>NC_092091.1:65860956-66201790 GCF_045679555.1 Salvelinus alpinus
CATAGGTCTCTGCAGGGAATGGGGTGCGTTTGGGATGCATGGCTAGACCCAACTAGGGGTGATAAAATAAGAGAGATGGGGCTGGAAAGGTTTGGTGGGAAGGTAAGGGGGAGGGGTGTTACTGTTTTACAGTGATATAGATGGGTTTTGATGGGGGGTGAGGTCTGTGTTTGGAGGGGGAAAAGATGAAGGGTTTAATGTAAAGGAGTTGGGATGGAGGGGGAGGATCCCTGCTCCCTCCTCCCTCTCATCCCTTTGTTCAGTAATCCTGCCCTGCAGCGATAGTTTTATCACTAGTGTACTAGTGCCAGGAGATGCTCAAAACCAGGGCCTGTAAACTGGCCAGTGCTAGGCTAGGCTAATGCTATGCTACACAGCTCCATAGCTAGCAGGGGAGAACCCAGTGGGGGGTTGGGTATCTTTCCTTAGTGGGGAAAGTGCTAACTAGCAGAGATCCATAAAGGGAACATGATGTAGTTCCTCTGAGAGCCATTTTAGACAGGAATAAATAGAGAACCATATAGCCCTGATTCCTTTGGGAGCTGATGTGCTAGTCGTTCATCTTGTCACCTAGGGTGGCCCTATGGAGACTAGTTGTGAATGAACACGACACACACACTGAGGCTGGCATGAGGGTAATCGCCACCCAACACTCCGTTGTTGCTGGGAAACCAGAGGTGTGTGTTTGACTGTCCTGACCTTCCCCTCTTTTTGACCTGGCAAGGTAGGACTCTAACAAGATATTGAAAGCCCCATTGTGATGCTAGGTAGGTTTGTCATTTCTCTAATTGGCCTTTTAGAATGAGTTTCTGACTTCCTGGGTTCAGGAAAGACAAGATGGAGGGTCACATCACATCTGATAGAGCACACCGCACAATGAGACGAGTCACAAGGCGGGTCGTGTTCATTAGGGCGCACGGTAGCAAAATACTTCGCAACAGAAGACTAAACCGAGCGTTTCTTATTGGAGAACTTCAGGTTGTCCCTCCCTGTTTCAGTCCGTTTTCTTCCGTTTGGTGCCTAATGAATAGGGCCTAGATTTTGAGAACAATTGCATGTGAAGGCTCCAACACATTCATATTCACAGTCATGCGCTTCCCTTCACTTGTATGGCGTGGCAGGCATGGCTGATAGTATACCCAGCGGCATGCCAGGCATCACTAATCTCAGGAGAGTAGCCGTCGGTCTCCAGCTTGGCTTATAGCCTCTTTGATCTGTTGGGATTCATGATTGATTGGCGCACAAGGGACGACCTTGGCCTTCTGGCAAATCTAGAACTGGGCACAATGGTTGGCATACATATGGAGAGGGAAAGAATGGCCATTCTCAATTAATCTGCTCTATTTTCCAAAAGCCCTCAAGTGCAGTAACATTTGGAGCTAGGATGGGAGCTAGGCTACTAGGGCATACCCCCACACACACGGTTATGGTGACCTGCTTTCCAATAATCCCATCTATAACAGCTCCTGGGCTGAGATACATGAACTAATAAGACAGTCAAACTAAGCTGCACTCAAGATGTCCTCTAGTCTATCACCAATGGTTTGGAACACAGACACAGCAGTATGTTTACTGATTTAGTGTGAGTAGTTATTGGACTGTCCACCCACCTGGTTTAGTTTGACTGACCTTTGGAGTTGAGAACTTGGAGGTGGAACAGCAAGCTGACGTGTGTGTGTTCTCTCAGTGTGGGGGACTTGAAATGAGCATACACACTCACACTACGCCAGAGCCCATCTGTACAGCGCTACTGTGCGTGGGCGGAGAGAGGCAGGGGACATGCCAGGAGGACATACTGCCACAGGGAGGGCACACACAAACACACTGATATGTATAGTCACAGCATCTGATGATAGAGGACCACCTGTCCATGAGAGAACCTTGTGTGTGTTTGATGGTCAAGGTCAAATCAAATGTTATACGTCACATGCTTAGTAAACAACCGGTGTAGACGAACAGTGAAATGCTTGCGGGCCCTTCCCAACAATGCAGAGAGAAAGAAAATAGAGAAATAATATTAAAGTAAAACATGTAATAATAAGTACACAATGAGTAACAATAACTTACTATATACACAGGGTACCAGTACTGAGTTCATGTGCAGGGGTACGAGGTAATTGACGTAGATATGTACATATAACTAAGATTAAAGTGACCGATAATAAACAGTAGCAGCAGCGTATGTGATACGTTTTTTTAAAGTTTGCGCAAAAAGGGTCAATGCAGATATCCCGGGTAGCTATTTGGTGAACTATTTAACTAACTAGTTAGTAGTGTTATGGCTTGGGGGGTAGAATCTGTTCAGGGTGCTGTTGGTTCCAGACTTGGTTCATCGATACCGCTTGTCGTGTGGTAGCAGAGATTTGGGTGGATGGAGTCTTTGACAATTCTTAGGGCCTTCCTCTGACACCGCCTGGTATAGAGGTCCTGGATGGCAGGGAACTCGGCCCCAGTGATGTACTGGGCCATCGGCCCTACCCTCTGTACTGATTTGTGGTCGGATGCCAAGCAGTTGCCATACCAAGCGGTGATGCAGCCAGTCAAGCCAGAAACAATAGAATTCATTCAAAGTCCTATAGCTACACATTTAGAGAGAGCATCATCTGTGGATCTGTTGGGGCGGTATGTGAATTGGAGTGGGTCTGGGATGATGGTGTTGTGAGCCATGACCAGTCTTTCAAAGCATTTCAGGGCTACAGATGTGAGTGCTACGTGGCGATAGTCATTTAGACAGGTTACCTTGGCGTTCTTGGGCACAGAAACTATGGTCTGCTTGAAACATTCATATTTTTTTATCTAACCAGGTAAGACCCATTGAGATTAGAAATGTATTACAGACTGGGTCAGGGAGAGGATGAAAATGTCAGTGAAAACACAGCACATGAGGTGTGTGTCGTAGATGAAATGAGTCATCTAATTTGTCCTCCCCCTCAAATTTGTATTACTCACTCAATATTCTCTACCTGACTGGGCAGACTGCAGTGTGTGTGTGTGTTTCAGTAGGTGAGTGCGTGACTGCACTGGTAAGTGTTTGTGTGGGTTTGTACTGTACACTATATTGCTCTTGGGTCGAAGCTTGTCTTAAAAATTTAAGAACAGGTTGTGACCTTATGCGTTCGTGTCTATGCATGCACCTGTGTGTGTGTGTGTGTCTTTGCCCTCTATGCCTTGGCAGGGAAACAGTGCTACTGACAGTTCCTGAAGAGGCGAGCGCCACAGGCACAGCTAGGGCAGAACAAACCCTTCTGGAGCACAGCTCACAACTCGAGCAGAGAGACAGGAAGGGAGAGAGAGAAATAAAGAGAGACAGGAGAGGCCTGAAGTACACAGAAAGGAGGAGATGAGAGGGATGACGAGGCCTACGAGAGAGAGAGAGAGAGAGAGGCCATTCAGCAATTACAGGGAGAAGTGCCTCCAATACAAGGACACTAATTATATCCACCATCTGTAACATATCGCTAGATGATTCCCAAGACATCTATGTTAATATACGTTCATCAGCATACCTCACCCTGGAGGGAAACAGTTTTTCTCTAACTTATATTTAATAAGAGAATACTAATGACTGTGGTCAACCTCACTCCTGGTATAGTAGTATAGTACTGTAGTTATATACAGTGGGGCAAAAAAGTATTTAGTCAGCCACCAATTGTGCAAGTTCTCCCACTTAAAAAGATGAGAGAGGCCTGTACCATAGGTACACTTCAACTATGACAGACAAAATGAGAAAAAAAAATTCCAGAAAATCACATTGTAGGATTTTTAATGAATTTATTTGCAAATTATGGTGGAAAATAAGTATTTGGTCACCTACAAACAAGCAAGATTTCTGGCTCTCACAGACCTGTAACTTCTTCTTTAAGAGGCTCCTCTGTCCTCCACTCGTTACCTGTATTAATGACACCTGTTTGAACTTGTTATCAGTATAAAAGACACCTGTCCACAACCTCAAACAGTCACACTCCAAACTCCACTATGGCCAAGACCAAAGAGCTGTCAAAGGACACCAGAAACAAAATTGTAGACCTGCACCAGGCTGGGAAGACTGAATCTGCAATAGGTAAGCAGCTTGGTTTGAAGAAATCAACTGTGGGAGCAATTATTAGGAAATGGAAGACATACAAGACCACTGATAATCTCCCTCAATCTGGGGCTCCACGCAAGATCTCACCCCGTGGGGTCAAAATGATCACAAGAACGGTGAGTAAAAATCCCAGAACCACACGGGGGTACCTAGTGAATGACCTGCAGAGAGCTGGGACCAAAGTAACAAAGCCTACCATCAGTAACACACTACGCCGCCAGGGACTCAAATCCTGCAGTGCCAGACGTGTCCCCCTGCTTAAGCCATTACATGTCCAGGCCCGTCTGAAGTTTGCTAGAGAGCATTTGGATGATCCAGAAGAAGATTGGGAGAATGTCATATGGTCAGATGAAACCAAAATAGAACTTTTTGGTAAAAACTCAACTCGTCGTGTTTGGAGGACAAAGAATGCTGAGTTGCATCCAAAGAACACCATACCTACTGTGAAGCATGGGGGTGGAAACATCATGCTTTGGGGCTGTTTTTCTGCAAAGGGACCAGGACGACTGATCCATGTAAAGGAAAGAATGAATGGGGCCATGTATCGTGAGATTTTGAGTGAAAACCTCCTTCCATTAGCAAGGGCATTGAAGATGAAACGTGGCTGGGTCTTTCAGCATGACAATGATCCCAAACACACCACCCGGGCAACGAAGGAGTGGCTTCGTAAGAAGCATTTCAAGGTCCTGGAGTGGCCTAGCCAGTCTCCAGATCTCAACCCCATAGAAAATCTTTGGAGGGAGTTGAAAGTCCATGTTGCCCAGCAACAGCCCCAAAACATCACTGCTCTAGAGGAGATCTGCATGGAGGAATGGGCCAAAATACCAGCAACAGTGTGTGAAAACCTTGTGAAGACTTACAGAAAACGTTTGACCTCTGTCATTGCCAACAAAGGGTATATAACAAAGTATTGAGATAAACTATTGTTATTGACCAAATACTTATTTTCCACCATAATCTGCAAATAAATTCATAAAAAATCCTACAATGTGATTTTCAGGATTTTTTTTTCTCATTTTGTCTGTCATAGTTGAAGTGTACCTATGATGAAAATTACAGGCCTCTCTCATCTTTTTAAGTGGGAGAACTTGCACAATTGGTGGCTGACTAAATACCTTTTTGCCCCACTGTATTACTGTCTGATTTAGGATGACACTCTTACTTGGCCACTACTCAGGGGCACTTGCCATCTTACACTCTTAGAAAAAAGGGTTCCAAAAGGGTTCTTCAGCTGTCCCCATAGGAAAACCCTTTTTGGTTCTAAGGGTTCTACCTGGAACCAAAAAGAGTTCTCCTACGGGGACAGCCGAAGACCCATTTTATGTTCTAGATGGCACCTTTTTTTTAAAGAGTGTAGCCACGAGTTATGATGTCACTCAGTTATTTAAGGTTTAATGAACTTTTATGGTGGGTTGTGACATCACTTGCCTGAATACCCATCCACATGACTCTGGCAAAACTGACATTTGTTCTCCACGATGTGTCTGGATTTGCCTTCCTGCCCTACGATTTCTAGAATGCAAACACATTCTGACCGTTCTGATTGGTCCCAGAAACCGATGGATTGGATCAGAGCCAGCCTACATGATGATGTTGTCAACTTTGATGCACTGATTGGCAGTGGTGGAAAAAGTACTCCGTTGTCATACTTGAGTAAAAGTAAAGATACCTTAATAGACAATGACTCAAGTAAAAGTGAAAGTCACCCAGGAAAATAATACTTGAGTAAAAGTCAAAGTATTTGGTTTTAAAATATACTTAAGTATCAAAAGTAAATGTAATAGCTAAAATGTACTTAAGTATCAAAAGTAAAAGACGGCCCAATTTTATGAATTTTTTTAAATTGACGGATAGCCAGGGGTACACTCCAATACTCAGACATAATTTACAAACAAAGCATTTGTGTTTAATGAGTCTGCCAGATCGGAGATAGTAGGGATGACCAGGGATGTTCCCTTGTTAAGAGTGTGAATTTGACCATTTTCCTGTCAAAATGTACTTTTGGGGACAATGCATGCAGTAAAAAGTACATTATTTCCTTTCGGAATGTAGTAAAGTAAAAGTTGGCAAATATATTTAATAAAGTGAAGTACAGATACCCCAAAAAATTACTTAAGTAGTACTTTAAAGTATTTTTACTTAAGTACTTTACACCACTGTTGATTGGTTAGAGATGATCCAATCACTGATTCATTTGTTTTGTGCAACGTCCCCTTATTTTGAAGTCACACAAACAACTTGTACAATGGCAGATTCAGACTGAATGTATGTAGCGATCAATAGAGCAGCGGAATTAAATTCAGGGTGAATCAAATTGTATTGGTCACATACACACATTTAGCAGATGTTATTGGGGGTATAGCAAAAATGTTCATCAGGCAATGTCATCACGGCATTAACTATACATTGTGACCAATGGTGTGTTATCTCAGGGCTGATGGGAAAGGTCAGAGGTCAGAACAAGAGGTTAATCAAGAGAATAGATTAGTTTGACCTTTTCATGACCCCTCATTAGCACCTTTTCAGTATAGTCCCAGTCCAACAGGGAAATTAGATTTCTTACATGCAAAATGCTGTCTGACTGCTATACTGAAACAAAAATAAAAACTCAACATCTAAAGTGTTGGTTTCATGAGCTGAAAGAAAATATCCCAGAAATCTTCCATACACACAAAAAGTGTATTTCTCTCCAATTTTGTGCACAAATTTGTTTACATCCCTGTTAGTGAGCATTTTCTCCTTTGCCAAGATAATCCATCCACCTGACAGGTGTGGCATATAAACAAGCTGATTAAACAGCATGATCATTACACAGGTGCACCTTGTGCTGGGGACAATAAAAGGCCATTCTAAAATGTGTCGTTTTGTCATGCAACACAATGCCACAGATGTCTCAACTTTTAAGGCAGCGTGCAATTGGCATGCTGACTACAGGAATGTCCACCAGAGCTGTTTCCAGATAATTTAATGGTAATTTCTCTACCAAAAGCCACCTCCAACGTAGTTTTAGAGAATTTGGCAGTACGTCCAACCGCAGACCACGTGTAACCACGCCAGCCCAGGGCCTCAACATTCTTCCCTTGCGGGATCATCAGAGGGCAGGAAGAAGGAGTGCTGAGGAGTATTTATGTCTGTAATAAAACCCTTTTGTGGGAAAAAACTCATTCTGATTAGCTGGGCCTGGCTCTACAGTGGGTGGACCTGGCTCCCAAGTGGGTGGGCCTATGCCCTCTCAGAGCCACCAATGGCTGCACCCCTGCCCAGTCATGTGAAATCCATAGATTAGGGCCTAATGAATTGATTTCAATTGACTGATTTCCGTATATGAACTGATATATGTAACTCAGCAAAATCGTAGAAATTTTAGCATGTTGCGTTTCATTTTTTTTGTTCAGTATAGATACTGGACCGTGTGGTAACTATTGATTTTGAGGTTTTCCTCTCCAAACTGAAAACAAACGGCTCACCACTACATATTAGTGTAGACATTTCTCCTGCATTTGTGACGTTCATATTTCTTTTATATGGAGAATATATATTTTTAAAACTCTTGTCTCGCTTTCCTGCTCATTCTTGGGGGCTGTATGTGTTTCACCTCTTCAGCAGTCTCAATTAATTAATTTGAGGTGAATAAGTGTGTGTGTGTGTGTGTGATGGGTGAATAAGGGGATCCTTTCTACTTTCTGACAGGATTTTGTAATTGGCCGCTAATGAAAAAGACTAGGGCGCTTTTATTCGCGACTGCAGTGTTGAAAGCTAGCGTATTAATATCAAACTTGGTACCTCAGGGACTTGATCAACGAGTCATTATTATGAGCTGAGATCCCTGGCTTGTGTCCCAAATATCATCCTATTCCCTATATAGTGCACTACTTTTGACCAGGGCCCATAGGCATCTGGTCAAAAGTAGTGCACTATATAGGGAATAGGGTGCCATTTAGGACGTACACCCTGAGTGAAAGCAGATGGAGGGAGTTTCGGCTATTAATGACGAGTACATCAAGAGTGTTGAAAAGAAAGCTTGTGAACTTCAAAGGGAGAGATAGAAAGACAGCACATAGACAGGTAGGGCAGAAATAGAAAGACACCACATAGACAGGCAGGGCAGAGATAGAAAGACATCACATAGACAGGTAGAGCAGAGATAGAAAGTCAGGACATAGACAGGCAGGGCAGAGATAGAAAGACACCACATAGACAGGTAGGGCAGAAATAGAAAGACACCACATAGACAGGCAGGGCAGAGATAGAAAGACATCACATAGACAGGTAGAGCAGAGATAGAAAGTCAGGACATAGACAGGCAGGGCAGAGATAGAAAGACACCACATAGACAGGTAGGGCAGAAATAGAAAGACACCACATAGACAGGCAGGGCAGAGATAGAAAGACATCACATAGACAGGTAGAGCAGAGATAGAAAGTCAGGACATAGACAGGCAGGGCAGAGATAGAAAGACAACAGACAGATAGGGCAGAGATAGAAAGACAGCACATAGACAGGTAGGGCAGAGATAGAAAGACAGCACATAGACAGGTAGGCAGAGATAGAAAGACAGCACATAGACAGGTAGGGCAGAAATAGAAAGACACCACATAGACAGGCAGGGCAGAGATAGAAATACATCACATAGACAGGTAGAGCAGAGATAGAAAGTCAGGACATAGACAGGCAGGGCAGAGATAGAAAGGCAGCACATAGACAGGTAGGGCAGACTGTCATAACATGGCAAGACTAGAGTTAGAAAGACTGGATATAGACAGGTAGGGCAGAGATATCGAATAAAACCAAATCAAGCTTTATTTATATAGCACATTTCAGACAACACATTGCATTTCACAGGAAAAAACAAATAAACAATGAAAATAAAAACTGAAATGTTTACTACACAAGAAACATAAGAGGATAAAAAACAAAAGAATAACTATTTAAAACCGAAAGACTAAAAAACACCCCAAGGAAAAGCAAAGCTGAAAAGCTGTGTTTTAAGATCTCTTTTAAATATATCCACAGTTTCAGCCCCCCTCAGGTTCTCTGGCAGGCTATTCCAGAGGCTGGGGGCATAGTAACTAAAGGCTGCCTCTCCATGCCTCTTGGTCCTAGGCTTTGGGATAGTTGAAAGGCCAGTGCCAGAGGACCTGAGGGACCTACTGGGTACATAACTTAAAAGCATGTCTGACATGTATTGGGGTACTCAATCGTGGATTGATTTAAAAACTAATAGAAGAATCTTAAAATGTATTCTATTACTCACAGGCAGCCATTGCAGAGACCTTAAAACCGATGTAATGTGTGCTCTCCATCTGGTCTTGGTCAGTACCCGTGCAGCAGCATTCTGTATGCTTTGCAGTTGACCAATGGCTTTCTTGAGTAGACCAGACAGGAGAGCATTACAGTAGTCAAGCATGCTTGTAATAAAAGCATGGATGAGTCTCTCTGTATCAGCCTGAGATAGAAACGACAGCACCTTGGCAATGTTCCTCGTGTGGTAGAAACCTATTTTGGTCACATTCCTGATGTGTGATTCGAAATTGAGTTCAGAATCTAAAATGACACCTAGGTTTTTTTACCTGGTGTTTTATCCAGATTCTCTCTCTGTGCTTTGGCTCCAATAATAAGTACCTCCGTCTTGTCTTGATTTAGCTGGAGGAAGTTGTGAGCCATCCAAGTATTTCAATCCCTAATACAGTGTAATACTTTATCTGTGGATCTAAAATCCTCTGGTGACACAGAAATGTAAAGTTATGTATCGTCTGCGTTGCACAGATAGAAAGAAAGGACATAGACAGGCAGGGCAGACAGGGCAGACCTAGAAAGACAGGACATAGACAGGCAGGGCCGACTGTTATAACGTGTTAGGACTAGATCTCATACAATGGGCTTCACAGACCAGAACAGGGGCGTGGTGGACAGTACATTGAGGTGGGCAGAGAAACGGCCCTTAACCATCTTAACACAAATTGGCTACTCCCGCTCAAAACTTGTGCCGCTGTTGTGGGCTGCATCATTTACATTAAGTTATTCAAAGATTGACATTCATTTACATTGAGTCAGGCAAAGAAACCACCACTGCCTATGAATCCTGTCGCAGAGAGCAACTGTGTCAGCTGTACCCTTAGCAAGCCTAGCAAACTCTACAAGGTGCAGCAGCTCTTTTAATATGAGTATGTAAACACACCTATGTGAAGCTGCCTGGATCTCCTAGTATGCTTTTAGAATGTATAATTAAAGAAACGCTGGTCAGCGGCAGGACGCCAAACCAACGAAGAAGAGGACCACATGATTTATGATAACGACAGTGCCTCCAGGCCATGTACAATGACGTGCATGATAATGGCCGCTTGACAGCTCTGATCAAAGGGCCTCAACATGAGATGTGGAAGAGAGAGAGAGAGAGAGAGGGGGGAGCTAGACTCTATGTTCTGTGCTGGATGTCTGTCTGCCTCCAAGAACGAACCTCCTCTCTCCGGTAGAAACCTCAAACGAGAACATGAATACTGGTACATTGCAAATAAAGCATACATGACATGACGGAAATAAACTCCTCTCTCAAGAGAGAACAATCTCCCAGACTTGTGGGAAAACGTAATTCCCTGTATCGGGCTACGTTGATGTAGTATCAGTTTGCTCAACAGTTAATGAAGACACGCTGGGAAACGCTCAAAGAACAAGGAAAAGCTGAGGATTGTGATCTCTATCCTCCACTGGCTGAGCGAGCAACAGTGCTTTGGATAATGAGTGTTGGCAATGGTGGATTGGAGAGGGATTGGGATTGGAGGCGGCTGGGGCGGACCGGGCAGACTGTTGGCAGGATTCTGGTGCCTGAGACGGGTCTTACATTCTCACTGAATGAGAAGAGGATTCTTCTGAGAGAGCGAGAGAGAGAGAGAGAATGAACACCCACCCACGTTTCCTGGCCTACAAGTGTACTACATCCACCCCAGTGGCCTACTGTTGCGGAGACAGGAAACATCATGCATGGGTGTCAGCCAGTGACTGAGACCAGGGCTTCTGTCAGGGCTTAATACATCACATACATCTGGACTGTATTAAATGAGACACTGATACGGAGACACACAGAGACGTCCTGGCTCGGCTGCACATGGCGCGGTGCGTTGTGCCTGCCAAGACACCAAGAGGATGGCAGACTTAACGCATTCCCACACATTCACTGCAACCACCACACGCATTGCCCACACGCGCACGCGCGCACAAACACACCTCCTACTCTTTGCCTGTCTGTGGTGTGAATGGAACTGTGCGCTCCTTCACCCCGAGTCTCTTTCCAACATTTCCAGTCACATGTTTCATGCTTGCGTGGTTAAATCTTCCTCAGATTGTCTTTCATACAGCATATAGATCAGGAGCAGTGTTCAAGTCTAGCGGCCCGTTTCCCAAAAAGCATCTTAAGGCTAAGGTCATCATTAGAAACATTGAGCTCAATGGTTCTAATGATGAACTTAGCCTTAGGATGCTTTTGGTAAAACGGGCCTAGTTCAGTCCAGCAATCTCGTCTCTCAATCTTGGTTCTCCCCCTAGACTTGATTGATTAAAGGGGTTGATTGGCCCGTGAGTTCATTCACCTAATCATATGCGCTCCTACTTCAATCAGACAATAATTGAAAGGTAATAATGAACTCCAACATAATTTATTTGAATTCCACCATGAATGGATTTGATCTCAGAAGGAAATTGACAAAGTATTTATGAAGAATTCCAGGTAAGGAAAACTTTCACACCAAACCCTTGAAAAGTCACCGTTTAGATAGAATCTAAAAAAAGGTTTGTTATTTTCAGTAACCAGTCTGTATTCTCCACAATGTTCCACCCTGCATTTCATCTCAGAAGGAAACAGACTCAAGGTATACTGGAGAAAGGAGCGTGTGCAGCTAAGGAAAACACAACAATCCCCTTGAGACACCTCCTCTTCAGCTCTGAGACATCTCCTCTTCAGCTCTGAGACACCTCCTCTTCAGCTCTGAGACACAGCTGAGACACAGCTCTGAGACATCTCCTCTTCAGCTCTGAGACACCTCCTCTTCAGCTCTGAGACACAGCTGAGACACAGCTCTGAGACATCTCCTCTTCAGCTCTGAGACATCTCCTCTTCAGCTCTGAGACACAGCTGAGACACAGCTCTGAGACATCTCCTCTTCAGCTCTGAGACATCTCCTCTTCAGCTCTGAGACACCTCCTCTTCAGCTCTGAGACACCTCAGCTCTGAGACACCTCCTCTTCAGCTCTGAGACACCTCAGCTCTGAGACACCTCCTCTTCAGCTCTGAGACACCTCAGCTCTGAGACACCTCCTCTTCAGCTCTGAGACACCTCAGCTCTGAGACACCTCCTCTTCAGCTCTGAGACACAGCTCTGAGACACAGCTCTGAGACACAGCTCTGAGACACAGCTCTGAGACACAGCTCTGAGACACCTCCTCTTCAGCTCTGAGACACAGCTCTGAGACAGCTCTGAGACACAGTTCTGGGACAGCTCTGAGACACAGCTCTGAGACACAGCTCTGAGACACAGCTCTGAGACACAGTTCTGGGACAGCTCTGAGACACAGCTCTGAGACACAGTTCTGGGACAGCTCTGAGACACAGCTCTGAGACACAGTTCTGGGACAGCTCTGAGACACAGCTCTGAGACACAGTTCTGGGACAGCTCTGAGACACAGCTCTGAGACACAGCTCTGAGACACAGTTCTGGGACAGCTCTGAGACACAGCTCTGAGACACAGTTCTGGGACAGCTCTGAGACACAGCTCTGAGACACAGTTCTCTGAGACACCTCCTCTTCAGCTCTGAGAATCACCGGAACAACGTGCTCTTATTTTCTGTACTAGTCTGTATTCTCCTTACTGAGGGAGGCCCTGAGAGGAAATAAATAACATTAACTCGATTCAATGCAAATTGAATAAAGAGAAAAACCTTTATTTATTTCTCTCTTTTTCCAGGAATGTAATTAGTTCCCATCCGTTGTGTGTCGCCAAGGTAATAGTAAAAAAAACAACACATTCATTTGACATTAAGCCGCAGAAGGCTGTCGAGGAATGCTCATTTATCAAAGATCCACAGACGGGATAAACAACGTTCAGCTCCAAATGCGTTTTAAATGTTTGTTTAGTCTATGGACAGTTACTTATATAGTATTACCCTGTGTATAATGTTGTATAGACAGACACAGAATTAGAGTAGGTTTGTCAAACCTAGAGGAAAGAAAGGGTACTTCACCCACATGGAATGTCTATTTTATACCCACACGACTGCTAATGTATGTCAACCAGAGGAGACTGGTGGGAGGAGCTATAGGAGGATGGGCTCATTGTAATGGCTGGAATGGAATAGATAGAGCCGAGTCAAACGTGGTTTCCATACGTCTGATGTGTTTGACTCATTAATGGCTGGAATGGAATATATGGAACAATGAACCCGTCCTCCTATAGCTCCTCCCACCAGCCTCCTCTGATGTCGAGGTTCAGCATAGGGACAGAATATGTAGGTAGAGTGAATGCCAACTCCTTCATCCTGGACTCAGTGTCTGTCTGTTCTTCTTGCCTGCTGCATTTTCTAAGAATGAGAAGTAGCTAGGTATTGTTATTGTTATTATTGTTATTGTTGAGGCACTGCTTCACAGAAAGACTGTCTGCTTTGACTTCCTGGGAGCATCAGACAGTCAGACAGACAGACAGGTTGAAGACAATCAATCGGTGCTTGGCTGTATCGCTTCAAATACATTTCCCAATGATTACCTGCAGGTATCCGGAGCCTCTGTTGTCCGCCACAGATCTATAATGCAAACACAATGGCTCGACGTGTGTTTGTGTGCCTGTGTGTGTGTGTTTACAAGCGGATGTGCTCCCTCTCTGACACACGAGCATGCCAGAGCTTGTCAAAACAATATGGACCCTTGAGCGTGACACTGTGTGTGAAGTCCTGGGGAGGTAAGTTAGAGTAGACTGAGTCCTTTTACCAAGGAAGGTGTAAACACACAGGGCTGTACTGAGTCCTTTTACCAAGGAAGGTGTAAACACACAGGGCTGTACTGAGTCCTTTTTACCAAGGAAGGTGTAAACACACAGGGCTGTACTGAGTCCTTTTTACCAAGGAAGGTGTAAACACACAGGGCTGTACTGGGTCCTTTTACCAAGGAAGGTGTAAACACACAGGGCTGTACTGAGTCCTTTTTACCAAGGAAGGTGTAAACACACAGAGCTGTACTGAGTCCTTTTACCAAGGAAGGTGTTAACACACAGGGCTGTACTGAGTCCTTTTTACCAAGGAAGGTGTAAACACACAGGGCTGTACTGAGTCCTTTTTACCAAGGAAGGTGTAAACACACAGGGCTGTACTGAGTCCTTTTTACCAAGGAAGGCGTAAACACACAGGGCTGTACTGAGTCCTTTTTACCAAGGAAGGTGTAAACACACAGGGCTGTACTGAGTCCTTTTTACCAAGGAAGGTGTAAACACACAGGGCTGTACTGAGTCCTTTTACCAAGGAAGGTGTAAACACACAGGGCTGTACTGAGTCCTTTTACCAAGGAAGGTGTAAACACACAGGGCTGTACTGAGTCCTTTTACCAAGGAAGGTGTAAACACACAGGGCTGTACTGAGTCCTTTTACCAAGGAAGGTGTAAACACACAGGGCTGTACTGAGTCCTTTTTACCAAGGAAGGTGTAAACACACAGGGCTGTACTGAGTCCTTTTACCAAGGAAGGTGTAAACACACAGGGCTGTATAGAATAAATAGACACTAGATATTAGGAAATTAAATGTCTGTCAATGGTCTTTCAGTGGCGCCTTGTTCTCATAGTGTCAGCTATGCCCTGGGGCAAGAGTTAACAACAACCGTAGCACTACAGGTAATAAGGTGAGCGTTTAAGTGGTAGGACCACCAAATACATCTCTGGCCTCCGACTGTGCTCCAATACAGTCTGTATTGTTGAATTGAACACCTGCGAACATCTCCATAGCGAACCACAGTCATCGTTATTGTACATTACCCGCATGGCTCTTGCCCCTATGGGTCTAAATGCTGTTCAGCCATAATACCCTTCCATTGTCAAACAAGCCAAGATGGAATTTTGCCTGTGAATAGCTACAGTCGCCCTTTTGAGAATAATGATACCTCACTGTACCGACTATTCAGTCCCTGGAGTGACGCTCTCTTTCATATACCCGCCACCATTAGCAGGTCAGGCAGAACAGGAGAGAGATTCATACGGCAGCCATAATGAGATAGGCGATGAGGACTGAGACGGACAGCCACGACAGAACACCCTCTCATTGGAAAGAGCCAAATAGCCACTGAACGGTCCATAATGGAGTAGCTTCATTTGTCTCCTGTGTAGGCTGGCTATGGAAACTGAGGTTTTTACCAGAGAAATTGTGGCTATAGAAATCGTAGGGTTTTCATCAAAATGAGTACCCTGCCTTGAGGAAGTATAGTCATTCATTTAGCTTAGAGAGATATTGAATTTTGTGCCCACTGTAAAGTTTGGTGGGGGAGGAACAATGGTCTGGGGCTGTTTTTCATGGTTTGGGCTAGGCCGCTTCGTTCCAGTGAAGGGAAATCTTAACGCTACAGCATATAATTACATTCTAGACGATTCTGTGCTTCCAACTTTGTAGCAACAGTTTGGGGAAGGACCTTTCCTGTTTCCGCATGACAATGCCGGCCTGCACAGAGCCCTGACCTCAACCCCATCGAACACCTTTGGGATGAATTGGAACGCCGACTGCGAGCCAAGCCTAATCGCTCACATCAGTGCCCGACCTCACTAATGCTCTTGTGGCTGAATGGAAGCAAGTCCCCGCAGCAATGTTCTGACATCTAGTGGAAAGCCTTCCCAGAAGAGTGGAGGCTGTTACAGCAGCAAAGGGGGAACCAACTCCATATGAATGCCCATGATTTTGGAATGAGATGTTCGACGACTTTTGGCCATGTAGTGTATCTTGAAAATGAAAATGTACCACAGCTTTGGATAAATTTAAAATAATGAGGGGTAAACTGAACTAAAAATAGTGGGTAAATTCAATTTGTCATAAAATATATATATATTTTTTTCTACCAAATAGCGCTTATAAAACATCTCTACATCTCTCTCTCTTGCTATTGTCCAGGAATAAAATGATGATAGACCAATTTTCCACAGCCTTTTTTATATCCTAATGGTAGCGAATAGCTAGACAGGCAGTTAAGTCTTCCATGAACCCTGAAGCGTGAGCGATCTACCTGAAGACGCTGATCTCTCTAGGTCACTGCATCTGTCTGTCCTACGCACGCACGCACGCACGCACGCACGCACGCACGCACGCACGCACGCACACACACACACACACACACACACACACACACACACAAACAAACACACACACTGATGGCGTTGCAGCTACAAATCGATTACCCCACAAGGGCACAGACAGGAAGCTGCTCCTCTGCCAAGCTGCTAGGTCAGAGGTCAAACCCTCTGTACGCTGACGGAGGGAGGCCAGTCTGTCATGGAGGACAAGACGTGTGTGTTTGAGAGACCAAGGGAGAGCCCCGTCTGTCACTGAGGAGGACAGGACCAGGACAGGCAACACTGGTGCTGGTTGCCTAAGGCATTTGGGGACAAGATAGAACTCTTTGTTCTAATCATGTAAGGATGCAGGTTTGAAGTCTATGTGGATAGTTTTTATGAACAAAACTAAATCTATATTACCATTGAACAGCCTAATGTGCATTGGGAGCACCATTCAAACTCTATCCTCTCCCTCCATGGGGTGTTTCTCAGGCTTGGTGTTTGAAAGTCTGATCCTTTTGGGTAAAACACAGAGGGTAAGTCGCATGATGGAAACTAGGCATGAGAACCCATCCCATTCATTCCTCTGATGACACTTTTAATCAATGGTAGGGACTTATCTGAGCTTTTTCTCTCATATTGTCTCTCGCCGTCTCTGTCATCTCTTTCTTTATTGTTTGCAATCCCTTGTCTAGACGAAATATGGACTGTTGCATCCCTAGCAATTTGTCTCATAGAACTGCTAGGCTAGCATGGATGCAGTATTAGGCCCCTAAAGTGGAGCACAATGGCAGCTCCCAGCTAAAAGCCCACGCTGATGCTCTGCTCTGAAATTGCTGTCATTACTAGAGGAAACAGGCTCTCTGCTTCCTGCCTGCCTGTCTGACTGAATGACTTTCCCTCTGTTTCAGATCCCTCATTACAAACCCCTCTCCCTCTCTCCTTGTCTTTCTCTCTCCGTCTCACTCTGTTACAGTCTCTCGTCCTATTTCTCCATCTCGGTCTTATTCTCTCGCTTCTTCCCACCCATCTCTCTTTTACATTATCTCTCTCTCTCTCTTTTTCTTTCTTTCTTTCTCTTCTCTCTCTCTCTCTCTCTCTCTCTCTCTCTCTCTCTCTCTCTCTCTCTCTCTCTCTCTCTCTCTCTCTCTCTCTCTCTCTCTCTCTCTCTCTCTCTCTCTCTCTCTCTCTCTCTCTCTCTCTCTCTCTCTCTCTCTCTCTCTCTCTGTCTTTCGGGAGCTCTGACTGGCAGGTAATTACCAATGGGGTGACAGTGGCCCATTTCAGGAGTTCAAATGTCATTGTGGGAAATCACTGCCAGCTAATCCCCCCCACCCCACGTTGAAAGTTCTGTTCTTTTGTCCTGTCTCTCCCTGTGAGGTAGTACTTGCTAGTACATGCTAGTGATGTGATGTCAGAGAGCTCTGTCAGGGCTATCTATCTATCTGATGTACTCGGACTGGTGTTGGGAAACACTGTTCTAGGTGCACTTGTTTTTGAATAGAGCTCAGACCTCTGTCTTCTCCTCATGACATACGCTACCAGATAGCTGTCAGACAGCGAGAGAATCTGCTGTACTTCCAAGGGGGCAGACTTAGCCACTGTTAATAACAGAGGCTCAACCAAGTATTCTAGGAGATGGAAGGACCAATTGAAGTACCATGTTATTTGGAGACACAATACGGTCCATACACTTTGATTGGTCGTGTCAACAAACAAAACAGACTTCTGTGGAAAAGAAGCACACATGAAAACTGGTTGAGTGCACAGAACAGCACAGTATCAATTAGATATAAATAACATTGCTATAAAGGAACCGTTGCTTCAATGGTGATAAGGCTACCATGCTCCCAAAATGTATACCAATTTTGGAGACATACTTTGAAAAGTTTATTTTCCAATATGTGTTCCTGTATATCAGTAACTACCAACCTAAAAAATGTCCGATATCCACCATAGTCTAGGCTACCAAGCATGAGAGCAGATAAACCAGATCGGTTCATCTTTTAGTATCCACTTTCTGCTCTTTTGTTTGGCTAACTGCTAACCGCTGGTTCTGTGATCTGGGCGATACAACAGGCTTCTTGTTGGGGGTACCCTTGTGACCTTTCTCCCTCATTTGTCTCATTCAAGAAAATTAACACATCAAACAGCATCCCGCTGCTAGGCTTGTTTTTAGAGGCCCTTTTTGTTTCCCACTTTGCATTAGCGCCCCTGTTCAAGAAGCTAGGCCTTACATGCTAACTAGTTAGGAAATGGGCTGCATTAGCATTTTTGAATAGACTTTTCACCCTCACTGAGTCACATACTACAGTTAACTGATGGAGCAAAGAGATTAAGCTGAAAGATGTTCCCGAAAGTGACACAGTACACATGAACTGGGACAAATATTACAAAAGCCAGTAAGTGCTAATGTCTTGTGTTTGATAATTGTTTGGGTCTATTTCAGAAAGGCAATTCATTAAGGCTGCGTTTACACAGGCAGCCCAATTCTGATATTTTTTCCGCTAATTGGTCTTTTGACCAATCACATCAGATCTTTTCACAGCAGATCTTTTTCAGAGCTGATCTGATTGGTCAAAAGACTAATTAGTGAAAATAATATCAGAATTGGGCTGCCTGTCTAAACGCAGCCTAGGGGCCAAATGAAAACTTGATCTATGTACATAACTCAGTCTTTCATGTCATTCATCAGTTGACATCAGAATTTGGCCCAAAGTGAACAGAGATCCATACAATGAAAACAACAGACAATATCCACAGTTCAATTACTTAATTTCCCGAGTTGTCTCATACACAATTAAAAGAATCTAACCAGGATGCACTGTAGCATGCCGAACTTCTATAGGTCCCCTCAGTGTTAGCCCTTTGGGTTACTATTTTCATATCAATTTAGAATTCCCTCCTACCTCCCTCCTTCCCTCCTCCTTCCCTCCTCCTTCCCTTCCTCCCCAGCACTGTTTTAATACACTTGGCCTTTAGATGTTACACCACAGTAGTCTTCTCTTTATTTATCTGCATCAGAAGCCTGTCATTTGAGGTGCAGCAGAAATGATGCAGTCCACTGGGAGTGACGCAGGCAGACAGAAATACAGCGCCGAGGTTTTCTACCAGAAGACTGACGTCGGACAGTCGGGCACACACGCATGTATGGTCATCATCCCGGTGCCAACATGGCTGAGGGGCCCACCACTCGCGTGACGTCTGTCCCTCTACGCGAAAACCCACAATGGGAAAATTCTTGTTGCTATAAGCAGAGGCCTTATTTTAGAACAACCAAATCAGATATAGACATTGTAATGTCTAAATACAATATACTGTTCAATGGTGTTCAATTTCAAATGAATGGAGTTACTGGAAATTCTGATTGTCACTACACAGTTCATTGGTTCTAGCTCTGCAGTAGGGCTAGATTATTCAGACAGATCTTCCCTACCTAAACCTCTCCAGTCAGCCCTTCAGCCAGACAGATCTTCCCTACCTAAACCTCTTTAGTCAGCCCTTCAGCCAGACAGATCTTCCCTACCTAAACCTCTCCAGTCAGCCCTTCAGCCAGACAGCTCTTCCCTACCCAACCCTCTCTAGTCAGCCCTTCAGCCAGACAGATCTTCCCTACCCAACCCTCTCTAGTCAGCCCTTCAGCCAGACAGATCTTCCCTACCCAACCCTCTCCAGTCAGCCCTTCAGCCAGACAGCTCTTCCCTACCCAACCCTCTCCAGTCAGCCTTTCAGCCAGACAGCTCTTCCCTACCCAACCCTCTCTAGTCAGCCCTTCAGCCAGACAGATCTTCCCTACCCAACCCTCTCTAGTCAGCCCTTCAGCCAGACAGATCTTCCCTACCCAACCCTCTCCAGTCAGCCCTTCAGCCAGACAGATTTTCCCTACCCAACCCTCTCCAGTCAGCCCTTCAGCCAGACAGATCTTCCCTACCCAACCCTCTCTAGTCAGCCCTTCAGCCAGACAGCTCTTCCCTACCCAACCCTCTCCAGTCAGCCCTTCAGCCAGACAGATCTTCCCTACCCAACCCTCTCCAGTCAGCCCTTCAGCCAGACAGATCTTCCCTACCCAACCCTCTCTAGTCAGCCCTTCAGCCAGACAGATCTTCCCTACCCAACCCTCTCTAGTCAGCCATTCAGCCAGACAGCTCTTCCCTACCCAACCCTCTCTAGTCAGCCCTTCAGCCAGACAGATCTTCCCTACCCAACCCTCTCTAGTCAGCCCTTCAGCCAGACAGATTTTCCCTACCCAACCCTCTCTAGTCAGCCCTTCAGCCAGACAGATCTTCCCTACCCAACCCTCTCCAGTCAGCCCTTCAGCCAGACAGATCTTCCCTACCCAACCCTCTCTAGTCAGCCCTTCAGCCAGACAGCTCTTCCCTACCCAACCCTCTCCAGTCAGCACTTCAGCCAGACAGATCTTCCCTACCCAACCCTCTCTAGTCAGCCCTTCAGCCAGACAGATCTTCCCTACCCAACCATCTCCAGTCAGCCCTTCAGCCAGACAGATCTTCCCTACCCAACCCTCTCTAGTCAGCCCTTCAGCCAGACAGATCTTCCCTACCCAACCCTCTCTAGTCAGCCCTTCAGCCAGACAGATCTTCCCTACCCAACCCTCTTTAGTCAGCCCTTCAGCCAGACAGATCTTCCATACCCAACCCTCTCTAGTCAGCCCTTCAGCCAGACAGATCTTCCCTACCCAACCCTCTTTAGTCAGCCCTTCAGCCAGACAGATCTTCCATACCCAACCCTCTCTAGTCAGCCCTTCAGCCAGACAGATCTTCCCTACCCAACCCTCTTTAGTCAGCCCTTCAGCCAGACAGATCTTCCATACCCAACCCTCTCTAGTCAGCCCTTCAGCCAGACAGATCTTCCCTACCCAACCCTCTCTAGTCAGCCCTTCAGCCAGACGGGGATATAAGAGGGTTGAGAGGGATCCCCAGGGAACCACAGGGCAACGCTCCGGAACATTCTGTTCTGACTGGTTATTTGTCACCACAACCCCATGTGATGTGACTGCTTGTTAGACGAAGAGATGTACCTAACCTCTGATGCTAACATTACCTTCACCAGCTGTTGATTTGAACATTTCCCTCTCATATTCCCTTGCAAGGAGATAAACAACCTAGCTCCTAAAAATATCCCTGAACCTTTTTGATGCAACTGGTGCCAAATGGAACATAGCAGGAGATGGGTGCTTGTGCGCATCATCAAAAAGCACCCCCTGATTGATATGCACCTACAGTCTCCATGCAGCCTGCTGCTGCAGAGGAGAGAAGAGAGGCAGGGAGCCAGAGAGAAACAGAGACCGAGATGAGAAGCTTAGCTATAGTACACCTTATGATCTCTGCTATGCTTTACCACAGAGCCCAATGACATCACAAGACCGCCTCACTCTGAGACCAACGAACCTTTTGATTCAAAGTTAATTTCTAATTAGTGGAACCTAATATTCCTGCTATCGATTGGTGGTTGATGTACGTGTATTGAACATCCGGTTGTATTGAAGGTAGTGTTTTCCCAGATACTGTGAAGGGAGGCAAAGGTTAAATGGATCAAACGCAGGTTTGGAGTCGTGATGGTATTTGACGGAAGCGTTTGATCCGTGACAGGGGATGATGAGTGGTTATCCCTGAGACTCAGATTGAGTCCCATAGGGCCCTGGTCAAAAGTAGTGCACTATATAGGGAATAGGGTGCCATTTGGGACACATCCTGAGAGGGTGAGAAATAAAGTCATCATCATCTGGATCAGACCTTTTATTTGGCTCCTTTGCTCTGAAGGTCAGAGCTGCTAGTGTACTGCCAAGGCAGGGAGGGGTGCACAAATGAAGACGTAGTACTGCACTGTGTGTTGTTGGCTAGAGTCGGCCTGGAGTGGAGTTCCTGAGATGTTACTGAGAGCATTGTTGCAGTTTTGGCTTGAGAAGAGGTTTATTGCTTCTCATGAATACCTGTCTGGATCTTTCTCTCTGTCTGCCAGGCTTTCACACGTTTACACAAGCAGCCCAATTCTGATCGTTTTTCCACAAATTGGTCTTAGTCTTTAGTCTCTCTATGTCTTATTCTCTCTCTCTCTCTCTCTCTGAACAGCACAACAATAAAACTTGGCCTTAATTAACACTCATTAATCTGCTGCATCTTCTATTAACGACACCAATTAATTACGTGGCGGCAACACTAATGCTGCATACATAATGAGGGGATGGAAAACAAAGGGAGGAGTAGAAAGAGGAGAAGAACAGATGTGTGGATGGGACTTTCTTTCTTTCATCCTTATTTGTCTGCGGTCACACACAGGCGCGCATGCAAACATACATCCACAAAGAGACACACACACACACACACACACACACACACACACACACACACACACACACACACACACACACACACACACACACACACACACACACACACACACACACACACACACACACACACACACACACACACACACACACACACACACACACACACACACACACACACACACACACACACACACACACACACACACGCACACCCTCACGCAGCACGCCTGTTGTTTGGTGTCCACTCTGGGTGACAGTTGATGATGAAGACTTTGTTTAGGGGCCCAAGCGAGGCCCTGCTTCAACCATCTGGAGCACAGCAGGCTTCCCTCATTGACGAGGTGGCGGGTAGCAGTTGTAGTGACATGAGGTCTCGGAATGAGGTCCGGCGTGCCCTCCTCAGTTCACTAAGTATGGAGAGACGAAACCTCCCGACCCACGCCCAGCTCATAGACATATTTTACACACGTAGACAAACACACGTGCGGTGACGTACACACACCAATACTACGCCGCACACACACACACACACACACACACACACACACACACACACACACACACACACACACACACACACACACACACACACACACACACACACACACACACACACACACACACACACACCGAACCCCCCCTTCACAGTCCCAGGCCCCACATATTTTGTATTCTGTGCTGTATGGCCAGATGACTAAGAGTTCCTCATCAGAGAATGTACAAGACAAGAACGTGTCCAACACATCATAAAGACAGCCAAGCCGTGTCTAATACAGCGCTTCCTCCCCCCCTCCCCTTTTCTTTCCATCACTATATTTCCTGTTCTTGCTCTCTCTCTCTCTCTCTCAATTCAAGGGGTTTTATTGGCATGGGAAACATAAGTTAACATTGCCAAAGCAAGTGAAGTAGATAATATACAAAAGTGAAATAAACAATAAAAATGAACAGTTAACATTACACTCACACAAGTTCCAAAAGAATAAAGACATTACAAATGTCATATTATCTATATACAGTGTTGTAACGATGTGCAAATGGTTAAAGTACAAAAGGGAAAATAAATCAACATAAATATGGGTTGTATTTATAATGGTGTTTGTTCTTCACTAGTTGCCTTTTCTTGTGGCAACAGGTCACAAATCTTGCTGCTCTGATGGCACACTGTGGTATTTCACCATTATTTTGGTCTTACTGAGATTTACTGTCAGGGCCCAGATCTGGCAGAATCTGTGCATAAGATCTAGGTGCTGCTCTAGGCCCTCCTTGGTTGGTGACAGAAGCACCAGATTATCAGCAAACAGTAGACATTTGACTTCAGATTCTAGTAGGGTGAGACCGGGTGCTGCAGACTGTTCTCGTGCCCTCACCAATTTGTTGATATATATGTTGCAGAGGGTGGGGCTTAAACTGCATCCCTGTCTCACCCTATGGCCCTGTGGGAAGAAATGTGTGTTTTTTGCCAATTTGAACCGCACGCTTGTTGTTTGTGTACATGGATTTTATAATGTCGTATGTTTTTCCCCAAACACCACTTTCCATCAATTTGTATAGCAGACCCTCATGCCAAATTGAGTCGAAGGCTTTTTTGAAATCAACAAAACATGAAAAAACTTTGCCTTTGTTTTGGTTTGTTTGTTTGTCAATTAGGGTGTGCAGGGTGAATACGTTGTCTGTCACACGATAATTTGGTAAAAAGCCAATTTGACATTTGCCCAGTACATTGTTTTCACTGAGGAAATGTACGAGTCTGCTGTTAATTTACATTTACATTACATTTAAGTCATTTAGCAGACGCTCTTATCCAGAGCGACTTACAAATTGGTGCATTCACCTTATGATATCCAGTGGAACAACCACTTTACAATAGTGCATCTAACTCTTTTAAGGGGGTGGGGGGGTTAGAAGGATTACTTTATCCTATCCTAGGTATTCCTTAAAGAGGTGGGGTTTCAGGTGTCTCCGGAAGGTGGTGATTGACTCCGCTGACCTGGCGTCGTGAGGGAGTTTGTTCCACCATTGGGGTGCCAGAGCAGCGAACAGTTTTGACTGGGCTGAGCGGGAACTGTACTTCCTCAGAGGTAGGGAGGCGAGCAGGCCAGAGGTGGATGAACGCAGTGCCCTTGTTTGGGTGTAGGGCCTGATCAGAGCCTGAAGGTACGGAGGTGCCGTTCCCCTCACAGCTCCGTAGGCAAGCACCATGGTCTTGTAGCGGATGCGAGCTTCAACTGGAAGCCAGTGGAGAGAGCGGAGGAGCGGGGTGACGTGAGAGAACTTGGGAAGGTTGAACACCAGACGGGCTGCGGCGTTCTGGATGAGTTGTAGGGGTTTAATAGCACAGGCAGGGAGCCCAGCCAACAGCGAGTTGCAGTAATCCAGACGGGAGATGACAAGTGCCTGGATTAGGACCTGCGCCGCTTCCTGCGTGAGGCAGGGTCGTACTCTGCGAATGTTGTAGAGCATGAACCTACAGGAACGGGTCACCGCCTTGATGTTAGTTGAGAACGACAGGGTGTTGTCCAGGATAACGCCAAGGTTCTTAGCACTCTGGGAGGAGGACACAATGGAGTTGTCAACCGTGATGGCGAGATCATGGAACGGGCAGTCCTTCCCCGGGAGGAAGAGCAGCTCCGTCTTGCCGAGGTTCAGCTTGAGGTGGTGATCCGTCATCCACACTGATATGTCTGCCAGACATGCAGAGATGCGATTCACCACCTGGTTATCAGAGGGGGAAAGGAGAAGATTAATTGTGTGTCGTCTGCATAGCAATGATAGGAGAGACCATGTGAGGATATGACAGAGCCAAGTGACTTGGTGTATAGCGAGAATAGGAGAGGGCCTAGAACAGAGCCCTGGGGGACACCAGTGGTGAGAGCACGTGGTGCGGAGACAGATTCTCGCCACGCCACCTGGTAGGAGCGACCTGTCAGGTAGGACGCAATCCAAGCGTGGGCCGCGCCGGAGATGCCCAGCTCGGAGAGGGTGGAGAGGAGGATCTGATGGTTCACAGTATCAAAGGCAGCCGATAGGTCTAGAAGGATGAGAGCAGAGGAGAGAGAGTTAGCTTTAGCAGTGCGGAGCGCCTCCGTGACACAGAGAAGAGCAGTCTCAGTTGAATGACTAGTCTTGAAACCTGACTGATTGGGATCAAGAAGGTCATTCTGAGAGAGATAGCAGGAGAGCTGGCCAAGGACGGCACGTTCAAGAGTTTTGGAGAGAAAAGAAAGAAGGGATACTGGTCTGTAGTTGTTGACATCGGAGGGATCGAGTGTAGGTTTTTTCAGAAGGGGTGCAACTCTCGCTCTCTTGAAGACGGAAGGGACGTAGCCAGCGGTCAAGGATGAGTTGATGAGCGAGGTGAGGTAAGGGAGAAGGTCTCCGGAAATGGTCTGGAGAAGAGAGGAGGGGATAGGGTCAAGCGGGCAGGTTGTTGGGCGGCCGGCCGTCACAAGACGCGAGATTTCATCTGGAGAGAGAGGGGAGGTGATTAATGATAATGCGGAGGATTTTCCCAAGGTTGCTGTTGACGCATATCCCACGGTAGATATTGGGGTCAAATTTGTCTCCACGTTTTGTGGATTGGGGTGATCAGTCCTTGGTTCCAAATATTGGGGAAGATGCCAGAGCTGATGTTAAAGAGTTTTAATATAGCCAATTGGAATTTGTTATCTGTATATTTTATAATTTCATTGAGGACACCATCAACACCACAGGCCTTTCTGGGTTGGAGGGTTTTTATTTTGTCCTGTAGTTCATTCAAGCTAATTGGAGAATCCAGTGGGTTCTAGTAGTCTTTAATAGTTGATTCTAAGATTTGTATTTGATCATGTATATGTTGTTGATGTTTGTTCTTTGTTATAGAGCCAACTCTCTCTCTCTCTCTCTCTCTCTCTCTCTCTCTCTCTCTCTCTCTCTCTCTCTCTCTCTCTCTCTCTCTCTCTCTCTCTCTCTCTCTCTCTCTCTCTCTCTCTCTCTCTCACACACACACACACACACACACACACACACACACACACACACACACACACACACACACACACACACACACACACACACACACACACACACACACACACACACACACACACACACACGCACACCCTCACGCAGCACGCCTGTTGTTTGGTGTCCACTCTGGGTGACAGTTGATGATGAAGACTTTGTTTAGGGGCCCAAGCGAGGCCCTGCTTCAACCATCTGGAGCACAGCAGGCTTCCCTCATTGACGAGGTGGCGGGTAGCAGTTGTAGTGACATGAGGTCTCGGAATGAGGTCCGGCGTGCCCTCCTCAGTTCACTAAGTATGGAGAGACGAAACCTCCCGACCCACGCCCAGCTCATAGACATATTTTACACACGTAGACAAACACACGTGCGGTGACGTACACACACCAATACTACGCCGCACACACACACACACACACACACACACACACACACACACACACACACACACACACACACACACACACACACACACACACACACACACACACACACACACACACACACACACACACACACACACACACCGAACCCCCCCTTCACAGTCCCAGGCCCCACATATTTTGTATTCTGTGCTGTATGGCCAGATGACTAAGAGTTCCTCATCAGAGAATGTACAAGACAAGAACGTGTCCAACACATCATAAAGACAGCCAAGCCGTGTCTAATACAGCGCTTCCTCCCCCCCTCCCCTTTTCTTTCCATCACTATATTTCCTGTTCTTGCTCTCTCTCTCTCTCTCTCAATTCAAGGGGTTTTATTGGCATGGGAAACATAAGTTAACATTGCCAAAGCAAGTGAAGTAGATAATATACAAAAGTGAAATAAACAATAAAAATGAACAGTTAACATTACACTCACACAAGTTCCAAAAGAATAAAGACATTACAAATGTCATATTATCTATATACAGTGTTGTAACGATGTGCAAATGGTTAAAGTACAAAAGGGAAAATAAATCAACATAAATATGGGTTGTATTTATAATGGTGTTTGTTCTTCACTAGTTGCCTTTTCTTGTGGCAACAGGTCACAAATCTTGCTGCTCTGATGGCACACTGTGGTATTTCACCATTATTTTGGTCTTACTGAGATTTACTGTCAGGGCCCAGATCTGGCAGAATCTGTGCATAAGATCTAGGTGCTGCTCTAGGCCCTCCTTGGTTGGTGACAGAAGCACCAGATTATCAGCAAACAGTAGACATTTGACTTCAGATTCTAGTAGGGTGAGACCGGGTGCTGCAGACTGTTCTCGTGCCCTCACCAATTTGTTGACATATATGTTGCAGAGGGTGGGGCTTAAACTGCATCCCTGTCTCACCCTATGGCCCTGTGGGAAGAAATGTGTGTTTTTTGCCAATTTGAACCGCACGCTTGTTGTTTGTGTACATGGATTTTATAATGTCGTATGTTTTTCCCCAAACACCACTTTCCATCAATTTGTATAGCAGACCCTCATGCCAAATTGAGTCGAAGGCTTTTTTGAAATCAACAAAACATGAAAAAACTTTGCCTTTGTTTTGGTTTGTTTGTTTGTCAATTAGGGTGTGCAGGGTGAATACGTTGTCTGTCACACGATAATTTGGTAAAAAGCCAATTTGACATTTGCCCAGTACATTGTTTTCACTGAGGAAATGTACGAGTCTGCTGTTAATTTACATTTACATTACATTTAAGTCATTTAGCAGACGCTCTTATCCAGAGCGACTTACAAATTGGTGCATTCACCTTATGATATCCAGTGGAACAACCACTTTACAATAGTGCATCTAACTCTTTTAAGGGGGTGGGGGGGTTAGAAGGATTACTTTATCCTATCCTAGGTATTCCTTAAAGAGGTGGGGTTTCAGGTGTCTCCGGAAGGTGGTGATTGACTCCGCTGACCTGGCGTCGTGAGGGAGTTTGTTCCACCATTGGGGTGCCAGAGCAGCGAACAGTTTTGACTGGGCTGAGCGGGAACTGTACTTCCTCAGAGGTAGGGAGGCGAGCAGGCCAGAGGTGGATGAACGCAGTGCCCTTGTTTGGGTGTAGGGCCTGATCAGAGCCTGAAGGTACGGAGGTGCCGTTCCCCTCACAGCTCCGTAGGCAAGCACCATGGTCTTGTAGCGGATGCGAGCTTCAACTGGAAGCCAGTGGAGAGAGCGGAGGAGCGGGGTGACGTGAGAGAACTTGGGAAGGTTGAACACCAGACGGGCTGCGGCGTTCTGGATGAGTTGTAGGGGTTTAATAGCACAGGCAGGGAGCCCAGCCAACAGCGAGTTGCAGTAATCCAGACGGGAGATGACAAGTGCCTGGATTAGGACCTGCGCCGCTTCCTGCGTGAGGCAGGGTCGTACTCTGCGAATGTTGTAGAGCATGAACCTACAGGAACGGGTCACCGCCTTGATGTTAGTTGAGAACGACAGGGTGTTGTCCAGGATAACGCCAAGGTTCTTAGCACTCTGGGAGGAGGACACAATGGAGTTGTCAACCGTGATGGCGAGATCATGGAACGGGCAGTCCTTCCCCGGGAGGAAGAGCAGCTCCGTCTTGCCGAGGTTCAGCTTGAGGTGGTGATCCGTCATCCACACTGATATGTCTGCCAGACATGCAGAGATGCGATTCACCACCTGGTTATCAGAGGGGGAAAGGAGAAGATTAATTGTGTGTCGTCTGCATAGCAATGATAGGAGAGACCATGTGAGGATATGACAGAGCCAAGTGACTTGGTGTATAGCGAGAATAGGAGAGGGCCTAGAACAGAGCCCTGGGGGACACCAGTGGTGAGAGCACGTGGTGCGGAGACAGATTCTCGCCACGCCACCTGGTAGGAGCGACCTGTCAGGTAGGACGCAATCCAAGCGTGGGCCGCGCCGGAGATGCCCAGCTCGGAGAGGGTGGAGAGGAGGATCTGATGGTTCACAGTATCAAAGGCAGCCGATAGGTCTAGAAGGATGAGAGCAGAGGAGAGAGAGTTAGCTTTAGCAGTGCGGAGCGCCTCCGTGACACAGAGAAGAGCAGTCTCAGTTGAATGACTAGTCTTGAAACCTGACTGATTGGGATCAAGAAGGTCATTCTGAGAGAGATAGCAGGAGAGCTGGCCAAGGACGGCACGTTCAAGAGTTTTGGAGAGAAAAGAAAGAAGGGATACTGGTCTGTAGTTGTTGACATCGGAGGGATCGAGTGTAGGTTTTTTCAGAAGGGGTGCAACTCTCGCTCTCTTGAAGACGGAAGGGACGTAGCCAGCGGTCAAGGATGAGTTGATGAGCGAGGTGAGGTAAGGGAGAAGGTCTCCGGAAATGGTCTGGAGAAGAGAGGAGGGGATAGGGTCAAGCGGGCAGGTTGTTGGGCGGCCGGCCGTCACAAGACGCGAGATTTCATCTGGAGAGAGAGGGGAGGTGATTAATGATAATGCGGAGGATTTTCCCAAGGTTGCTGTTGACGCATATCCCACGGTAGATATTGGGGTCAAATTTGTCTCCACGTTTTGTGGATTGGGGTGATCAGTCCTTGGTTCCAAATATTGGGGAAGATGCCAGAGCTGATGTTAAAGAGTTTTAATATAGCCAATTGGAATTTGTTATCTGTATATTTTATAATTTCATTGAGGACACCATCAACACCACAGGCCTTTCTGGGTTGGAGGGTTTTTATTTTGTCCTGTAGTTCATTCAAGCTAATTGGAGAATCCAGTGGGTTCTAGTAGTCTTTAATAGTTGATTCTAAGATTTGTATTTGATCATGTATATGTTGTTGATGTTTGTTCTTTGTTATAGAGCCAACTCTCTCTCTCTCTCTCTCTCTCTCTCTCTCTCTCTCTCTCTCTCTCTCTCTCTCTCTCTCTCTCTCTCTCTCTCTCTCTCTCTCTCTCTCTCTCTCTCTCTCTCTCTCACACACACACACACACACACACACACACACACACACACACACACACACACACACACACAAACACACACACACACACACACACACACACGCACACCCTCACGCAGCACGCCTGTTGTTTGGTGTCCACTCTGGGTGACAGTTGATGATGAAGACTTTGTTTAGGGGCCCAAGCGAGGCCCTGCTTCAACCATCTGGAGCACAGCAGGCTTCCCTCATTGACGAGGTGGCGGGTAGCAGTTGTAGTGACATGAGGTCTCGGAATGAGGTCCGGCGTGCCCTCCTCAGTTCACTAAGTATGGAGAGACGAAACCTCCCGACCCACGCCCAGCTCATAGACATATTTTACACACGTAGACAAACACACGTGCGGTGACGTACACACACCAATACTACGCCGCACACACACACACACACACACACACACACACACACACACTCACTCACTCACTCACTCACTCACTCACTCACTCACTCACTCACTCACTCACTCACTCACTCACTCACTCACTCACTCACTCACTCACTCACTCACTCTCTCCTGGCTGTCTGTGCCCACCCTCTCTTCCCTCACTACAAATATGGAAGCTGAGAAATGTCCATTATTTCGGTATATATATCTATTAAAACATCTAGGCGTCGGTTCAAGTTGCAAAGTCATTCTCCTGAATGAGTTGCAGAAAGAATATTTTCTCAGTACTTTTTCATTATTGTTGTGAACTATTTCTGCTATAACTGTACATTTCCTAAGTGGCACAATCATTAGAGCCGTTACACCATTTTCTCCTAAAACCTCTTAAGGATCCACCCCTTTTTTTCAATTTTTGCCTAAGATGACATACCCAAATCGAACTGCATTGGGGCTCAGGACCTGAAGCAACATATAACAATTCTACTTTGTCTCATTGAGGAAGTAAACACAAAAGAGGAGGTGCTGATAGTAGACAACATGATAAACGTCCAGTACACATGACTAAACATACACATCTAATTCTCTTTCTGTTCTTTGTAATAGTAACACTTATTGTTGGATTGTGTCTTAGATCAAAAGAAGAATTTGGATTATCTTTGTGTTGTGATGAAGTAAGCAAGACTGAATGGTTGGCATTTGGTTGTCGTGGTGATTTTAGCAACCATCCTCTCAGCGCCTGTCAATCACAGTTCCTCTGCCTTGGTCCAATACCATCCGATCCTCTGTTTCCCACTGCTAAACACCACCATGGACTCTAACCACAACCCCAGTCCGGAGCCCGCAGCCTATAGCCCTGTCACATCCCCCTGTATCCCACCTCTGTCATCCTCACCCCATCAACCACCAACTCCCCAATAAACTAATTATCCCAGGATTCTCCCTGTTCCCTGGCTGCGGCCTGTCCACCGCAAACCACATCCTCTCCCCTCCAAGAAAGCAGACCACAGTAAAACAAAGTCAGATCCCATCTAGTAAAGAGGGCCTTGCGTATTGAATGTACACGCATACTGATGTGAAGTATGGTACTTTATTGGTTTGGATGATGAATGGGACTTCAACTGTTGTTAACAATGGAGGACAGTTGAGGAAGTTGGAGACAGAAAGAAAAAGCATTCTGGAGGACATAGGGGCGTTTGGAGAGCGCTGTTCTGCTAAATATTGTCATCGACCAATGTGGAAAAAGCATTCTTGGTTTTGTTGAGGTGTTCCTACCTAAACTTGTGTGAGTTATATGTTTTCATCCACCGTGACGCATCTTTAAATTACAATCTTTATCATGGTGTAGTCGGCTTGTGGTTTAAACATCCCATTTAAACTCAGTGGAGACGCACTATGGGAACACAATGTCAAACTTGTATGGTGGAGTTTTTTGTTGTTCTCTCATCTGTGGAGAGCGAGACCATCTGTTCCTTGGTATGTTGTTTACATCCAAAGCCATAGATAACATTTGAATATGCTGTTTGTCATTCAAATCCAATGAAAGAAGTCGCATATAAATGGAAATACAAAATGTTTTCTTTGAAGTCTCTTGGCCGCCATGTTGTTTAAATAACTAAGTAGGAAAATTGTAGTGTGCCTTCAAGTACTTTATACATGCTGTAGCATACATAAGTACTTAAAATATAATTTTATATTGGGCACCTATCTTCAAGTATACAGATGCTTTGGCATACATAAAAGCACTTAGGTGTCCACTCTATGGTGAGATTCGAACTTCAGAGCTTCGTAAGAATCTCAACACATCACCGCTCTTTCTTGTGCATGTGCTTGTTAAGAGACAAGAAGGCGTGAGTAATCACATCACATTTGTATGTGCGATATTAATACACTATCTCTCCGGCGTTAATTAAAAGATAAACACAACACATGTTGTTCAAGGTGCTTAACAAGAGGCTTCATTTCAGCAGTAGGAGGGTTCCCACTGGTTGAATCAAAGTTGTTTCCATTTCAATTCAATTACATTGAACCAATGTGGAATAGACGTTGAAATTATGTCTGTGCCCGGTGGGTTTTCACCCTCTTGCTACTTCAGAATGTTAGAAAACGGATTTGTTTCTCATTAGATTGTAGCATCAACTCCCTGCTGGTTGGAGAACGTAATATGGAGAGGAACTGTACTCCTCTGTAAGGTTAAACATGTGCTCTCAACATCCTAAGAAATGTTTATTTCTAAAGGGAGTCCATTATAGAAAATATGACTCCTGCACAAGATGTTACGTCTGTAGTGTGTACGTTGTTTATTGTGCATTTCTAAAGAGTACTTTATAGAAATGTCAAGGAAAAGTATTAATTAGTTCCTCAGGTCTGACACAAGAATATGGGTAATATATACAGTACCAGTCAAAAGTTTGGACACCTACTCATTCAAGGGTTTTTCTTTATTTTTTACTATTTTCTACATTGTAGAATAATAGTGAAGACATCAAAACTATGAAATAACACATATGGAATCACCACAGACACTGGGAGACTGGAAGCAAGTACAGCGTCTGGACAAGAGAAACAAAACAACATCAATGTAGACACGGGAATGAAACTGAGGAAGTGACAGATATAGGGGAGGCAATCAATGACGTGATAGAGTCGAAAGGTGAGTCCGATGAAGCGCTAGTGCGTGTAACGATGGTGACAGGTGTGCGTAATGATGGGCAGACTAGCGCCCTCTAGCGCCAGAGAGGGGGAGCAGGAGCAGACGTGATAGCATTTGAGCCAATCAGTTGTGCTGTGACAAGGTAGGGGTGGTATAGAGAAGAAGATGACCTTCATGTCTTAAAGTAGTGATAGACTGTCGTTTCTCTTTGTTTATTTGAGCTGTTTTTGCCATAATATGGACTTGGTCTTTTACCAAATAGGGCTATCTTCTGTATACCAACCCTACCTTGTCACAACACAACTAATTGGCTCAATTGCATTAAGAAGGAAATAAATTCCACAAATTAACTTTTAACAAGGCACACCTGTTAATTGAAATGCATTCCAGGTGACTACCTCATGAAGCTGGTTGAGAGAATGCCAAGCGTGTGCAAAGCTGTCATCAAGGCAAAGGGTGGCTACTTTGAAGAATATCAAACATAAAATATATATAAAATATAACACTTTTTTGGTTAAGCATGATTCCATATGTGTTATTTCATAGTGTTGATGTCTTCACTATTATTCTACAATGTAGAAAATAGTAAAAATAAAGAAAAACCCTTGAATGAGTAGGTGTGTCCAAACTTTTGACTGGTACTGTACGTTTACTGTCTCTTGTTCCATGTCCTGCTACAGTGCTGTTTTCAGAAGATAACATTGGGTCAGCAAAGGTCAATATTGATTGATTCATAGATGATTATTGACTTGTGAGTTCTCAGTGCCTTGTGTTTACACTCTAATATGGTTTCCTACCATTACCATGCATTATTACTGGAGAAAAAATTATTGACAGCTCAATTGTTGTGTAATTCTTTGCACAACAGGAGAGTTTCCTTGAAATGTTTTAATAAACATTGGACAAACAATGCTTCCTTAATAATGGTGGAACAAGACTGTGTGATGCCACTAAATCATAGGTGTTTTTCTATTTTACCTGTACAGATTGTCTGGCTGTGCTAGCCTATGTCTGCACAAAAGCACCGTGAGTGGTTGAAAAGTCTTTGTGAGTTTTGCAAAAGATAATTACAAATAAAATAATTTGTGACACCCTGTGTTTTTTCAAGAACAAGTCTTACTTTTCTCTATGTATGTCTAACGACTCTCCCACCGTCTCCCATAATGAAAACATTATCCCCCGTTTTCATGTTCATTGATTGAGTGTCAAAGTAATTTGTTATTTTCAGGTGAGGTCAGAAGACCGAAGGTAGACATTTAAATTGGAAGAATGAATCGCTAAGAAGACAAAAGCTTTTTGCAAATAGACCAGTTGCTCAAATTGAATGTAGAAAGTGAGAGGGCGGCGAGGGCAGTTTGCAGTGGAAACCCGTTAAACGCAGGTCTGTGATAAAGAGAACTCACTGTAGACTAAGTGGTTGTACAACTGCACCCAAACACCGGACTAGATGCTAAACAAGATAAAATAACAGCCTACTGCCTGCAAAGAGCTACTTTATAACTAAGTGGCCTTAAGTAGTAGTGGCGGTTGTAGTAAGAATAATTTTGGGGGGCTTGTCGGCTGCCTGCCTGAAAGTGTGTGGAAGATAATTTGGGTTTGGCTTCTAATGTAATGAAAAGGTCTGTAATGGATACAAAATCAATATGACCCAATTGCTCCACCAGTGAAACAAGCTGAATCCATTTATTTGGAATAGGAAGATGTACCTTGAGGAAAAAAAGACCACTGCACCATTTCAATGCTTTTTGTGGTACAAATCTTGTTGGAGAGAAGCCACGGTAGAGAACAGCTTGGTGTGTAATCTGTCACACTATTCCACGTAGGATCTCCAACCGTTTGGATCTGAGTACTAAACTGAACATGGTAGATGGCATGGACTACCTTGATGATTGATCACTAACATATTCTAAACAGGTGTTTGATATTATGATAAATCACCTACTGTAACATGATAAAACATGATATGATAATGGCAAATATTTCACTCATCATAATGGGAAATTGGATTGACTACTAACATATTCTAAAGATTATGATAAACTACATAGTGGAACTTGCATGATAAGGAAGCCACCCATCACAATGTGAATTTTACATTACTATATCCACAACTCATCATTTCACTTTCTAAATTAGATGATTAGATGTTTTTAAGACTGGTTATTAATATAAGTCAAATCACTCATCTTGTCATTATGATGTTAATCAGAGAGAGTGATTAAGATCCTGCATAATTATCATGTTTCTTTACTCTCCAATTAATATTATATATTGTAACTATATTGTACATTAATATGTATAATACCTAATGGTTATAGTATATCTGAGGTTGATTGCAGTTGATATGGCAAATATATCAGGGCACTAGGCGAGACCCAGATGCAGACAGAGGAGGCAGATGGTTGGAGTCTTAGAGGTTTATTGATCCAAAAAGGGGTAGGCAAGAGAAAGGTCGTGGACAGGCAAAAGGTCAAAACCAGTTCAGAGTCCAGGAGGTACAGAGTGGCAGGCAGGCTCGAGGTCAAGGCAGGTAGAATGGTCAGGCAGTCGGGTACAGAGTCCAGAAACAGGCAAGGGTCAAAACCGGGAGGACTAGCAAAAAGAGAATAGAAAAGGCAGGCGCACGGGAAAACCACACTGGTCGACTTGGACATACAAGACAAACTGGCACAGAGAGACAGGAAACACAGGGATAAATACACTGGGGAAAACAAGCGACAGCTGTGGGGGTGGAGACAATCACAAGGACAGGTGAAACAGATCAGGGTGTGACAAAATATAAAGTTGGCTGTAATGAAATGAAGTTCTGAAACAGTTGACAGTGACAGAGTGGTTTTGATTCAAGGGTTATTTCCACCTGGTAAAATATGGTTTGTTCTCACTTGGAGCAGAGTTATCCATGAGTTATTATCCTAAACTCAATAGGATGTTCATCACTCAAATATAGGACAAAGGACAAGCCAACTTGAAAGATGTTAAATCAGTAGGAAAGTTACATTTCAGTCAGTATAGCTTAATATGAGCATCTGTCTTTCCATTTTGCGGCTTCGACTTAAGCATTTAAGGCATCAAAGACTAGTATGACTTTTGGAGGTCCAAAAGAAGAATTATGGATAACTGTTACGAGGACTTCAAACAATTTAGGACATAATTTATAACAGTTTTATAAATCATTACAACTGCCGTACATTTTCATAAACATCAGAGATGCAGCCAAAAAGGAGAAGTTACTAAACTCTTAAAAGAAGATTCACTTTTTTAAATTTTGGCTAGGATCACTGTATGTCTTTGCAGTGCACGCCTTGATAGACTCTGCAAATATTGATAGAATCCTCTCTATACCCAGAGATCCAATGTTCTAGGCTCTAACCCCTGCATGGTAAGCAACCTGGTCATTTTCTATTATTCTATACGTAAATCCGTGTCTCTCCATTTAGTATAATATGTTACGTATTAATATGTATGGTATGTATTCATTTGTGGATGTCCATCACCCATATCATATGATATGTTACGATGTACAATTCGTATTATATGTTCCAAATTACCAAAACGTACAATATCTTAGACATTTGCAAAATCTATGAGATGTTATAACTTTTTGCTAGTTGGCTAATGTTAGTTAGCTGGCTAACGTTAGCTAGGCTAGGGGTTAGGGTTAAGTTTAGAAGTTAGGTTAAAGGGTTAAGGTTAAAGTTAGGGTTAGCTGAAAGTATTAAGGTTAGGGTTAGGGGAAGGGTTAGCTAACACAATGAGTAGGTAGTTTAAAAGTTGTTAATTAGCTAAAATACTGTTGTCCGTGATGAGAGATTTGAAATCGCAACCTTTGGGTTGCTAAACGTTCGCATTATACGCCCACCCATCTATCCTGACCATTGCCTTAACTAAATGTGTGAGTCTCCTGGATTTACATGTACTATGTTAGTCTATGACCTGGCTTTGGTAAGATGACTGAACTCTGTATACAGTGCATTTGGAAAGTATTCAGAACACTTTACTTTTTGTTACATTACAGCCGTATTCTAAAATGGATTACATTTAATTTTTTATAGAATCAGAACAGTGTAGATGGCTGAACTATATATAGAATCAGAACAGTGTAGATGGCTGAACTATATATAGAATCAGAACAGTGTAGATGGCTGAACTCCGTATAGAATCAGAACAGTGTAGATGGCTGAACTCCGTATAGAATCAGAACAGTGTAGATGGCTGAACTCCGTATAGAATCAGAACAGTGTAGATGGCTGAACTCCGTATAGAATCAGAACAGTGTAGATGGCTGAACTCCGTATAGAATCAGAACAGTGTAGATGGCTGAACTCCGTATAGAATCAGAACAGTGTAGATGGCTGAACTCCGTATAGAATCAGAACAGTGTAGATGGCTGAACTCGGTATAGAATCAGAACAGTGTAGATGGCTGAACTCCGTATAGAATCAGAACAGTGTAGATGGCTGAACTCCGTATAGAATCAGAACAGTGTAGATGGCTGAACCCCGTATAGAATCAGAACAGTGTAGATGGCTGAACTCCGTATAGAATCAGAACAGTGTAGATGGCTGAACTCCGTATAGAATCAGAACAGTGTAGATGGCTGAACTCCGTATAGAATCAGAACAGTGTAGATGGCTGAACTCCGTATAGAATCAGAACAGTGTAGATGGCTGAACTCCGTATAGAATCAGAACAGTGTAGATGGCTGAACTCCGTATAGAATCAGAACAGTGTAGATGGCTGAACTCAGTATAGAATCAGAACAGTGTAGATGGCTGAACTCCGTATAGAATCAGAACTGTATAGATGGTTGAACTCCGTATAGAATCAGAACAGTGTAGATGGCTGAACTCCGTATAGAATCAGAACAGTGTAGATGGCTGAACTCCGTATAGAATCAGAACAGTGTAGATGGCTGAACTCCGTATAGAATCAGAACAGTGTAGATGGCTGAACTCCGTATAGAATCAGAACAGTGTAGATGGCTGAACTCCGTATAGAATCAGAACAGTGTAGATGGCTGAACTCCGTATAGAATCAGAACAGTGTAGATGGCTGAACTCCGTATAGAATCAGAACAGTGTAGATGGCTGAACTCCGTATAGAATCAGAACAGTGTAGATGGCTGAACTCCGTATAGAATCAGAACAGTGTAGATGGCTGAACTCCGTATAGAATCAGAACAGTGTAGATGGCTGAACTCCGTATAGAATCAGAACAGTGTAGATGGCTGAACTCCGTATAGAATCAGAACAGTGTAGATGGCTGAACTCCGTATAGAATCAGAACAGTGTAGATGGCTGAACTCCGTATAGAATCAGAACTGTGTAGATGGCTGAACTCCGTATAGAATCAGAACAGTGTAGATGCCTGAACTCCGTATAGAATCAGAACAGTGTAGATGGCTGAACTCCGTATAGAATCAGAACAGTGTAGATGGCTGAACTCCGTATAGAATCAGAACAGTGTAGATGGCTGAACTCCGTATAGAATCAGAACAGTGTAGATGGCTGAACTCTGTATAGAATCAGAACTGTGTAGATGGCTGAACTCGGTATAGAATCAGAACAGTGTAGATGGCTGAACTCCGTATAGAATCAGAACTGTATAGATGGTTGAACTCTATAGTAAATGATCATGAGTATCAAGCTGTCTGCTGTGTTCTGTTCTCACAGCAGCATGACATCAAAAGGCGATCTGAGCTCCCTCGTTGGCCACTCACTGCTTGCTATCATGAGTGTGCTTACTGTTTGGAGGGGCTGGTCATGTGTGTCTGTCTGCCAGGCAATGGGAGGTGGGCATTGGAAGCAAAGTGTGCTGTGAGTAAACAAGCTGGCCTAATCAATAACGTAGACAAACAAATAACACCTTTGACAGTGTCTCCAGTCTCCTGTATTGCTAGCTACCACACACAGCTAATTAACCTTTAAGGAGGGGGTCGTATTAGCCTGTGTGCGTGTGAATTTGCACATCTGTGGACCTGCCTGCCCATGCCACAGACGAGACATGCAACCGAAGTCTAGATCAGGCGTGGGCAAACTACGGCCGCGGACTGCACCACAGCCCGCTCAATCCGGCCCGCGGGAGGTTTGAGTAAAAAAAAGGGAATAAGGGAAATTATTATTTTGAGTTAATAAAAAACATCCCAGGCCACTCTTGAATGTCTAAAACTAGATAGAAAGCATGTAGGAATTATAAAGGACCTATATATCTTCAAATAACTGCCCTTTTTCTGGCCCGCAAATTGCTTTTAACAAACAAATTCGTAAAATAGTCTGGCCCTTGGCTGAATTTTGAAATCTCAATGTGGCCCTCGAGCCAAAATGATTGCCCACCTCTTATCTAGATGTACCCTCTGTGCTGAGATGGACCCTAAATCAATGGCTGTCGCTTGGCATTGGAATGAGGAGCCTGCAGCATTTTCTCAAACTCTCCTCATTAAAGGGCAATTCCACCACTTTTGAACCTCATTTTCATTATTTCCAGCACAATACCAGTGTCTGCGTATGTGAAAACTTCAGCATTTTGTTGGGAAAAAATATAAAGTAAAAAAGCTCTACCCGATGACATCATCAGAAGTGAAAGCATTTTTAAGAAGTCATTTTCTAACACTATGAGATTTGCGGTGACGTGGGGATCAAGAAAATACCCTCCCTCTGACTATCAACTCTCTGCACGTTAAAAAAATCGGAGAATAATATTTTAGGAACTTTGTTCTTATCTTTTTCACCACAGATCATGGAAACACCGTCTGGTGCTGGAGAAAATTAATATCAGGTTGAAAAGTGGCGGAATTGCCCTTTAAGAGTATAGGGAGAGCCCACCACTATTCCCTTTTTATTTCTATACATTAATATTTCATCACTAGCACGCTCTTATTTATGAGGCAATACTGTTGCTGTGGGGCACCAATTATGAGAACAGTAAACCCTATAGGTTACTCTGAGATCAATCAAGTCTGGGTTTCATTTGCTGGGTGGTTTGGTTAGGGGCCTGATGACTGGCGGTAAGGTGTGTGTGTGTGTGTGTGTGTGTGTGTGTGTGTGTGTGTGTGTGTGTGTGTGTGTGTGTGTGTGTGTGTGTGTGTGTGTGTGTGTGTGTGTGTGTGTGTGTGTGTGTGTGTGTGTGTGTGTGTGTGTGTGTGTGTGTGTGTGTGTGTGTGTGTGTGTGTGTGTGTGTGTGTGTGTGTGTGTGTGTGTGTGTGTGTGTGCCTCCACCTCCCAGTTATGTGAATGCTATCAGAAGCACATTCCCAGATTGCCATCCGCATGCAATACATATCAATCTCAATGTGTCAATCCCTGTCCCTGCCTCGGCTTTCATGTTCCCTGAGTGCGTCTAATTTACAGTTGGGTAAAGCCAGTCAAAGCCAATGATGGCGCTTTGTCCAATCTGATTTTCTGTGACATGCAGTCATGACGTGGTCTTAGAAAGATGTGCTAGAGACTGTACATCAGTGGTCATAAAGTCAAGACAGACAGTAAACCCAGGATGAATCCAGCGGCGCAACTATCAGTGGGGTTGGGGGGTCAGGCCACATTCTGAAATGTTTGTCCCCCCCAGTTTTAGCATTGGAATGTGATAAGAAAGGAGGCAACGGTGTGCTTTAAGACCATGCGGATGCCTCTGAGTGGTTTGGTAGGCTGTTTGGAGTGTTTATCTGATTGGAAAAAAAAGTTACAAAATATATATATTTATAAATAATAATCTGCCCCCCCCTCACTTCTAAAAATAAAGTTGCACCCCTGGATGACTCAACACTACCAGTCAAAAGATTTAGAACACCTACTCATTCAAGGGTTTTTTTTTTCTTGGTTTTTTTCTACATTGTAGAATAATAGTGAAGATGTCAAAACTATGAAATAACATATGGAATCATGTAGTAACCAAAAAAGGGTTCAACAAATCTAAATATATTTGATATTCTTCAAATAGCCACCCTTTGCCTTGATGACAGCTTTGCACACTCCTGGCATTCTCTCAACCAGCTTCACCTGGAATTTTTTTCCAACAGTCTTGAAGGAGTTCCCACATATGCTGAGCACTTGTTGGCTGCTTTTCCTTCACTCTGCGGTCCAACTCATCCCAAACCATCTCAATTGGGTTGAGGTTGGGTGATTGTGGAGGCCAGGTCATCTGATGCAGCACTCCATCACTCTCCTTCTTGGTAAAATAGCCCTTACACAGCCTGGAGGTGTGTTGGGTCATTGTCCTGTTGAAAAACAAATTATAGTCCCACTAAGCCCAAACCAGATGGGATGGCGTATCGCTGCAGAATGCTGTGGTAGCCATGCGGATTAAGTGTGCCTTGAATTCGAAATAAATCACAGACAGTGTCACCAGCAAAGCACCCCCACATCATTACACCTCCTCCTCCATGCTTTACGGTGGGAAATACACATGCAGAGATCATCCGTTCACCCACACCGCGTCTCACAAAGACACGGCGGTTTGAACCAAAAATCTCCCATTTGGATTCCAGACCAAAGGACAAATTTCCACCGGTCTAATGTCCATTGCTTGTGTTTCTTGGCCCAAGCAAGTCTTCTTATTATTGGTGTCGTTTAGTAGTGGTTTCAGCAATTCGACCACGAAGGCCTGATTCACACAGTTTCCTCTGAAAAGTTGATGTTGAGATGTCTGTTATTTGAACTCTGTGAAGCATTTATTTGGGCTGCAATTTCAGAAGCTGGTAACTCTAATGAACGTATCCTCTGCAGCAGAGTTAACTCTGGGTCTTCCATTCCTGTGGCGGTCCTCATGAGAGCCAGTTTCATCATAGCGCTTGATGGTTTTTGCAACTGCACTTGAGGAAACTTTCAAAGTTGTTGACATTTTCCGTATTGACTGACCTTCATGTCTTAAATGAATGATGGACTGTCATTTCTCTTTTCTTGTTTGAGCTGTTCTTGCCATGGACTTGTTTTTTTAACCAACTAGGGCTCTCTTCTGTATACAGCCCTACCATGTCACATCACAACTGATTGGCTCAAACGCATTAAGAAGGAAAGAAATTCCACAAATTAACTTTTAACAAGGCACACCAGTTAATTGAAATGCATTCCAGGTGACTACCTCATGAAGCTGGTTGAGAGAATGCCCAGAGTGTGCCAAGCTGTCATCAAGGACAAGGGCGGCTATTTGAAGAATTTAAATATCAAACATATTTTGATTTGTTTAACACTTTTTTGGTTACTAATTTACATGATTCCATATGTGTTATTTTATAGTTTTGATGCCTTCACTATTATTCTACAATGTAGAAGATAGCAAAAATAAAGAAACACTCTTGAATGAGTAGGTGTGTTAAAACCTTTGACCGGTAGTGTATATGTAAATATAAAAATATATATCCAGTAGTGGCATAGGACTGTAGTACAGGCCCTGAACGAACCGTAAACAAACCCAGAGAAACAAATGTGTAATAGCATAAAAATGAATGTGTAAAATGACCACGGTCTCCAAGGCAACATGCAACAAGTTTATCTGCTGTCTGCTGACTTGCATATTGAGATACAGTTGAACGGTAACATGCAGTGTAAGCTTTTATTTATTTAGATGCAAATTGAGGCATAGAGGTTTTAATCCTCAGTCGCAAGGCTTTATTGTGCATCAGTGACTTCCCTTGTGCTCTGTAAATGTATGATGTTATTTATGATTCAAATGGCTCTCACCAGAATCAGTGAAGGGTGTACAGTACCTGTTAGTTACTGTATTGTCAACATTTTATTTATATCTTCCACTGGGGTTTATGCTGTACTGCCCTGACCATACAAGCTGGCTAGACGGCACAAATTGATCTGGGACGAGGCTAATATTTCCCTTCAGGTACTCTAGGTTTGTTATTTTTCAAGGTGACTGATATTCCCGAAAACCTGACCCTTGGCAACAGTGACTAAGGTCTGGTTTCAATGACGGACTCTTTTGTCAACTTCGATGAGGACAAAAAATGATATTCCGGAGTGGGTCCTCTTCAGACACTCTCTCAACAAATCATGAGGCAGACATGCCAGAACGACGCGATTCAAAACCAAAGTGATGGTTTTAGTGACGGTACAGTAGTTGATGCAAATTAGCCATTTGCAAAAGGCAGACATTGAAAATAACCTCCATGATCTCCCTCTCGCTAGCTACAATTTAGTATTTTATTCAAGCGGACAATGGAGTGACGTACCTGCAGGTCCTCTATGTCAAACTGACACTCTATAAGTACAGACGCTGCTAAGCCGGAGTGGGAGTTAAACTGGATGTCTAGAGAGGTGACTGATGAGCTATTAATGTAATTAAGATAATAATGGGATTCATGAAAATCTCCAATGTTTTTTAAATATTCTTTATTTCACCTTTATTTAACCAGGTAGGCAAGTTGAGAACAAGTTCTCATTTATAACTGCAACCTGGCCAAGATAAAGCAAAGCAGTGCAACACAAACAACAACACAGAATTACACATGGAATAAACAAACGTACAGTCAATAACCCAATAAAAAAATCTATATACAGAGTGTGCAAATGAGGTAAGATTAAGGAGGTAAGGCAAAAAATATTCCGTAGTGGCGAAGTAATTACAATTTAGCAATTAAACCCTGAAGTGATAGATGTGCAGAAGATGAATGTGCAAGGAGACACCTGAAACCCCACCTCTTTAAGGAATACCTAGGATAGGATAAAGTAATCCTTCTAACCCTCCCCCCCTTAAAAGAGTTAGATGCACTATTGTAAAGTGGTTGTTCCACTGGATATCATAAGGTGAATGCACCAATTTGTAAGTCGCTCTGGATAAGAGCGTCTGCTAAATGACTTAAATGTAAAATGTAATGCAAGTAGAGCTACTGGGGTGCAAAGGAGTAAAACAAACAAGAAAAACAATATGGGGATGAGGTAGTTGGGTGGGCTATTTACAGATGGACTATGTACAGGTGCAATGATCTGTGAGCTGCTCTGACAGCTGATGCTTAAAGTTAGTGAGGGAGATATGAGTCTCCAGCTTCAGTGATGTTCATTCCAGTCATTGGCAGCAGAGAACTGGAAGGAAAGGCGGCCAAAAGAGGAATTGGCTTTGGGGGTGACCAGTGAAATATACCTGCTGGAGCACGTGCTACGGGGCTTTACCTAGCAAAGGCGGGGCTTTACCTAGCAAAGACTTATAGATGACCTGGAGCCAGTGGGTTTGGCGACAAATATGAAGCGAGGGCCAGCCAACGAGAGCATACAGGTCGCAGTGGTGGGTAGTCATTGGTTACAAAACGGATGGCACTGTGATAGACTGCATCCAATTTGCTGAGTAGAGTGTTGGAGGCAATTTTGTAAATGACATCGCCGAAGTCAAGGATCGGTAGGATAGTCAGTTTTACGAGGGTATGTTTGACAGCATGAGTGAAGGATGTTTTGTTGCAAAATAGGAAGCCGATTCTAGATTTAATTTTGGATTGGAGATGCTTAATGTGAGTCTGGAAGGAGAGTTTATAGTCTAACCAGACACCTAGGTATTTGTAGTTGTCCACATATTCTAAGCCAGAACCGTCCAGAGTAGTGATGTTGGACGGGCGGGCAGGTGCAGGCAGCGATCGGTTGGTGAGCATGCATTTAGTTTTACTTGCACTTAAGAGCAGATGGAGGCTACGGAAGGAGAGTTGTATGGCATTGCAACTCGTCTGGAGGTTAGTTAATAACACAAAGAAGGGCCAGAAGTATACAGAATGGTGTGAAACATTATTCAAATCAAACTGTATTTGTCACATGCGCCGAACACAAGTGTCGACCTTACCGTGAAATGCTTACTTACAAGCCCTTAACCAACAGTGCAGTTCAAGAAGAGTTAAGAAAAGGTGATTGTCAGTGACTGATGACCTATCACAGTGAAATAGTTATCTCTAGAGACATGTGGTATCAAAAGTGAGCTATGGTAAGGAGTCATTGGTAAAATATCAGGTAGAGGATTAGGAGGTGGATTTACTTTCACATTTTAACCTGATTATTACCCACTGGGTACAGATGCCAATTCAATGTCTATTCTATTTTGGTTCAACTTAATTTAATTGAAATGACGTGGAAACAATGTTAGTTCAACCAGTGTGTGTTCTCTGGGTATATACAGTGCATTTGGAAAGTATTCAGACCCCTTGACTTCTTCCACAAATGGATTAAATAAAATAAAAAATCCTCATCAATCTACACACAATAATGACAAAGTGAAAACAGGGTTTTAGAAAATTTTGCAAATGTATTAACAATATATAACAAAAAATACCTTATTTACATAAGTATTCAGACTCTTTGCTATGAGACTCGAAATTGAGCTCAGGTGCATCCTGTTTCCATTAATCATCCTTGACATGTTTCTACAACTTGATTGGAGTTCACCTGTGGTGAATTAAATTGATTGGACATGATTTGGAAAGGCACACACCTGTCTGTATAAGGTCCCACAGTTGACAGTACATGTCAGAGCAATAACCAAGCCATGAGGTGGAAGGAATTGTCCGTAGAGCTCCGAGACAGGATTGTGTTGAGGCACAGATCTGGGGAAGGGGACCAAAATTTTCTGCAGCATTGAAGGTCCCCAAGAACCCAGTGGCCTCCATCATTCTTAAATGGAAGAAGTTTGGAACCACCAAGACTCTACCTAGAGCTTGCCGCCCGGCCAAACTGAGCAATCGGGGGAGAAGGGCCTTGGTCAGGGAGGTGACCAAGAACTCTGACAGAGCTCCAGAATTTCTCTGTGGAGATGGGAGAACCTTCCAGAAGGACAACCATCTCTGCAGCACTCCACCAATCAGGCCTTTATGGTAGAGTGGCCAGACGGAAGCCACTCTTCAGTAAAAGGCACATGACAGGACACTTGGAGTTTGCCAAAATGCACCTAAAGACTCTCAGACCATGAGAAACAAGATTCTCTGGTCTGATGAAACCAAGATTGAACTCTTATGCCAATCGTCACATCTGGAGGAAACCTGACACCATCCCTACAGTGAAGCATAGTGGTGGCAGCATCATGCTGTGGCAATGTTTTTCAGCAGCAGGGACTGGGAGACTAGTCAGGATCGAAGGAAAGATGAACTGAGCAAAGTACAGAGAACTCCTTGATGAAAACCTGCTCCAGAGCGCTCAGGACCTCAGACTGGGGCGAAGGTTCACTTTCCAACATGACAACGACCCTAAGCACACAGCCAAAACAACCCAGGAGTGTCCTTGAGTGGCCCAGCCAGAGCCTGGACTTGAACCGAATTGAACATCTCTGGAGAGACCTGAAAATACCTATGCAACGACACTCCCCTACCAACATGACAGAGATTGAAAGGATCTGCAGAGAAGAATGGGAGAAACTCCCCAAATACAGGTGTGCCAAGCTAGTAGTGTCATATCCAAGAAGGCTCGAGGCTGTAATCGCTGCCTAAAGTGCTTCAATAAAGTACTGAGTAAAAGTTCTGAATACTTATATAAATGTGATATTTTTTACATTTTTTTTACATTTGCAAACATTTCTAAAAACGTGTTTTTGCTTTGTCATAAGTACCTACCTAAGATGAACCCTTGATTCATAATTCAACTATTCATAATTCAAGTGACTCACAGTTGTGCATGTATGATGCAAGTGAATCTATGGGTCCTGTTTACAGTATAGGTATACTGCATTGTGAGCATACATACAGAACCTGATGTATTATTGTCTATGATTGTGACAGTCCCATTTGATGAATTCAAAACAAGCCCTGGTAGATGGAGGCCCTGACCCCATCAGCACTTAGTCCCAGGGAACAGAGAGGGAGGGACGAACACTGCTTGCTCTCCCGTTAACCTCTCTGCCCTTCATTATGCTGGCTTGGTTGGTACACTTCTCCCTGTGGATGGTTCCTAGAGGAGGAGAGGAGAGGAGGGAAACATATGGCTGCATGTGTTTCTCTCTAGTGTTCCAATCAAATGTATGTTAGCTGTGTTGTTAGCTGTGTTAGGTTGTTAGCTGTGTTAGCTCTGTTGTTAGGTTGTTAGCCGTGTTAGCTGTGTTGTTAGGTTAACTGTGTTAGCCGTGCTAGGTTGTTAACTGTGTTTGCTGTGTTGTTAGGTTGTTAGCTGTGTTGTTAGCTGTGTTGTTAGGTTGTTAGCTGTGTTGTCCGGTTGTTAGCTGTGTTTTTAGCTGTGTTAGGTTGTTAGCTGTGTTAGGTTGTTAGCTGCGTTGTTAGGTTGTTAGCTGTGTTGTTAGGTTGTTAGCTGTGTTTTTAGGTTGTTAGCTGGGTTGTTAAGTTGTTAACTGTGTTGTTAGGTGGTTAGCTGTGCTAGCTGTGTTGTTGGCTGCGCCTCTCTTTTCTCCATCGCAGCGAGCTATAAGATTTCCCAGGTGGAGATGGGTAGAATGACAGGCGGACCCTACATCGCGCACGCACGCACGCACGCACGCACGCACGCACGCACGCACGCACGCACGCACGCACGCACGCACGCACGCACACACACACACACACACACACACACACACACACACACACACACACACACACACACACACACACACACACACACAGCCTCTAGTTCTCCATCCAGCCATTCCCTATCTCATCACACTGTGTTTACTCTCTGTCTCTACAGGTTAGAGTCTCTACATCACTATGCTTCCTGCTGACTGGACTCTTCAGAGAAGAGTATGAACCTGGGCCGCGTCCCAAATGGCATCATATCTCTACATAGTGCACTACTTTTGTCACATGCGCTGAATACAACAGGTGTCGACCTTGCCATGAAATGCTTACTTACAAGCCCTTAACCAACAATGCAGATCAATAAATATTTACTAAATAAACTAAAGTAAAAAGCAACACTGTAAATAGTGCGGGGGGCCGTTTGATGAATTGTTCAGCAGTCTTATAGCTTGTGGGTAGAAGCTGTTAAGGAGCCTTTTGGACCTAGACTTGGCGATCCAGTACATCTTGCCATGCGGTAGCAGAGAGAACAGTCTATGACCTGGGTGATTGTCTTTGACTATTTTTGGGGCCTTCCCTGTATAGGGCCTATTCAGGGTGCCATTTGGAACACAGTCTATGAAACCAGGCTTCATTTGTCATAATTACAACAGGAAGTGATTTCCATACAGACTCCATGCTTGACATTTTCAAAAACACACAAGGCCATTACACCATTACAGACCAAATGAAGATGGAGCACGGTCCAATTGAATTCTCCCTCTCAAGTAATGCATCTGCTTCATTATGTTTTAATACGGTGTGTATGTGTGTGGTGAGGGGGGGTGTATTTTTGTGACTGTGCATGCGGAGGAGCTCGGAGCAACAATTTAATATTGCTAATGAATTGATGCATATTAATGATTCGTTACATGAAGTGAGGATTTTCAATGCATAATCAAGTAGTGTTGTTATGAAGGACTATTTTGGACCCAATTTATCTTTGGTATTTTGAGGTTCAGGTCTGTGTTGGAATAGATGATTAAGTACTGTATCACTCCAGTCAGTGATATAATTTAGGCACGCAATCACAACTTCACTTAGATTAGTTTTGAGACAGTGAGCCTCCCATTTTGAGCGTGATTTAGCACAAGGTGAGCAAGCAATGAGCATGGACTTATTTCCATTTCAGAGCCTTTCCCTCACGACACTAAGCCATGGAGAGAGAAAAGCGATAACGTTCCCGACAGGATGATAAGGTTATGGCCTTTTGTACAGTTCTAGACAGTCTGTTTCTCTCCTGGTCATCTTGATGAAAGCAACACTCCTCCCTACATACCAACGCTCAGGTTCTGTCCACAATGGTCCTGACAGGGTTCTTTTCTTGTTTTGAGGTTAAAAAGCAAAGAAGTGATGGAGTGACAAAGGCACGTCAATCAAACAGTGTTGCCGTAGCACTTAAGATTCCAGGCTGTTCTGCAGAGTAGAGAAACTTTGTCTCCCAGGCCAAGGTCCCGGCCCTCTCAGAAAGAACACTGGAGACATGACCAGACTGAGAATGAATACACTACAATACTGTGGCTTTAGGCTTGACAATATCCCACTCGACATCACCTACACTGGTTAAAACAGTTGCCCGTTTGTGGTGGAGTTCAATTCATAGTACTTCTTGACTTTCTATTATGGTTGTGAAAGGATTTTGTTCGTGATTGTTGAAGTTTTCATCTTTGTTTGTTGTCTTCATGTCTTCATGTCATTTATGTAGTTATGTGGGCTGTCCTTTTGAAAGTAACCGCTTTTCCTCAAGAAAAACGTCTGAATGATAAAAGCTGGACCTTTACTTTATCTGTGTCCTACATCTATCTATGCCACTGGCTGCATGGCCCGGCTCGGCCTTGATGGTGACATTTGGTGGCATTTAGAGTTGTAGACTGTGAATGGCTGTGTGTTGAATGCTAAAAGGTCAGGACACTAGGGAGAGAGTTTGTCCACTCGCTTTGACATTCGCCTTGTCCAGTCCAGTTTTGTTTAATGTTACGGTCCATTTATTCAGACAATAAATATGAATTATTAAGGAACAGGAAAATGGGTAACGGCATGGACAGTTTACTCAAGCTCTTTTATGACTATAGGAATCAGTTTTGTTTGGTATTTTGTTGTTGATTACTTGGTTGATGAGGGGTGGTATGCCCATTTTGAAACATTGACCACAGTATCTTTTGTTCTTCCCATCGCTTGCCTTCAAACTTAACAATGTTTGGCATGACTTTACAATCTAAAACATAGTTAGACGAGATCATACCGTAGAGTATGTAGATTACTTTACAGTCTAAAACATATTCCAACCCAGCCATCTACATACACCACGGTAGTTAGACGAGATCATACCGTAGAGTATGTAGATGACTTTACAGTCTAAAACATATTCCAACCCAGCCATCTACATACACCACGGTAGACTCTCATCTACCTGCCTCAGACCTTTAAAGCCACCAGCCCACCACTTATCTTGGATCCTGGACTCCCAGCCCATGATGGCTTCTAATTGGCCGGAGGCTGGGGTCAATGGAACGAGAGACGGTGATGATTAAATGTTCCCTATTCCGAGCTGTCTGTGGTGCTTCTGGGAGCAGGGAGCTATCCACCTGTCTGTGGTGCTTCTGGGAGCAGGGAGCTATCCACCTGTCTGTGATGCTTCTGGGAGCAGGGAGCTATCCACCTGTCTGTGGTGCTTCTGGGAGCAGGGAGCTATCCACCTGTCTGTGGTGCTTCTGGGAGCAGGGAGTTATCCACCTGTCTGTGATGCTTCTGGGAGCAGGGAGCTATCCACCTGTCTGTGGTGCTTCTGGGAGCAGGGAGCTATCCACCTGTCTGTGGTGCTTCTGGGAGCAGGGAGCTATCCACCTGTCTGTGGTGCTTCTGGGAGCAGGGAGCTATCCACCTGTCTGTGGTGCTTCTGGGAGCAGGGAGCTATCCACCTGTCTGTGGTGCTTCTGGGAGCAGGGAGCTATCCACCTGTCTGTGGTGCTTATGGGAGCAGGGAGCTATCCACCTGTCTGTGGTGCTTATGGGAGCAGGGTGCTATCCACCTGGCTGTGATGCTTCTGGGAGCAGGGAGCTATCCACCTGTCTGTGGTGCTTCTGGGAGCAGGGAGCTATCCACCTGTCTGTGGTGCTTATGGGAGCAGGGTGCTATCCACCTGGCTGTGATGCTTCTGGGAGCAGGGAGCTATCCACCTGTCTGTGGTGCTTCTGGGAGCAGGGAGCTATCCACCTGTCTGTGGTGCTTATGGGAGCAGGGTGCTATCCACCTGTCTGTGGTGCTTCTGGGAGCAGGGAGCTATCCACCTGGCTGTGATGCTTCTGGGAGCAGGGAGCTATCCACCTGTCTGTGAGCAGTCACATCTTCTGACCCAATCAATGGCTCTACTGGGGTCTGTGGGGAACCTAGTTGAGCTGAACTAATTACATCTCTTTTTAACAGTTTATTTGCTGCTGGGGCCTCCTTCTCTCCTCCTATTGTTTTAGTCTTTCTCTGATTCTCTCTCTCTCTCTCTCTCTCTCTCTCTCTCTCTCTCTCTCTCTCTCTCTCTCTCTCTCTCTCTCTCTCTCTCTCTCTCTCTCTCTCTCTCTCTCTCTCTCTCTCTCTCTCTCTCTCTCTCTCTCTCTCTCTCTCTCTCTCTCTCTCTCTCTCTCTCTCTCTCTCTCCTCTTCTCTCCTCCTCTCTCTTCCCCTATGTCACCTGATTGAGGTGATCTAGTAATTATCTTTTGTTTCATTAAGTACAGCAGGCAATCAGTGAACTCCAGAGGGCACTTGTCACTGACTCTGACTTAGTATGCATGGCCAATACATTACTTCATACTACATAGTGCACAGAGGAGGCTGGTGGGAGGAGCTATAGGAGGACAGGCTCATTGTACTGGCTGGACTGGAATCGATGGACCTGAGTCAAACGTGGTTTCCATGTGTTTGATGTGTTTGATACCGTTCCATCTATTCCATTCCAGCCATTACAATGAGCGGCACTGCGGGTTCCCTCTGTTGGGATGTTGAGGAAGGTAGGAACCCCACAGCCACACACGCACTCACAGCCACGGTAGTCATCCTGTGTAGCGGCTGATGAATTGGAACACGCTCTGACAAGACAGAAGCCCAGCGGTGGCTGACACCGAATTCATTATTATGACAGCCTTGGTAAATCAGACTTACTCTGTGGTGTAGAGCGGAGATTGAGGAGATTTCACCCAATGAGGTAGCACACTCCGCCGCTCCGATGCACTTCATTGGGCCAAATGGATGATACTGCGCAGCACACGTGTTGATTATGAAATGATGGTCACACAGCAGAGTGGGGATGGAGGCCAGGGTGTTACCATGGGGCTATGATGTGATTAGTGCTTTGGGACTCGAACTGTCTGCGATCCAATTTTGTGCAACAGTTTGAGATGTGTGCTACTGGCTGCACAGAGAAAATAATCAGATAGTAAATCATTCATTCTCAACATGAAAGATTATAATGATACTGCAACTTTTGCTAATGAAGGCTATTAGACTAACATTCAAAAACACCCCGCCAACATTCACGCTGACAATCCTATTTCTTCCCGTGCCTGCATGCCCTCTAAAATGAGACGTGGTGTCTACGCCATGTCGAGTGTGCACTGTGTGTACGCCACAGCTGCGCGGTGGAAGAGGTCCCTGGAGTTTCCACAGGAGAAGACTCTATTTAAAGTCGGGCAGACGGGCAGGGAGGGGAATGGAAGATCTCAGGTGGGTTGAGTCCGGTGTGTATTCGGCTAAATTAATGACGAGCCATCTGTCTGTCTCCAGTGTGTGTGTGTGTGTGTGTGTGTGTGTGTGTGTGTGTGTGTGTGTGTGTGTGTGTGTGTGTGTGTGTGTGTGTGTGTGTGTGTGTGTGTGTGTGTGTGTGTGTGTGTGTGTGTGTGTGTGTGTGTGTGTGTGTGTGTGTGTGTGTGTGTGCGTCTCCAGCGGGCGAGACCACCAGCTGCCGAGGCTTTGATCCCACCTGTCTGTCTTCACCTGTTCGTCACTTCTCATGCTGTTGGTGGAGGTGGTGCTACACTGTACTGTGACTTGTTAGAAAGAACTGTTCGTAATGTATGCAATGTGATGTTCTGTTTGAGTTGACATCCTGTACGTACTGCACAATCTTGTTACAGTTTTTCCTGCTTAGCAAGAAGGGGGGGTTGGTTTTTCATTGAGCACTACAGACAATTTTCAGTGTGTTTTTCATATTTAAATACATGCATCAGTGGACACGTTTTAACTTTAGTTCTAAACAACTACTTTAGCAAAGCTGGGTAGACATTCTTTGACATTCTTTTAGTCTTATGAAAGTATTTTAGTCTGTCACCTTCACACAATCTCAACTGATTTAGAAAAACCCTTCTTTGACCACATTGTTAATTATTTCAGCCTCAGCTGTTTCCGGGCGACTTCAATAAGGGCCGATGAATTGATGACTAACTTTTGAAACCATCGCTCATCGTTCTCAGAGAACCAAAAACATGTGGCTTGGACATCAAAAAGACATTTCTCTGTGACAACAAATTAGAAACATCAAAGTGCTCCAGCTTCAATAAAGCAATCTAGTTCAATAGCCTGAATTGGTCTCTGCTGGACTTGAAATTCCAGTTGAAATGTCTCTTTTGGGAGGGTAAAATCTGAAGATTAAGAGTTACTGAACTGGATCATTGAGTGTAATGTTCTGTTTATCTCAGGCAGGTAAACAACAAGAATACAAGACAATTGGAATAAATAGGCTAGATATAGAAGCTTATTTTTATTGATTTCTTTTCTCCAAGGCACATTTGTCTCTTCTTGAAAGCAGCTCCAGGTCACTATAAACTTAAAATGGAGGATTAAGATGCGCAATACGATTTCTTTGAATGTGCTTGAAAGCGTACATTCAGCTTCAAAACAAAAACTATTTGGAGTATAAAGTAAACTAATGTTTGGAGGGCATGTCACGTTCGTTGTATGGATGAGACCAAGCGTGTGAGATGAATGAATACATCTTCTCATTTAATGAAACGAAGAACACTTAAACAAACGTGAAGCTATATATGAAAAGTGCAGACACAGACAACTAACACATAGACAATCACCCACGAAATGCTCAAGGAATATGGCTGCCTAAATATGGTTCCCAATCAGAGACAACGATAAACAGCTGCCTCTAATTGAGAACCAATCTAGGCAACCATAGACATATAACTACCTAGACTAGTCGAAAACCAATAGACATACAAAAACCCCTAGACAAGACAAAAACTAAACAAACCTCCCCTTGTCACACCCTGACCTAACCAAAATAATAAAGAAAACAAATATTACTAAGGTCAGGGCGTGACAGGGCATTTGGACTTCTTCCTATCTCTCTTTCACACCGTGTGCTTCCCAACACTAAGGCTAATTACCAATGGAGTCCATGGATTGTCTAATTGACATGGTGTGGAGTGACTTCCCACTGGACTCCATGGATTGTCTAATTGACATGGTGTGGAGTGACTTCCCAATGGACTCCATGGATTGTCTAATTGACATGGTGTGGAGTGACTTCCCAATGGAGTCCATGGATTGTCTAATTGACATGGTGTGGAGTGACTTTCCAATGGAGTCCATGGATTGTCTAATTGACATGGTGTGGAGTGACTTCCCACTGGGCACACACTGGTTGAATCCACGTTGTTTCCACGTCATTTCAATAAATGACTTTGAACCAACATGGAACTGACGTTGAATTGACGTCTGTGGGTAGGGCTATTGGACTGGTGAGGGGGGGTCAAAGGGTGTGTAATGTAGATGTAATCAGTGAATAAGATACCTGTCGCATAAGAGTCACTGCTTGACTGTTATATACAGTGGGGTCTGAAATGATTGACACCCTTGATAAAGCACTGCGGTCAAATAATGACTGTATAAAATAAACTAATTCAAATACTGAGTCTATATTGTCACTGCAAACAGTGTGCTTGTTCTCTCCGGTCTCATCTCACTGTGTGTGTGTGTGCTTGTTCTCTCCGGTCTCATCTCACTGTGTGTGTGTGCTTGTTCTCTCCGGTCTCATCTCACTGTGTGTGTGTGCTTGTTCTCTCCGGTCTCATCTCACTGTGTGTGTGTGCTTGTTCTCTCCGGTCTCATCTCACTGTGTGTGTGTGCTTGTTCTCTCCGGTCTCATCTCACTGTGTGTGTGTGCTTGTTCTCTCCGGTCTCATCTCACTGTGTGTGTGTGCTTGTTCTCTCCGGTCTCATCTCACTGTGTGTGTGTGCTTGTTCTCTCCGGTCTCATCTCACTGTGTGTGTGTGCTTGTTCTCTCCGGTCTCATCTCACTGTGTGTGTGTGCTTGTTCTCTCCGGTCTCATCTCACTGTGTGTGTGTGTGCTTGTTCTCTCCGGTCTCATCTCACTGTGTGTGTGTGCTTGTTCTCTCCAGTCTCATCTCACTGTGTGTGTGTGCTTGTTCTCTCCGGTCTCATCTCACTGTGTGTGTGTGCTTGTTCTCTCCAGTCTCATCTCACTGTGTGTGTGTGCTTGTTCTCTCCAGTCTCATCTCACTGTGTGTGTGTGTGCTTGTTCTCTCCGGTCTCATCTCACTGTGTGTGTGTGCTTGTTCTCTCCAGTCTCATCTCACTGTGTGTGTGTGCTTGTTCTCTCCGGTCTCATCTCTGAGAGGGGAATAAGTTATTAGAGAGCAGCCTCTTGAGTGTTGTGTTTAAAGGAGGCGGTGGAACTCAAAAAGCCCTTCGCTATTTGGGCCCTCAGCCAATGAGAGTGTTATTAAGATGGAATTAGTGTCTATTCAGCTTCCTGAATCCCAGTATCATTGCATTGCAGATCAGATCGGCGACACTCAAGCTGTTTGTTCTGAAAATCCTGTCTGAAATGGCCAGGTGGAGATTTCGGAGGCTATCACAACTACAGTAGTGGAGCAGGGCTTGATGGAGTGGTTGTTTAGATGAGAGGAGATAGTGGACTAGGGAGCCTAGTGATGTAGCTCATAAAACACCACCACTGCTGGAGTCACATACTCTCTGTAAGTAAGGCACATTGAAGATCATACACACATTCAATGCAATCTACTTTCCTTGTTTTCTTTAAACATATTTTGTTACAGGTTCTTCTTAACCGTTCTTAGTTTAGCAAGAAAAGGAACACCAATAGGGAGAGAGGATATTTTAAAAAGAGTAACTCACTGGGTTGGGACTGCCCAACACATAAGGTGTACTTTGACCTTCCCCTGACTTTTCAATGCTCAGATATAATACAGTGACATAGATAATGTATAGCTCCACTATGGTCAGATGTAATAAAGTGATAGAGAGATAATGTATAGCTCTATGGCCAGATGTAACACAGTGACAGAGAGATCATGTATAGCTCTATGGCCAGATGTAACACAGTGACAGAGAGATAATGTATAGCTCTATGGCCAGATGTCATACAGCTCTAGCTCCATACTGTCATCCCCTGCTACATCCATTGCTTAATTGGAAGACAAAGAGGCCTGGAGGCTCCAGTGAAACCTGAACATGACATGGTTCACAATCACAATATTGTTGATCATGTTATATTAATATAGGGCTAGGGGCACTGAGTCACACGTTTGGAATGGGAGGCCATGCCAATAAAGGATATGGCAGCTGTATATGGCTGTGATAAATCCAAATGGTCATAACAACATGATATAGCACCTTTTGCATTGCTGAGTACAGGATTCTTTTTATTGGTGTTATTATGTTTGATTCGTTAGGCTGTAGGTGAGTGGGTGTTCGTATTGGCAGACTGTTTGTCTAGGGTGTTGAAAATGGAGTTGAAATGACTGTTTGTGTTTTGTCGCTAAGGTGTTTGTAAAGAATACATAGCTAACTACCTAACTAGCTATATGAGTTGAAATATTGATATACACAAATATTTGTTCATCAATACAATGACACTGTGACACCTACAGTGGGGAGAACAAGTATTTGATACACTGCCGATTTTGCAGGTTTTCCTACTTACAAAGCATGTAGAGGTCTGTAATTTTTATCATAGGTACACTTCAACTATGAGAGACGGAATCTAAAACAAAAATCCAGAAAATCACATTGTATGATTTTTAAGTAATTAATTTGCATTTTATTGCATGACATAAGTATTTGATACATCAGAAAAGCAGAACTTAATATTTGGTACAGAAACCTTTGTTTGCAATTACAGAGATCATACGTTTCCTGTAGTTCTTGACTAGGTTTGCACACACTGCAGCAGGGATTTTGGCCCACTCCTCCCTACAGATCTTCTCCAGATCCTTCAGGTTTCGGGGCTGTCGCTGGGCAATACGGAGTTTCAGCTCCCTCCAAAGATTTTCTATTGGGTTCAGGTCTGGAGACTGGCTAGGCCACTCCAGGACCTTGAGATGCTTCTTACGGAGCCACTCCTTAGTTGCCATGGCTGTGTGCTTTGTGTCGTTGTCATGCTGGAAGACCCAGCCACGACCCATCTTCAATGCTCTTACTGAGGGAAGGAGGTTGTTGGCCAAGATCTCGCGATACATGGCCCCATCCATCCTCCCCTCAATACGGTGCAGTCGTCCTGTCCCCTTTGCAGAAAAGCATCCCCAAAGAATGATGTTTCCACCTCCATGCTTCACGGTTGGGATGGTGTTCTTGGGGTTGTACTCATCCTTCTTCTTCCTCCAAACACGGCGAGTGGAGTTTAGACCAAAAAGCTCTATTTTTGAATCATCAGACCACATGACCTTCTCCCATTCCTCCTCTGGATCATCCAGATGGTCATTGGCAAACTTCAGACGGGCCTGGACATGCGCCTGCTTGAGCAGGGGGACCTTGTGTGCGCTGCAGGATTTTAATCCATGATGGCGTAGTGTGTTACTAATGGTTTTCTTTGAGACTGTGGTCCCAGCTCTCTTCAGGTCATTGACCAGGTCCTGCCGTGTAGTTCTGGGCTGATCCCTCACCTTCCTCATGATCATTGATGCCCCACGAGGTGAGATCTTGCATGGAGCCCCAGACCGAGGGTGATTGACCATCATCTTGAACTTCTTCTATTTTCTTCTATTTTCTAATAATTGCGCCAACAGTTGTTGCCTTCTCACCAAGCTGCTTGCCTATTGTCCTGTAGCCCATCCCAGCCTTGTGCAGGTCTACAATTTTATCCCTGATGTCCTTACACAGCTCTCTGGTCTTGGCCATTGTGGAGAGGTTGGAGTCTGTTTGATTGAGTGTGTGGACAGGTGTCTTTTATACAGGTAACGAGTTCAAACAGGTGCAGTTAATACAGGTAATGAGTGGAGAACAGGAGGGCTTCTTAAAGAAAAACTAACAGGTCTGTGAGAGCTGGAATTCTTACTGGTTGGTAGGTGATCAAATACTTATGTCATGCAATAAAATGCAAATGAATTACTTAAAAATCATACAATGTGATTTTCTGGATTTTTGTTTTAGATTCCGTCTCTCACAGTTGAAGTGTACCTATGATAAAAATTACAGACCTCTACATGCTTTGTAAGTAGGAAAACCTGCAAAATCGGCAGTGTATCAAATACTTGTTCTCCCCACTGTACCTCTGCAAATCATATTTTGGGACAAATCGTGGACACATTCCCAATCCCTTGGAGTGACGGATAATGTTTGAATAAAAATACCTTCGAAATATTTATTCCAATATGACTGCGTATGTTTAAACGACAGAACTAAATCACAAAGTGAGGGGATTGAGTTGTGCTAGCTTGAGGACTGAGCTATATAGGCATCAACTAAATCAAGTCATTTTTGTGTGTTGGAACCAGCATTCATTTATACTCCATTTCATTCTGTTCCGTCCGAACGCTTTACAGCATGGCAAATATTTCCATTAAACCCAAAGTCGGTCCAATTATTACCTTGTTATCAATCACTTGACTGTAGTATGCCTCCTGCATTTGCTGAGGGTGGTGTCCCAAATCACACCCTTTTCCCTTTATAGTGCACTACTTTTGGCCAGGAACCATATTCCCCTATAGAGTGTCATTTGGGACACAGCCTGACTATCTCCTTAGCTGGAAAGGTTAAGCAGTTGTTTATGTATAGAAATGTGTGATATGTCAGCATTAGCAATTCCTCAGAATATCGATCGCTGAGGGGGGGAATTGATTCACAGATGAAAAGTGCTTGTGTATGGACTGTGAAATGACCTTGGCTGGAGTGAAATGTGTGGCCTCATCACAACCAGATGGAAGAACAACAACACCACCTTACAGCCAATACCAGATAGTTTCATCATGGGTATGGGTATACTAGAGTATACTAGAGACCCAGAAACAAGGGACATTTGGAGAGAGAGAGAGAACGGGAGAGGTAGAGGGAGAGTATCCTATACTGCATACCGAGCACTACCTGAGGGATATGTTAGGATGTAGGAAAGAGAGGTGTGAGAGAGAAAAAGCGAGAGAGTAGCTGAGAGCGTGAACGCAAGGGAACGAATGAGAATCTCCTGTCAGCTAGCATATACTGTCTGTTCCCCATGTCTGGGTTTGAGAGATAGAGGGGGAGAGCGAGAAAGAGAGATGGCTGGAGAGAGAGCGAGAGGGGGATCCAGTCTGCTGTTCAGACGAGCTCTGAAGGAGAGAGGAAAGGAAGCCACTGCAGCAGAGGCAGTTGCTAATGATGAAACAGCTGACCTCCCCATCCACCTCTCTACCTCCTCCACTAAGTCAGTCTGCCTGACTCACACCTGCAGTCTCTCTCTCTCTCTCTTTTCTCCCTCGCTTCCCTTGTCTCTCACTCTTACTCTCTGTTCCTATTTTGGTCTCCAAACTATCTCTTTCTCTTTCATTATCGCGTTCTCTTGCTCTCTCGCCCGCTTAGTTTTAAATTCATATTAGCCATTTGCTTTATTGGCATGATTCCTTGGCATGACTCTGTGAGAGGTGAAAATGGCCAAATCCCACACATTCTACCAACTGGTTAGATGCAGTTCTTGGACAAAACAACAACATATAAAATCATAAATAATAAATGCAGTAGCTCTCTCTCTCTCTCCCTCCTTCCTCCATCCCTCTGCCCCCTCTCTAACTCCATCTACCCCCCCCCCCCCATCTCTCTCTCTTCTTCCTCCCTCCCTCTGCCCCCTCTCTATCTCCCTCTACCCCCCCCCCCCCCCAAGGAAGGAAGGATTATGCGGATAGAGGAGTGGGAGACAGGGGAGTGGAATGGGGTTCATTACAGGTTCAATGCTGCCTGCGAAGCGTATCCCTCTAGGGCAGTGTTTCCTAAACTCGGTCCTCGGGATCCCAAGGGGTGGAGTTTTTGGTTTCTGCCCTAACACTAACATATCAAAGCTTGATGATTAGTTGATTATTTAAATCAGCTGTGTAGTGCTAGGGCAAAAACCAATATGTGCACCCCATGGGGTGGGAAACTCTGCTCTGGGGCAAAGCAGGCAGGGTAATGCATTGGTCCACCATCAACCACCATCAACTCCACTGGATTCTCCATTTCCATACCTTCACGTTCTCTCTCTGTCTCTCTCGCTCTCACACTCACCCAATTTCTCTTGTCAATATTTGATGGAATGTGACTCTTTCCCCCTAAACCTCTAGCCATGAATTTCCTGATTGGATGAAGCGAGAGCCACGCCTGTGGTGTTGACCAATTACAGAGAATGTGTGGTGTCATGTGAGATGGAGTTGATCTGGGTGTGCAGCCATGTTTGGAATGGCTCTGAACTGCAGGTGAGAGAGATTCTGTAAACATCTGCTACTAACCAAATGATTGTGTGTGTGTGTTTGCTTGTTTGTGTGTGGTGTGTTTGCTTGCAAGTGAATGAAATGTCACATCATGTTGTAATGATGCTTTTCCTCTACTGAAATGGTCAGGGCAGATAATATCATTTTCTTTCCTTCCCATTACCAGTCCAATGCAATTTCCTACTGAGGCCACTGCACAACAGGCCAATAAGGACTTTTCATTCGTTCATAGTTTCAGGGTCTTAGCTCAAGAAACTACAAAATCAACAAAATCGTGTACATTTTCACTGTAATCTCAGAGAAAGGTAGCCTACGAGCGAAAAGCCATCTGTTTGAGTGGATGTTGTTTGTGTGGATGTTGTTTGTGTGGATGTTGTTTTGTGGATAAGCTTTACAGTGTACAGCTACTGTCAGGTAGGGTGTGTGTGTGTGTGTGTGTGTGTGTGTGTGTGTGTGTGTGTGTGTGTGTGTGTGTGTGTGTGTGTGTGTGTGTGTGTGTGTGTGTGTGTGTGTGGGTGTGTGTGTGGGTGTGTGTGGGGGTGTGTGTGTGTGTGTGTGTGTGTGTGTGTGTGTGTGTGTGTGTGTGTGTGTGTGTGTGTGTGTGTGGGTGTGGGTGTGGGTGTGTGTGGGGGTGTGTGTGGGGGTGATGTGTAGCGGTCTAGTGGAGAGTGGGAAATAATAACCTTGTGTGTGTCTCCAGTGCACTGGCCACTGTCTGGTTGAGGGGAGTGGAGTAGTGTGCAGCGGTCTAGTGGAGGGTATGAAATAACAGGCCTTGTAATTGCATTGAGACAAGCCAGGATGGTTCCTCGGATGATGGGATACTTTTCTTAGGTTGAGCATGAGGAACATAGATAAGAGACAGAAAGAGGAGGGGGGAAGAGGAAGGAGTGGAAAAGAATGGGGAAGAAATCCACTCGCACTGAAGAAAAGTTAGTTGTAGTTTTCCTCAGGAGGAGATGAACTCAACGTACGATGGCACGATGGTGGGTAGAAATAGAATCTTTGGGATCCCAAGGGAGAGATGGAACAGTAAGCACGCACTTGGTCTTCCAATAATGTGGAGAGAGGAGGAGGAGAATACAAAGGAACGGAGAAAAGAAGAGAGAAAGAGAGGGGGAAAAGGAAAAAACGGAGAAGGAGAGAGCGCCGACAGCAAGAGAACAGGGATCGATTTCTGAGGCTGAGCACAGAGCATTCCTTGTGTGTTGCATCGCTTACTGTTTGCCCAGTGTGGTTAGTCGTGCATATTGCCAGCAGACTCTGAGGAATTATACTATTAGATCATAGCTCCACGAGCCATTAGAGTTCCAACCCCTCACTCTTTGCCACCGCTCTGTAAGGATCCGTCTTCTGACAGGCATACAGGGCTGTTTCCCAGACACAGATTAGATCTGCACTAAAAAAACATGCTCAATGGAGAATCTCCATAGAAATAGTTTTTCAGTCCAGGAATAGGCTTAATCTGTGTCTGGGAAACCAGCCCTCAATCGTCAACCACAGCTCAATGTGGAGCAAAATGAGATATCACCTGTAACATTTTGCATAGCCAGGTAGAGTCTAATGAATCATTTAAAACCATGTCCTTACGCTTCCAATTTCAGAGAGCCATTCATCAACTATAATTATCAATACCCTCACAGACTTCACGAGTTGAGGACAGAGAATAGCTTTTAGTTCCACTGGTGACTCATCATAATGCTGGATAAATATGGCCTAGATGAGATGGAACTCTTTACAGAATAATGTATCTAAATGTGACATAATGATATTGTTTTGAAGCTTCTCTTCCTCAGAATGGATGTGCTGCCTTGAGCCCTCGACACCACATATTCATCACTTATCCCTATTCCTTTGTGTTGTTTTTACTTTTCAGATTTCATTATGAAGGCACCGGTGGTTCTGCATTTGTATCCATCTGGAATCCAGGAGATGAAATGGAGCAGGTGTTTTATACTCCTATTGATTTAGCCTCTCCTCTCCCCTCTCCTCTCCCTGTCCGCTCTCCTCTACCCTCTCCTCCGCTCCGCTCCCCTCCCCTCTCCCCACCCCTTTAACTTTCCCCTGTAATAAACCACATTGAACACATCTAGCCGCAAAACATTTACTCTGCATCTTCACGCCCAGTCTAATTCTGATTCTAGCAAATCATAACTAAAGGACAGATGTATTTCCCTCACTCCCTCTCACGTCTTCCCATCTTATTTCCCCAAACGCAAATTTTCCATGCTGAGACTTAATTGAATTTCACAGCATGCTGGGTGTGTAAAGTAGTGGGTCCTTAGTCACAGTTGCTAAGGACACAATACTAAAACAGCCAGGCAGGCTGGTGGAAGGAGATGGAGCTAGAGGAGTAAGACGGCCAGGGGCGCATAGGGATACCCCGCTGAGTGATCAGGGATATTATTAGAAGCTGGGTGTTCAGTATCGTTATTGGTTTGTGTTCACACAGACATACACACATGGACGGGGAAGAGTGGTCAGGGATATTATTAGAAGCTGGGTGTTCAGTATCGTTATTGGTTTGTGTTCACACAGACATACACACATGGACGGGGAAGAGTGGTCCCGGAGATGGAGAGGGGGCCGTTGAGTTGCATTCCACCAGGGGACCGTGCACCGTTTGCATGCAACTGTGGTAAAAGGTTTAACTGAGCTGCCGGTTCATGCGCGTGTTACTAACTTTATTCCGTGCTAGAGGAGAGAGAAAGTCCTACAGCACAGAAGGAACGCCAGGAAGTCTTACAGAACAGGGACAGCTGCCAGTGTCAGTTTAACACGCCAATGTTCTGTTCTTAGGAGTGGCTTGAAATATTCATCCCATTCCCCCACACACGTTATTCTCAGGAACCACAGATTTCATTAAAGCCAGGGAAGACCCAAAAAGAGGGTGAAAAAACTCCCCTGGAAAGAAAGCACATAGTGGAATGATGCAGCCCATCTTAGCCTACCTCTCTGGAGCCATCTGACAGGGATGTAGAAATATCCTCTCTTTTCTTCATCTGTCCATCCTCTTCTCTCTCTCGCTCCATCTTTCGCTTTTTCAAAACAAGGGAGTGTCGTGATGCACCTGCCACGAGGAGGACGTTAGGCAATGTTTCCTGCTCATGCGGAAGGCGCGGCCTTTTCTCGGTCTGGTCACACACACACACTGTGAGAGTCCCTCTCTGAGGCCTCTGACAGGAAAACAGCAGGTTTGGTACTTTCAGTGACAATGGAGAGAGATGATGGGAAAAGAAAACCTGTCTCATTCATATCTAATCGATGACACTTCAGGGGTGGTAGAAGGATTGGATAGTAATGTAGCCAGATGATGTAATATTGTCTGATATAGTGATATGATATTGAGTGATGTGATATAAGCTTTAGTAAAAAAAAATACATTTGATCTTCTGTTTACCAAAATATTGAGAATAGAGAGTAAGAATGAAAGTGAAATGATATGATGTAAGCTTTAATAAATAAAATATTTAAAAACATTGATATTTGATCTTCTCACAATTCCATGTTTACAAAGAAGCCTTGAGGATAGAGAGGAAGTTTTGTCAAGTAGATATTAGCTGTGATACTCTATTATATACACTGAATGTACAAAACACTAGGAACACCTGCTCTTTACATGACATAAGCTGTGTTCAAATACTTATACTAACCTCACTAACTGTACTATTTGTTGTAACATAAATTGAGTATGTAGTATGCTTATTGGTCATAGTATGGATATAGTTAGTATGCCAAAAGTTCCCGGATGTTGTACTAAATACGGCAAAATACGAAGTATACAAGCAGTGGGCACTATTTCGTGGCTTTTAGGGCCCATAATGCAATTACTCAGAAAATGGGCGTGGCTTCACAACATTTTCAGATATGAAGAAAATGGTGGAAAATATGCAGCAGAAGTCCGACGAGAGCGGATACAAATTCATGGTTTTAACTAATTATGACAAATGTTAAGAAAATGTTGAGAAATGTAATAAAGTAATGACTTTTCAAATAAGTTACATTAAACGTTATGTTGGCTGACAATTTGTTAGCTACTCTATCCTGACGAACCGCATAGCATTACAGTAGTATGTACCGGTATACCGGTATGTTAGCTAAAATTAGTTACCTAACGAGTAACATTAACGTTAGTTGGCTAATAATACATCGAACTTGCCAGGCAGTATATTAACTATAATCTAGCTAACTACCAAATGTTTATTGACTTATTATTCACGTCATTCTTAGCTAAGTGGTATAGTCTTTGTGCGTTCTACTGGCTATCTACTCCAATTTCAGAGCACTCTCGGTGTTGAATGTAAACGTCGGCAAAAAAAAGCGTATTTAAATTGTTGCCAGCAGCACAGTTACAGTCACCAATGCTCTGGATAACATCAAAACAGCCTAACCAGCTCTGCTATGGCGAGTAAAATGGTCAGAGGTGTTCTCTCATTTGTGTCTGGAAATGGCTAGCAAGCTAGCCAACGTTAGTCAGTTAGCTTGGGTGCTGGACTGTGAGTGATGCGCTCTCCGAGATCGAAACTGCGAACAGACAATCTGGCTTCGCTCTGGATTTACGAACGCCCAGAGCGCACTCTGAGCGCAGTCTGGCAATCCAGATTGAATTTTGCGAACACACCCGAAATCGTAAAATGTCTAGCTAGTCATTTGTTACGCTAACAAGCTAGCAAGAGGTTGCATAGCAACAGCATCAACTTCCGGTAGACAGGCAAAGCACTAGTACGCTCAGCTGAAAGGATACCGTTCGTTTACAGTATACTAAAATGAACTAATACACTCATTAAGTATGTAGTATACAGTATGTTGGTATGGATATTAAAACACAGCTATAGATTGACCAGGTGAATCCAGATGAAAGCTATGAGACTTTATTGATGCCACTTCAATCAGTGTAGATGAAGGGGAGGAGACAGATTAAAGAAGGATTTTTTAGCCTGGAGACAATTGAGACATGGATTGTGTATGTGTGCCATTCAGAGGGTGAATGGGCAAGACAAAAGATGTAAGTGCTTTTTAACAGGGTATGGTAGTGGGTGCCAGGCGCACCGGTTTGTGTCAAGAACTGCAACACTGCTGGGTTTTTCATGCTTAACAGTTTCCTGTGTGTATCAAGAATGGGCCTCCACCCAAAGGACATCCAGCCAACTTGACACAACTGTGGGAAGCATTGGAGTCAACACGGGTCAGCATCCCTATGGAACGCTTTCGACACCTTGTAGAGTCCATGCCCCGAAGAGTTGAGGTTGTTCTGAGGGCAAAAGGGGAAGGTGTTCCTAATGTTTGGTATACTCATTAAATATTATACTGTAACTCTATATACTGTTCAGTACACTGCAGTGCAGCGCCAATAACACACATAGCCACAACCAGTAGCACTTTGTCTTCAGGGAGAGTGACAGAAGTCCAACCAGTAGCACTTTGTCTTCAGGGAGAGTGACAGAAGTCCAACCAGTAGTACTTTGTCTTCAGGGAGAGTGACAGAAGTCCAACCAGTAGCACTTTGTCTTCAGGGAGAGTGACAGAAGTCCAACCAGTAGTGCTTTGTCTTCAGGGAGAGTGACAGGAGTCCAACCAGCAGTGCTTTGTCTTCAGGGAGAGTGACAGAAGTCCAACCAGTAGTACTTTGTCTTCAGGGAGAGTGACAGAAGTCCAACCAGTAGTACTTTGTCTTCAGGGAGAGTGACAGAAGTCGAACCAGTAGTACTTTGTCTTCAGGGAAAGTGACAGATGTTCAAATTATCTTTGAGGTATTTTTTTTTTTAAATGATCTAGAAACTATACAGTAGCACAATCATTTCTGTGTTTTTCCTTTTGAGTAAGGGGATTTATCAAGAGACTCAAAAGGCAATTGCCTCGATTAAGTTTACGCTGGGAGAAAATGGAAGCTGTCAAGTCCAAGACAAATTGCTTCATCTAGTGACTAATGATAGAAGATTGATAATCGAGCCATACATCAGCAGACTTCAATTCATCCGTCAGCTTTGCTCGCATGTTGCATTGGGTCTTTTTATTGATAGAAATAGAATAAAACTGAGTAGGTGTGGATAATATATTTTATACACACCTGCTCAGCTTCACTCAGTTTGATACTATTTCTATCCAATGCCATATGGGGATTGTAGTTCTTTGGGGTTATTTAGTGTGTGATGGCTATTTTAAGGTTCACTCCACTGATTGTAGTTCTATTTAAGCGAGCATAACTCCGGTCTGAATTCCCAGTAACTGAATAACACACATTCCCTTTTTATGCACTTTTCTCTTTACCCTTACTTTGACCTTGAACTTAAGCAATTGAAAACGCATATGCCAACCAGCTATACGTTTGGGGTGGAGATCACAGGAATGGAGGTGTGGCAGAGGTGTTTCTACAGATACACTGTACACTTAATTCCCTCATGATTTCACTACCTTTATATGTGAAGAAACCATGAATAAGATCGAGCGCCTGTCGGTTCCAAGTGGAAAAACATCTACTATTCCCGATATAAATAACATCATTCTCCATGCACTATATAATGTATGAATTGATAAGAGCTAGGTAAATGAGTAATCCGTTTGAAGGGGATTGTAAATACAAATAGCAATTGTTTTAGATGATTTTTCCTTATGATTGCTGGAGACGAATGTGAAATCAGCCATATGGAGGGAAAAATGAAAATCATATCAACATGACATGTATTTTGGCCCCTTTTCCATAGTGAAGTTCCTCAGTGTCCAAATCACGAAGGACTTAAAATGGCCCACTCACACATGCACAGTTTGGAAGAAGGCGCAACCTCTATATCAGGCGGAGTGAAAGGAAGACTCGGACTCCAGCCACCCAATCCATAGACTGTTCATTCTGCTTCCGCACGGCAAGCGGTACCAGAGCAACAAGTCTGACACCAACAGGCTCCTGAACAACTTCTATCCTCAATCCATAAGACCCCTAAATAGCTAACAGAATTTCTACACAGACTGAGTTTACTCTTGTATTTTATTTTCATCTCTATGCACACTCACAGGAGTCTACACACTCTGACACTCCAACACACACATTTATACTGACTTTAAACACACTCACATACAATCAGAATTTATGCTGCTGCTACTCTTTTTATCAAATATCCTGATGCCTAGTCACCATACCCCTATACATATCTACCTCCATCACTCCAGTATCCCTGCACATTGTAAATATGATATTGGTACTGACCTGGTATATAGCTTCTTACTTTCTCTTGTTCTTATTTCTATTGTGTGTGTTTTTGTTCTACCTTGTTATTTTTAGTGCTACATTGATATTGATTACTGCTTTGTTGGGTTTGGAGCTTGCGAGAAAGGCATTTCACTGTGACAATTAAAATGTATCATTTGCGGGGATGAAATTTGAAGACCCAAACTATTGGCCTCTGTAGCACCGAACGTACCGAGTTGATTTATGCGCTCTAGAATCTTTTAATTATAACCCCGGGCCTTTCACAGTTTTTTTTATCATGTTAAATATTAGCCACTATGGATAGCCACCGTCAATAATTCCCACATACATTTATAACTGTCACTTTAGTGTTAGTTTCCTTCAATTTTGTAGCCTACATTTTGCATCAATCTATTCCATTTACCTGTCTTTCCTTTGTGACGTCCGTATAGTTATTCCTGAGGATCATATTAGACTGTTGTGCAATAATTTGGGACATGTAGCCTATTTTAATCATCATGTATATCAGGTTTCAGGTAAGACCTAAATGCAGACTGTGTTGAAGTAGCAATGTTTATTACAGCAACAGGGGCAGGCAAACGATAGGTCAAGGCAGGCAGGGGTCGATAATCCAGAGTAGTGGGTCAAAGGTACAGTACGACAGACAGGATCAGGGTCAGGCAGAGGTCGGTAATCCAGAGTAGGGGCAAAGGTATAGGACAGCAGGCTCAGGGTCAGGGGCAGGCAGAGTGGTGAGGCAGGTGGGCTGAGTCAGGACAGATAAGGGTCAAAACCAGGAGGGCAAGAAAAAGTGAGACTGGGGAAAAGCAGGAGCTGAGACAAAACACTGGTTGACTTCATAAACAAGACGAACTGGCAAACAGAGAACACAGGTATAAGTACCCAGGGGATAATGGGGAAGATGGGCGACACCTGAGGGGGGGGGGGGATGCACAAGAACAGGTGAAACAGATCAGGGCGTGACAATGAAACTCAGACCACACTTAGCATTTTAAACCTGGAGCCTGGCGTGCGGTTCACGACGACTGGACCGTTGTAATTACAGTTCCATGATTAGTGGGTATTAGAGTAAACTTTGTTCAAGAACACCTTCCAATATTTCATGGATTGAACAATTAATGCATTATTATGGCAACTTTCAGCATGAATCAAACCACTGTATTTTTTATTCATCAATATATTTCATGTGTAAAGGCTCTCCAAATCCGTTTTTTTTAATGATTCATAAATACTTACCTAACTCTAAATTATCTACAAGATCACCAATGTGGTGTGGATCTGTTTTTTTTCTAAAGTATTTCTATTTACTTCGGATCTGGAATCCCTCAACTGAAGCTAGCCAGCTAACTACCTACCAGCTATCAGTCAGGAAACCACTGCTAGCGGTCATCAGCTAACCTTTAGCTCGGAAAGCTCTCGCCAGTTCGTACAACGTGACTCAAACCAGAGCATAACGGACCTATTTTTTTCTCTCCATATCCCCGGATTCCTACCGCAAACTCTGAACATTTTCATCTGGATCTTCGCAACTAGCTAACGGCAATCCCGGGTGACTACTCCTGGCTAGCATCTCCATCCCGGAGCAAGCACCAATTAGCCTGAAGCTAGCCTGGCTATGGCTCCTGGGCTACCACCGAAGCCCACTCCTGGGCTACAATATCCGACCCCTTCTACTGCCGGTACGGGGCACGGAACCCCACCGATCCTCTACGACTGGAACACCGACATAATCTGCCCGAGGATTCCAACAGGCCCCTCAGGCGCGACGTCCGCTGAAGGCACATTCTGCTAACCGCGGCCTGCTAGCTACCTAGAGCTACTTGGAACCCTACTAATCCACGACTGGTCTATCGACGTCACTGCACGAAGAGGCAAAAACAGACTTACCTCCATCGCGACGTCCCCCAAAGGCCCTTCTGCTAACTTGCTAGCCCCGGTCTGCTAACTGCTAGCTTGCTAGCCCCGGTTTGCTAACTGCTAGCTTGCTAGCCCCGGTCTGCTAACTGCTAGCTTGCTTGCCCCAGTCTGCTAACTGCTAGCTTGCTTGCCCCGGTCTGCTAGCTGCTAGCTTGCTAACCCGGTCTGCTAACTGCTTGCTTGCTAACCCGGTCTGCTAACTGCTAGCTTGGGGGCGGTGTTGCAATCTACTGCAAAGATAGCCTGTAGAGTTCTGTCTTACTATCCAGGTCTGTACCCAAACAATTCAAGCCTCTACTTCTAAAAATTAATCTTTCCAGAAACAAGTCTCTCACTGTTGCCGCTTGCTATAGACCCTCTGCCCCCAGCTGTGCCCTCGACACCATATGTGAATTGATTGCCCCCATCTATCTTCTGAGCTACTAGGTGACCTAAACTGGGACATGCTTAACACCATGGCCATCCTACAATTTAAGCTTGATGCCCTCAATCTCACACAAATTATTAATGAACCTACCAGGTACAACCCCAAATCTCTAAACATGGGCACCCTCATAGATATCATCCTAACTAACTCACCCTCCAAATACACCTCTGATGTTTTCAATCAAGATCTCAGCGATTACTGCCTCATTGCCTGCATCCGTAATGGGTCTGCGACCAAACGACCACCCCTCATCACTGTCAAACGCTCCCTAAAACACTTCTGCGAGCAGGCCTTTCTAATCGATCTGGCCGGGGTATCCTGGCATGACATTGACCTCATCCCGCCAGTAGAGGATGCCTGGTTATTCTTTAAAAGTGCCTTCCTCACCATCTTAAATCAGCATGCCCCATTCAAAAAATGTAGAACTAGGAATAGATATAGTCCTTGGTTCACTCCAGGCCTGTCTGCCCTTGACCAGAACAAAAACATCCTGTGGCGTTCTGCATTAGCATCGAATAGCCCCTGTGATATGCAACTTTTCAGGGAAGTTAGGAACAAATATACACAGGCAGTTAGGAAAGCTAAGGCTAGATTTTTCAAACAGAAATTTGCATCCTGTAGTACAAACTCAAAAAGGTTCTGGGACACTGTAAAGTCCATGGTGAATAAGAGCACCTCCTCCCAGTTGCCCACTGCACTGAGGCTAGGAAACACTGTTCCCACCGATAAATCCACTATAATTGAGAATTTCAATAAGCATTTCTCTATGGCTGGCCATGCTTTCCACCTGGCTACCCCTACCCCGGTCAACTGCCCTGAAAGAGCTGCAAAATCTGGACCCCTACAAATCAGGCGGGCTAGACAATCTGGACCCTCTCTAAAATGATCTGCCAAAATTGTTGCAACCCCTATTACTAGCCTGTTCAACCTCTCTTTCGTATCGTCTGAGATTCCCAAAGATTGGAAAGCTGCCGCGGTCATCCCCCTCTTCAAAGGGGGTGACACTCTAGACCCAAACTGCTACAGACCTATATCTATCCTACCCTGTCTTTCTAAGGTCTTCGAAAGACAAGTTAACAAACAGATTACCGACCATTTCGAATCCCACCGTACCTTCTCCGCTATGCAATCTGGTTTCAGAGCTGGTCATGGGTGCACCTCAGCCACACTCAAGGTCCTAAACGACATCATAACCGCCATCGATAAGAGACATTACTGTGCAGCAGTATTCATCGACCTGGCCAAAGCTTTCGACTCTGTCAATCACCACATTCTTATTGGCAGACTCGACAGCCTTGGTTTCTCAAATGATTTCCTCGCCTGGTTTACCAACTACTTCTCTGATAGAGTTCAGTGTGTCAAATCGGAGGGCCTGTTGTCCGGACCTCTGGCAGTCTCTAAGGGGGTGGCACAGGGTTCAATTCTCGGGCCGACTCTCTTCTCTGTATACATCAATGATGTCGCTCTTGCTGCTGGTGATTCTCTGATCCACCTCTACGCAGACGACACCATTCTGTATACTTACTCTTTGGACACTGTGTTAACTAACCTCCAGATGAGCTTCAATGACATACAACTCTTCTTCCGTGGCCTCCAACTGCTCTTAAATGCAAGTAAAACTAAATGCATACTATTCAATCGATCACTGCCCACCTGCCCGCCCGTCCAGCCTCACTACTCTGGACGGCTCTGACTTAGAATACATGGACAACTACAAATACCTAGGTGTCTGGTTAGACTGTAAACTCTCCTTCCAGACTCACATTAAGCATCTCCAATCCAAAATTAAATCTAGAATCATCCTTCACTCAAAGCATCCTTCACTCATGCTGCCAAACATACCCTCGTAAAACTAACCATCCTACCGATCCTCGACTTCGGCGATGTCATCTATAAAATGGCCTCCAACAGTCTACTCAACAAATTGGATGCAGTCTATCACAGTGCCATCCATTTTGTCACCAAAGCCCCATACACTACCCACCACTGCGACCTGTATGCTCTCATTGGTTGGCCCTCGCTTCATACTCGTCGCCAAACCCACTGACTACAGGTTATCTACAAGTCCCTGCTAGGTAAAACCCCGCCTTATCTCAGCTCACTGGTCACCATAGCAGCACCCACTCATAGCACGCGCTCCAGCAGGTATATCTCACTGGTCACCCCCAAAGCCAATTCCTCCATTGGCCGCCTTTCCTTCCAGTTCTCTGCTGCCAATGACTGGAACGAACTGCAAAAATTGCTGGAGACTCATATCTCCCTCACTAGCTTTAAGCACCAGCTGTCAGAGCAGCTCACAGATCACTGCACCTGTACATAGCCCATCTGTAAACAGCCCATCTATCTACCTCATCCCCATACTGTATTTATTTATTTACTTATTTATCTTGCTCCTTTGCACCCCAGTATCTCTACTTGCACATTCATCTTCTGCACATCTACCATTCCAGTGTTTAATTGCTATATTGTAATTACTTCGCCACCATGGCCTATTTATTGACTTAACTCCCTTATCTTACCTCATTTGCACTCACTGTATATAGACTTTTTTGTTTTCTTTTTTTCTACTGTATTATTGACTATGTTTTGTTTATTCCATGTGTAACTCTGTGTTGTTGTATGTGTCGAATTGCTATGCTTTATCTTGGCCAGGTCGCAGTTGCAAATGAGAACTTGTTCTCAACTAGCCTACCTGGCTAAATAAAGGTGAAATAAAAAATATTTATTTTTATTTTTATTGTGAACGCAGTCTCCACAAAAGCGGTAACATTAACTTTCAATGTCAATCGCGCTGCGACGCAGATCTTCCATGCTACGGATTGAAAAATACCTGCACCACTCCAGGACCAGGGTTTCCTACCTTTGCAATATAAGCAAATAATTTATCCACGTCTTGGAATTTTATCTTTACTCACATGAATAGCAAAATGTTACAAAATAAAGTTACGGAACAGAACCCAAAACCTGAAAATAAGGCCATTTTTGAAGGAACAGAATCAGAACCAGGAACGAAAGAGATCTATACTGTTCCGGAACAGAACCGTTATTTTTAAAAGTATGGGAAACGGTTGTTATTTTACGTTCCGGTCATTTTTTTGGGGTCCCACAAAGGAAGCAACAAGGCTCTCACTCTGTTACTCAGAAACGTATTCCAGTGCCTGCCTGCCAGCCTGATTCAGAAATTAGGGAGATATTTTTAATTGGAGAAGAATAGATTTACTTTTTCAATGCTAGTTACGGAGACTATAGGTGTCAAGTCTCACATTAGATTTATTAACTACAAAAAGGTAAGATGTGTGCAGAGCGGCACCAGAATTAAAAACATAAGTTTGTTTGCTAGCTAGCTAGCAAGCTCTGGTCCAACGTTAAGCCAACTGTCTGAAGTTCAAAGACATTCAAAGTTATTCGGTAGAAGCCGCTCATCCGTAGTTATAATTCTCTGGACCTAATTCAGATAATGCATGTCATAACAAGAAAAGAACGATATAAGCCAATACCTTTTTGGGGTTAGAACCAGTTCAGAACTTTACTTTGCAGGACAGAACAGTGGAACAGAACAGAAAAAATAATGTTTCTGTTCAGAACGGAACTATTGGAAAATCATTTCGGTTCCAACCCCTGGTTTGAACTCCTCTTTCTGGAAGCTGTTTTTCCCACTTATGTAAGCTACATTTACTTAAGACTACAGTACTCAATCATTCACTAGATTTAATGGTAATTACAGATAATGTTTACATTTCCTATTTTATTAATTTCCCACCATTTTGTAAGTCAATACAAAAACCCACAGTTCCAGGAAACTCAGAAGCTTCTTTATTCAATAAATGTGTCTTTGGCTGCATCCGGTGGTCGGCTGTGTCATTACACCCTCTTATGTCAGGTCTCTGCCGCGTCTCGTCAAAGGGGTGGTTGGAGGTCCTTAGAAAACCATTTCTACAGATCAACCTGCTCACGACCATAGAGAATGATAGAGGCCTATAGTGGCCAAAAGGCCATTTTAACAGCATGGGCAGCGCCATTGAGGGCTTCCACTATGCTTCTGCCATTTTAAAGTAATCAAAGTAGTCAACTGGGTGGGGATTCCTATAGGTTGTAACCTCAATGGCGCTGCCCATGCTGTCACAGGTGTAATAAAGGCACAGATATAAAGATGAGTCCTCTATCTCTATGTTTCACGACAGCCATGGCTTGGACTCTCCAGATTCCTCTCGATCAGGCAGATTTAAATAAAGAACTTTCATAGCTGTACGATGAATGCGACCCTTAAGCCTAAAATAAGTAAATAAGACATTTTGTGTGGATGTCAAACTTTGTTTTACATAGGAGGCAGACACATGGCATACACTTATAACAAAAATATTTGGGGCATATGTTCCTGTAACTATATATGGACATGTTATAAAGTATGAAAAGGCTTATTCATTCACGATGATATAATCATATTTTGATGGTTTATTATACTTTTATGTATTAGATCATATGTACTAGATCAAGACGTACGTGTAAATAATTCCAGGTGAAAGCCAAAGGCCATAACTTTCTAGGGTTTGTGAATAGACTTTGTGTGAGTGTATTGTACAAACAGGAGGACTGATAGCTGTATGTACCGTGACTCAGTAAGGTTTCGTCCCCAAATTGCACCCTGTTCCCTATATAGTGCACTACTTTTGATGGGCTCTGGTCATATAGGAACACAACCTGGGAATGCTATTGCTACAATTACTGTTTTCTCCCGTCGCCTTTTGAGATTCATGAATCAAAAGATAAACCAATCTATTGTAACAGCTTTGTACCGGTCACTCAAACCTTGGGAGAAGGAGTTTAGAGAGAAATAAGGGTTAGTTCTGATTTGGAAATAAGGGTGAGTTCTGATTTGGGTTGGAAAGTAGTGTCTGTTCAAGCTGTTGATGTGCCAGCGGTTTTTATTGCTGTCCTAACAATGAATATACAAGTCTGTCATGTTCTTAGGATCCAAAAATGCTACGACAAAGCATACACAGAAAACATTTATTTCACACAAACACTTTCACACACATTACTCAATAATGGGTAGATTAACAAATAAACAATCAATCAATAAAGAGATTAAATCCAATCAATGACTTCCCATTCAACCCCAACCCAGGGAACTTAGCCAATATGGCTGTGTTTAGACAGTCAGACACAATTATGATATTTTTCCCATTAATTGGTATTTTGACCAATCACATCAGATCTTTTCACAGCAGAGCTTTTTCAGAGCTGATCTGATTGGCCAAAAGACCAATTAGTGAAAAGAATATCAGAATTGGGCTGCCTGTCTAAATGTAGCCTATGATGTCCAATACAGTAGTTTCGCTCATGCTTTATCCCTCAAAACACCATGGCAGTTCATTAGAGCAAATCAGCAGCAGGTGTTGCGGTCACATGGTATAATAATCAGCCAATAGGGGGTGGATACTAACCTAATACCATGGGCCTGTTCTAATACTTTTAACATGTATCCTTCCTTCCATTCTTTCTTTCTTTGTCTGTCTTTCTATCGTCCTTCCTTTCTTCCTTAAAGAAATCACAGATTTTGGCCAGGTCTCTCTTTTAAAATAGATTTTTAATCTCAATGAGACTGACCTGGTAAAATATAGGATCAATAAAAAATCTGATATATTGGACAGGTATACTAAACTCGTGGCATTACATGCCTTTCTGTCACATCAGACATAAACTCAGCAAAAAAAGAAACGTCCCTTTTTCAGGACCCTGTCTTTCAAAAAATCCAAATGACTTCACATATCTTCATTGTAAAGGCTTTAAACACTGTTTCCCATGCTTGTTCAATGAACCATAAACAATTAATGAACATGCACCTGTGGAACGGTCGTTAAGACACTAACAGCTTACAGATGGAAGGCAATTAAGGTCACAGTTATGAAAACTTAGGACACTAAAGAGGCCTTTCTACTGACTCTGAAAACCACCATAAGAAAGATGCCCAGGGTCCCTGCTCATCTATGTGAATGTGCCTTAGGCATGCTGCAAGGAGGAATGATGACTGCAGATACTGTGTGGCCAGGGCAATAAATTGCAATGTACGTACTGTGAGACGCCTAAGACAGTGCTACAGGGAGACAGGACGGTCAGCTGATCATCCTCGCAGTGACAGACCACATGTAACAACACCTGCACAGGATCGGTACATCCACACATCACACCTGCGGGACAGGTACAGGATGGCAACAACAACTGCCCGAGTTACACCAGCAATGCACAATCCCTCCATCAGTGCTCAGACTGTCCGCAATAGGCTAAGAGAGGCTGGACTGAGGGCTTTTAGGCCTGTTGTAAGGCAGGTCCTCACCAGACATCACCGGCAACAACGTCGCCTATGGGCACAAAGCCACCGTGGCTGGACCAGACAGGACTGGCAAAAGGTGCTCTTCACTGACGAGTCGCGGTCTTGTCTCACCAGGGATGATGGTCGGATTCGCGTTTATCGTCAAAGGAATAAGTGTTACATCGAGGCCTGTACTCTGGAGCGGGATCGATTTGGAGGTGGAGGGTCCGTCATGGTCTGGGGCGGTATGTCACAGCATCATCGGACTGAGCATGTTGTCATTGCAGGCAATCTCAACGCTGTGCGTTACAGGGAAGACATCCTCCTCCCTCATGTGGTACCCTTCCTGCAGGCTCATCCTGACATGACCCTCCAGGATGACAATGCCACCAGCCATACTGCTCGTTCTGTGCGTGATTTCCTGCAAGACAGGAATGTCAGTGTTCTGCCTTGGCCAGCGAAGAGCCCGGATCTCAATCCCATTGAGCACGTCTGGGACCTGTTAGATCAAGGGGGGGGGGGGGGGGCTAGGGCCATTCCCCCCAGAAATGTTTGGGAACTTGCAGGTGCCTTGGTGGAAGAGTGGGGTAACATCTCACAGCAAGAACTGGCAAATCTGGTGCAGTCCATGAGGAGGAGATGCACTGCAGTACTTAATGCAGCTGGTGGCCACACCTGATACTGACTGTTACTTTTGATTTTGACCCCCCCTTTGTTCAGGAACACATTTATTACATTTCTGTTAGTCACATGTCTGTGGAACTTGTTCAGTTAATGTCTCAGTTGTTGAATCTTGTTATGTTCATACAAATATTTACACATGTTAAGTTTGCTGAAAATAAACGCAGTTGACAGTGAGAGGACATTTCTTTTTTTGCTGAGTTCATATAACCCACAAACTAAATTCTGGACATCGACGCCAATTCATTGTTGCTCTCTAATCAGGGAGTGATTTAGACCTGGAACACCAGGTGGGTGCAATTCATTATCAGGTAGAACAGAAAACCAGCAGGCTCCGGACCTCGTGGGGTAAGAGTTGAGTACCCCTGCTATATAACATTGAGACCTACAAACCAGGAAACATGTTCACTACAGATCAAAACATTTTCAGGATACTGTTTTTCCCACTGGTACTGGTAATATAAACAGTAGTCCCCAAATAACAAGGGTAATGTCAGTTTCATATGGATAACAATACAAATATGAGATGTGGAACTGCTCCCATCAAAACATCAATTCAGTTTGCCGATAACGCAAAGTAATTTCCTCTCTCGCCAGTTGTATGCTGCTTTTGTGTCATCCAGAATCAATTTGAGGTAGTTGGAGTTGAATACATGGCATTTGTAGGCCAGCCTTTTGGGCCAGACAGCTCCCCTCAGGCACTTGCCTGGAGGTCTAGCCATATAAGAAAAATCACATTAGTACGCAAACACAGCCAAACTCTGGACAGATCGACTGAAGAGTTATGCTTCATCTCTGCACTTCACTCACCTTATCTCAGCCTCAAAAGATGATGTATGATTGAATCCCTGTGGTATGATATCAACTAAAGCAATCCAGTCACTACTACTGGACTCTCTGCAGTGAGCCTCTCTGAATCCTAAGTGCCACAAATAGGATTCTCTCCAACCCGTATTCATCAGTAATTGGAAAAAAGTTAACTTGCGGGAATATGCCATCCACACAAGGATAGCCACACTGAGACACACAGTGGGCAGAATCATGGATGAAGAGTCAAAGTCAAACAGGTCGAACAAAAACAATTCCCAGAGCTATAAGGTGTCGTGGGGGCTGGGCATTCTTTCAAATGAGCTCATTTATTGCAGTCATCTATCAGCATCTAGGTTGGAATTGTTGTTTAAGGTTTTACCCTTACTTTTCCTGTTGTAACACACACACACACACACACACACACACACACACACACACACACACACACACACACACACACACACACACACACACACACACACACACACACACACACACACACACACACACACACACACACACACACACACACACACACACACACACACAGAGAGAGAGAGAAAGAGTGATGAAAAGCAGAGATAATTGAAAAGGAATCAAATGGCAAATGTAATCCGGTCGAATGCGACAGATTTCCCTGATCAATACAGGCTGTATGACTCAATAGCAGCGTCCCAAATGGCACCCTATTCCCAATAGGGCTCTGGTCAAAGGTAGTGCCCTATATAGGAAATAGGATGCCATTTGAGACGCAGACATCTGTTATTTTGACATCAGCATGTTTAATTTACACAGGCTGTTTTTACTTTCACACTTATTTAATGTAGATAATCAAAACACAAGCAATACAATCTCAAGATAGTTGATGTCATTTCATTCCTATCCCGAAAGCAACAACCGGGGTAATGAGAATATAACAGGGGTTTATGCCAATCTTGTACATATGAATGTATCAAATTGGATTTTAAATTGCATCAAGCTCTGTTGTAGAATCAGACGACCAGACACAAACAGCAACACAAAGCCTCACGGTGTTCGTTGGCATGCCAACCCACTGGGCCCAGTGGTGACTGGGCAGTAGCGTGTCCTCAAGGTGGTCGTGGCGATCTGCAAATGATAGAGAATGGATTTAATAAAGCACATCATAATTAGATATACAGAGATACGCACGCTCACGCTCAAGCACAGGCATGGACGTAGGCACACACACACACACACACACACACACACACACACACACACACACACACACACACACACACTGTTCCGATGAAGGAACACAGAACAGAGATGACATTTTCGAAAGAAAACTACAATAGCAGCGCCCCTCCGTGTGTACATTGCACTAGATGCCAAAACACTGATTACTAATTGTGTTTTGACGACACAGCTGCAGCTAACGGGGAATAAATATGATTAGGAAGAGAAAAGCATTTAGCATTTAGCTCAAATCACTCCCTAATAAAGACATTAAAGGGTTAATCCTAATCAAACTCAATTTAGTGTGAAGCCGCTGTAGAGTTTCTGCACTGTGGCCAAAGCCTGTGGAGGCGTCCAAATTGGCACCCTGTTGCCTACATAGTGCACTACGGTTGACCAGGACTCTGGTTATAATGGGTTTGGTGCTTTCACGGGTTTGGTGCTTTCACAGGTTGCGTCCAAAATTGCACCCTATTCGAATTACCCTCGTTTACCAGAATGCTTTTGTCTGATATAATTGAATTAGTTTCAAGCACTAATGCAGGCCTGCTTCGCTGAGTTGGAATAGGGAACGAAGATTAAGGGTTGATGAGATTATCGTTGGGAGAAAGAGGGGATTATTAAAATATTATTATACAGAGTAAGATGAAATGCTGCTAATAAATAAACCGTTAAACCCCTTTTGTTCATTCTGATGAGTTTAAGGAGATACACTGCATACTGGTTTTCCTAATGCGTCTACAAGTCTAATCCTTCAGATGTTAGTGACGTGTATGATGATGATGGAATTCATCAAAACGTGTTGGTTTTAATCATAAAATATTCATTTTTGAAGCACGACTTCCATTGTGCTACCGAGAGTTGCATATCTTTTCCACTTTAGTCTGCTCAGTCAGTCTGTTCATGCACCTTACGGTTTGAAAGCGAGGTAGCAGCAGCGTTTCTTTGATCTTAAAATACCAACAGCGAATCTTGCAGAGCTTTACTTACAGTTTACAGAGCTATAGAGCTGTTACTTTAGCTGTAACATGTATACATTATGTAGCCTATGCATTGCCTTAGCAATAGGTTTAACAGGTAACCTATGCATTGCCTTAGCCATAAGTTTAACAGGTAACCTATGCATTGACTTAGCCATAAGTTTAACAGGTAACCTATGCATTGCCTTAGCAATAGCTTTAAGATGTAGCCTATGCATTGCCTTAGCCATAGGTTTAACAGGTAACCTATGCATTGCCTTAGCCATAGGTTTAACAGGTAACCTATGCATTGCCTTAGCCATAGGTTTAACAGGTAACCTATGCATTGCCTTAGCCATAGGTTTAACAGGTAACCTATGCATTGCCTTAGCCATAGGTTTAACAGGTAACCTATGCATTGCCTTAGCCATAGGTTTAACAGGTAACCTATGCATTGCCTTAGCCATAGGTTTAACAGGTAACCTATGCATTGCCTTAGCCATAGGTTTAACAGGTAACCTATGCATTGCCTTAGCCATAGGTTTAACAGGTAACCTATACATTGCCTTAGCCATAGGTTTAACAGGTAACCTATGCATTGCCTTAGCCATAGGTTTAATAGGTAACCTATGCATTGCCTTAGCCATAGGTTTAACATGTAGCCTATGCATTGCCTTAGCCATAGGTTTAACATGTAGCCTATGCATTGCCTTAGCAATAGCCATTCCATGTTTTCATTTTACGCTGATTGCTTTGAAGGGAAATACACGTGTCATCATTACATGTTATTAGGCCGTCATGATGGAATCATCCTATGTCTTTGACCCCGCGACCTCCAAGACATGAATCCCAGGGCCTCCATCCACTAACCAATCACCTTCCTAACCAATCACCATTATTGCCACCAATAACACTTCCTGTTCCTATGATTACACTTCCTCCTTGTATAATTACAGCCGCTCCGTCCGGCTCTGAAGGTAAAAGGACTGTGTAATGCAGGTCATAACCATAAATACACACCTGGACCAGCTGTGGGTTGACGTCAACGGGGTAATGAATTGGTTTCCATGACGTCCGAATGGATTCTAACTCATGCATAACGTTGAAGCTGTGTATAACTCATGTCTGGTCCGAGTAAATTACCCAGGTCTTGAGTTGGTTGTTTTCCCACAGCATCAACCAATGAAGTAATGGGAGAGAAGAGTTAAAATGCTGTCTGAGGTTGACTTTGTGGAATGGAGAGACGTATAGTAGCACTTCCTCAATATTTACATTGACATCCATTTATTATTTGCTAAAGGGGCAATCTGCACTTGCTACATCTATTTCTGGATTCATAAATTAATGATATCTACCCATGAACTTAATTCAACTCTCATACCTCATCAGCACCCACAATATAAGCTTGTTTTAGTCCAATGTTTGTAAACCAAGTAAATGTAAACAAACACTATATAGCCTAAAAACATAGTTCAAACTATAATTTTGATTTCATGGATGGTCAGTCCTTCCAGCCATAGCTCTGTCTTTCAATTTGAGAGTGGTTTCATTTTTCAAGACCCCATCCCTCAGCTTTTTACAGAAACAGGGGCGGGGAGCACACTTTGTTGTTGTTTCAGCTGCTGATTGACGCTTTAATGAAGATCTCAATGTATTATCTCTGGGTCCAATGTAGTTCACCCTTATGTTACTCTGTCATGCAAACATTCGTTTTGAAGATCGTTCAGTAGCCTTTTTTACATAATCAATTTCCTTTTGAAGGGCAAACCAACTGACTGACTAATGTTCTTTGTGCACCCTCTGTGAGAAAAACAACCAACCCCAGAGCTATCTGATTACCAGACAGAGAGAGAGCCGAGTTCCTACCACCAGTAAATCTCCTACAACTCCCATGATGCATCATTAATCGGAACCGTTCAACAACTGTGCTACCCAGTGTGGTCAGTAGTAACGCTGCTTTGTCATCCTTCAACACACACACACACACACACACACACACACACACACACACACACACACACACACACACACACACACACACACACACACACACACACACACACACACACACACACACACACACACACACACACACACACACACACACACACACACACACGGCTACAGTATGTCTGCAGATAACCCCCCCACCCCCCTCCAACCACCATATCTAGCAGACGCAGACACAATAAACACAAACAATGGTGCTGTCAGTGCCAGCAGCGCTAAGCTAGTGCTAGGAGGTGTTTTGACACCATGTCCTGTCTGGGATGGAGAGAGCACAGTCGTCATCCATTATCCCTACCCAGAGCACCACTGAGGGCCCTGGCCTGCTATCTGAGAGACAGGCCGACCGCACAGGAAACCAGATAAGATCCCATCGCCATCGGGACCGAAGGGAAAGGTGGACAGATGCAGGCGGCAACACGGATGGGCACATTCTCCGACGGGTGACGGCCCCACCCCTCCCTCCTTCCCCTTCACTGGAAGACAAACATCCAGGCTCCAAAGGAGAAAAAGTGTACTCTACTATAGTGCTTTGTGTTGGAATTTAGTGGGAGAACGTTGGCCTGAGGTCAACCACAAAACATGCACCATTTGAGCTGTATAAACAGCATCTCTCACAGGGAAACTAACACCAGGGCTTATCTGCACCAGCAACACAAAAGATTCAAAAGATATCAATGATGAACTCAGCAAAAAAAGAAACGTCCTCTCACTGTCAACTGCGTTTATTTTCAGCAAACGTAACATGTGTAGGGGGCGCTAGAGAGCGTGCTATGGAGTAGACGTGCTTTGCTAGAGCTCCGCTCTATTTTGAAACAAATTAATATTTATCTTAACCTCTCACAACCTATAACTTCCAACATTGTCTGGCAATATGACAAGGGAAAAGGCACCAAAAAAGTGGGCGTAAACAAGATAATTTGAATGAGATAGACAACGAACCAATTCGAACATCGCCGACACACGAGGAGTTAACTGAAGATGCTAGCTCCCAAGAGTTCCCCACAGATCCTACTCAAAGTGACATACTGGCTGCCATAAAGTCACTAACAAAGAAGGTGGACACAAGGTTGGCTGATATCTCAAAGAATATTGGGACTTTGACTGAAACTGTGAAGGCAACTAAGGGAAGGGTGCATGAGGTTGAGCAGACGACAGTCGATCACGAGGCGAGGCTACAGGACATAGAGAAACAGTGCGCAACGTTCAAAAATGACAACAAAACCCTGAAAGCCCGATTGTAAATGCTCGAGTCGCATTCAAGACGCCAGAACATCCGAATATTTGGGATCCAGGAGGACACTGAGAAAGGGAAACCCACTGAATTCGTCTCGGAGCTGATACTGGCATTGCTGGGGAGTGAACACTTCAAAACCGCCATCCTGATCGACCGCGCACACAGATCACAGGCAACGAAGCCGGCCAAGGGTGCGCCACCAAGGCCATTCATTGTACGGCTGCACTATCCCCAGACCAGGGATCTCATCCTCAAGATGGCTAGTCAAAAGTTCTCCCTTAACTACAACGGAGCCAGGGTATCTTTCTACCCAGATCTTACTTTGGAGGCGAGGAACCAACGGAAAGAGTATGATGAGGTACGCAACAAATGCAGGGCGGCCAACATCCGATTTGGATTCCTCTTCCCAACCCGGTTTAAGGTGACAGTTGAGGGATCAACACGTACGTTTGACAACCCAAAAGAGGCCGATCTGTTCTTGGCAAGCAAGTTCCCTGGCTGAGGATACAGAACGGCTGTGTCAACCGGCTAAATGGCCAAATACAGGCCAGGAATGTGTTTGAATGTCCTGCCTATGTCTTTTCGATCAGAAATTGTGACTTATACGATGGGTTAGATGTTGTGGCTTATATAGCATTGTTTAGCCTATCATGTTTTAGCTCCACTCACCCCCTAATGTGAGAGTTAAGTGTTATTTAATATTAGTTTATATGCGGAGCATCTATAGACGACGAGTTAGTTCAAGCTGTATGTCTAGACACCCTAAGGTTTGTGTGTTAGTCAAGGAGTGCTTCGTTTGGGGAAGTCGGACGGGAGGGGGGATGGGGTCTGTGTTTTATGTTCACGTTTATTAATACAGGTGGTCTGGGTTTTGTATGACAGCAACAATTTGCTCTAAAATAAGAATTGCCACATAGTGACCGAGCACAGAGTAGACCTGGTGGAATAAAGATAGTCAGCTGGAACTGTAATGGCTTAGTGTCACGTTCTGACCTTAGTTCTTTTGTTATTTCTTTGTTTTAGTATGGTCAGGGCGTGAGTTGGGTGGGTTATCTATGTTCGTTTTTCTATGTTGTTTTTTTCGTTTGGCCTGGTATGATTCTCAATCAGAGGCAGGTGTCGTTAGTTGTCTCTGATTGAGAATCATACTTAGGTATCCTTTTTTCACCTGGGTTTCGTGGGTGGTTGTCTTCCGTGTCTGTGTGTTTCACACGGAACTGTTTCGGTTTTAGTTCGTTCACTTTATTGTTTTGTATTTCAGTGTTCAGTTTTTGTTCCATTAAATATTCATCATGAACACTTACCACGCTGCGCTTTGGTCCTCCTCTCTTTCTCCCAACGAAGATCGTTACACTTAGGGCATGTCGTGAAATGAGCTAAGGTTTTTTCTCATCTTAAATCACTGGGGGCTGACATAGTGCTTCTTCAAGAAACTCATATTAAACGCTCTGCTCAGGCCAAGCTACGAGTCGGCTGGATTGGTCAGATATACCAGTCTAACTTTGATGCAAAAGCGAGAGGGGTAGCAATCCTGATAAGGAAAAACATTCCTTTTGTTTACTCATCCTCGATTTCAGATCCTAATGGTCGGTATATAATTGTGGCTAGTACACTGAATTCAAAACCAATAACCTTGGTCAATTTATATGGACCCAACTAGATTATCCATTATTTTTTCAAACGGTATTTTTTTTTTATTTTTTTTTTATTTAACCTTTATTTAACCAGGTAGGCAAATTGAGAACACGTTCTCATTTACAATTGCGACCTGGCCAAGATAAAGCAAAGCAGTTCGACACATACAACAACACATAGTTACACATGGAGTAAAACAAACATATAGTCAATAATACAGTGAAAAAAATAAGTCTATATACAATGTGAGCAAGTGAGGTGAGATAAGGGAGGTGAAGGCAAACAAATATATGTATAAATAAATAAAAATATAAAAAGGCCATGGAGGCGAAGTGAGTACAACACAGCAAGTAAAATAAAAACTAAAAAACACTGAAATGGTTGGTTTGCAGTGGAAGAAAGTGCAAAGTAGAGACAGAAATAATGGGGTGCAAAGGAGCAAAATAAATAAATAAATAAATACAGTAGGTAAAGAGGTAGTTGTTTGGGCTAAATTGTAGATGGGTTATGTACAGGTGCAGTAATCTATGAGCTGCTCTGACAGCTGGTGCTTAAAGCTAGTGAGGGAGATAGGTGTTTCCAGTTTCAGAGATTTTTGTAGTTCGTTCCAGTCATTGGCAGCAGAGAACTGGAAGGAGAGGCGTCCAAAGGAAGAAATGGTTTTGGGGGTGACTAGAGAGATATACCTGCTGGAGCGCGTGCTACAGGTAGGTGCTGCTATGGTGACCAGCGAGCTGAGATAAGGGGGGACTTTACCTAGCAGGGTCTTGTAGATGACCTGGAACCAGTGGGTTTGGCGACGAGTATGAAGCGAGGGCCAGCCAACGAGAGTGTACAGGTCGCAGTGGTGGGTAGTATATGGGGCTTTGGTGACAAAACGGATGGCACTGTGATAGACTGCATCCAATTTATTGAGTAGGGTTTTGGAGGCTATTTTGTAAATGACATCACCGAAGTCGAGGATTGGTAGGATGGTCAGTTTTACAAGGGTATGTTTGGCAGCATGAGTAAAGGATGCTTTGTTGCGGAATAGGAAGCCAATTCTAGATTTGACTTTGGATTGGAGATGTTTGATGTGAGTCTGGAAGGAGAGTTTACAGTCTAACCAGACACCTAGGTATTTGTAGTTGTCCACATATTCTAAGTCAGAGCCGTCCAAAGTAGTGATGTTGGACAGGCGGGCAGGAGCAGGCAGCGATCGGTTGAAGAGCATGCATTTGGTTTTACTTGTATTTAAGAGCAGTTGGAGGCCACGGAAGGAGAGTTGTATGGCATTGAAGCTCGCCTGGAGGGTTGTTAACACAGTGTCAAAAGAAGGGCCAGAGGTATACAGAATAGTGTCGTCTGCGTAGAGGTGGATCAGAGAATCACCAGCAGCAAGAGCGACATCATTGATGTAAACAGAGAAGAGAGTCGGTCCAAGAATTGAACCCTGTGGCACCCCCATAGAGACTGCCAGAGGCCCGGACAACAGACCCTCCGATTTGACACACTGAACTCGATCAGAGAAGTAGTTGGTGAACCAGGCGAGGCAATCATTAGAGAAACCAAGGCTGTCGAGTCTGCCAATGAGGATGTGGTGATTGACAGAGTCAAAAGCCTTGGCCAGGTCAATGAATACGGCTGCACAGTATTGTTTCCTATCGATGGCGGTTACGATATCGTTTATGACCTTGAGCGTGGCTGAGGTGCACCCATGACCAGCTCTGAAACCAGATTGCATAGCGGAGAAGGTGTGGTGGGATTCGAAATGGTCGGTAATCTGTTTGTTGACTTGGCTTTCGAAGACCTTAGAAAGGCAGGGTAGGATAGATATAGGTCTGTAGCAGTTAGGGTCAAGGGTGTCCCCCCCTTTGAAGAGGGGGATAACCGCAGCTGCTTTCCAATCTTTGGGGATCTCAGACGACACGAAAGAGAGGTTGAAGAGGCTAGTAATAGGGGTGGCAACAATTTCAGCAGATAGTTTTAGAAAGAAAGGGTCCAGATTATCTAGCCCGGCTGATTTGTAAGGGTCCAGATTTTGCAGCTCATTTAGAACATCAGCTGACTGTATTTGGGAGAAAGAGAAATGGGGAAGGCTTGGGCGAGTAGCAGAGGGGAGGGCAGTGCTGTTGTCCGGGGTAGGGGTAGCCAGGTGGAAAGCATGGCCAGCCGTAGAAAAATGCTTATTGAAATTCTCAATTATAGTGGATTTGTCGGTGGTGACAGTGTTTCCTATCTTCAGAGCGGTTGGAAGCTGGGAGGAGGTGTTCTTATTCTCCATGGACTTTACGGTGTCCCAGAACTTTTTTGAATTTGTGTTGCAGGAAGCAAATTTCTGCTTGAAAAAGCTAGCCTTGGCTGTTCTAACTGCCTGTGTATATTGGTTTCTGGCTTCCCTGAAAAGTTGCATATCACGGGGGCTGTTCGATGCTAATGCAGAACGCCATAGGATGTTTTTCTGTTGGTTAAGGGCAGTCAGGTCAGGAGAGAACCAAGGGCTATATCTGTTCCTGGTTCTAAATTTCTTGAATGGGGCATGCTTATTCAAGATGGTGAGGAAGTGTGGCGGGCCGGGCGCAGTGCGCGCTAACCGAGGGGGCGGGTGCACGGTGTTTCCTCCGACACATTGGTGCGGCTGGCTTCCGGGTTGGAGGCGCGCTGTGTTAAGAAGCAGTGCGGCTAGGTTGGGTTGTGCTTCGGAGGACGCATGACTTTCGACCTTCGTCTCTCCCGAGCCCGTACGGGAGTTGTAGCGATGAGACAAGATAGTAATTACTAGCGATTGGATACCACGAAAATTGGGGAGAAAAGGGGATAAAATTTTAAAAAAAAAACAAAAAAAAAAAAAGATGGTGAGGAAGGCATTTTTAAAAAATGACCAGGCATCCTCTACTGACGGGATGAGATCAATATCCTTCCAGGATACCCCGGCCAGGTCGATTAGAAAGGCCTGCTCGCTGAAGTGTTTCAGGGAGCGTTTGACAGTGATGAGTGGAGGTCGTTTGACCGCTGACCCATTACGGATGCAGGCAATGAGGCAGTGATCGCTGAGATCTTGGTTGAAAACAGCAGAGGTGTATTTGGAGGGCAAGTTTGTTAGGATGATATCTATGAGGGTACCCGTGTTTACGGAATTGGGGTGGTACCTGGTAGGTTCATTGATAATTTGTGTGAGATTGAGGGCATCAAGCTTAGATTGTAGGGTGGCTGGGGTGTTGAGCATGTTCAAATTTAGGTCGCCTAGCAGCACGAGCTCTGAAGATAGATGGGGGGCAATCAGTTCACATATAGTGTCCAGAGCACAGCTGGGGGCAGAGGGTGGTCTATAGCAGGCGGCAACGGTGAGAGACTTGTTTTTAGAGAGGTGGATTTTTAAAAGTAGAAGTTCAAATTGTTTGGGAACAGACCTGGATAGTATAACAGAACTCTGCAGGCAGTCTTTGCAGTAGATTGCAACACCGCCCCCTTTGGCCGTTCTATCTTGTCTGAAAATCTTGTAATTGGGGATGAAAATGTCTGAATTTTTGGTGGTCTTTCTAAGCCAGGATTCAGACACGGCTAAAACATCCGGGTTGGTAGAGTGTGCTAAAGCAGTGAACAAAACAAACTTAGGGAGGAGGCTTCTAATGTTAACATGCATGAAGCCAAGGCTATTACGGTTACAGAAGTCATCAAAAGAGAGCGCCTGGGGAATAGGAGTGGAGCCAGGTACTGCAGGGCCTGGATTCACCTCTACATCACCAGAGGAACAGAGGAGGAGTAGGATAAGGGTACGGCTAAAAGCTATGAGAATTGGTCGCCTAGAGCTACTAGAGCAGAGAGTAAAAGGAAGTTTCTGGGGGCGATAAAATAGTTTAAAGGAATAATGTACAGACAAAGGTATGGTAGGATGTGAATACAGTGGAGGTAAACCTAGGTATTGAGTGATGATGAGAGAGATATTGTCTCTAGAAACATCATTGAAACCAGGTGATGTCATCGCATATGTGGGTGGTGGAACTGAGAGGTTGGATATGGTATAGAGAGCAGGGCTAGAATCTCTACAGTGAAATAAGCCAATAAACACTAACCAGAACAGCAATGGACAAGGCATATTTACATTAAGGAGAGGCATGCTTAATCGAGTGATCAATAAGGGTCCAGTGAGTAGAGGTTGGTTTGGGGTCGTGGCGATCCAGACAGCTGGCCGGGTATATGGCTACCGGTAGCAGCATAGGATGGAGGTCTGTTTGTAGATACCTCGTGCGTTTCCGTCGGTAGGTTAGTGGGGTTCCGTGTAGTGGGGTTCCGTGTGGTAGAGGGGATCAATCCAAATTGGCAAAATAGATATAGTGACCCAAGGAAAAAAAAAAAAAAAAAAAATTATAATAATAATAATAGTTGTCCGATATACTTGTTCAGATAGCAGCCGATAAGACAGCTAACGATTAGCGGGCCTCAGATGAGCGTTCAGGTAACGTCGGGACGGAGGTGCCGGTTGGATAAATCCCTCGGGCAGATAACGTCGGCAGTCAGTCGCGGCAGTCAGTCGTGAAGGCCCGGTGGGGTTCCGTATCTGCAGCAGCAACAAAAGAAACGGGTCCGGATGGTGATGGAACTCCTCAGCTGGCTAGCTCCAGAATGATTTGAGTTTGCTCCGGGGTCGACGTAAGCCAATAGTCACACGGTTTGCAGCTAGCTAGCTGCGGAATCAAGGTGCAAGTGTCCAGAGCCTGCGGCTGGAATCCGGGGAAACTGAGAGAAAAAAAAAAAGTCCCGGAATGCTCCGGTCCGAGTCGCGTTGCACAAAAGTGCCGGTAGATTATCGAGCTAAAGGAATAGCTGATGACCACAAAACGTGGGCAGCTGAAACACCAACGCTAGCCAGCAAACCGGCTAATTTCGGGGCAGCTACAGATTAGCTTCTGGCTAGCTATCGGAGTAGCTTCTGGTTAGCTTTCAGGCTAGCTTCTGAATTAGCCCCTGGCTAGCTTCCACGATGGATTTTCAGATTGAGGTAAATAATACTTTTTGTAATTGGTGAAGCGGGTTGCAGGAAAGCTTTTGCAGGAAAGCTTTTGTAGTTGAGTTCTTGGATAATAAAATAAATAAAAGATATGCGAAGAAAGGTGTAAATATATATATATACAGGACACGACAATACGGAACAGAAAAAGACGTCTGAACTGCTAAGCCACCTTAAGGCCTTACCAAACATCTCGGATACAAGTGTTATTGTTGGAGGTGCCTTTAACTGTACGTTAGATCCTCTTTAAGATAAACAACTATCAAAGTCACTTCAACAATCAAATGCCAGTGTCTGTCTAAATACATTGATGACAAACCTTAACATTGTCGATATTTGGAGACTGACGCACCCAACAGACAGGGATTATTCTTTCTTTTCATCAGTTCATAAATCATATTCCAGAATTGACAATTTTTTTGTTGGACTCCAGCAGCTGCGTCGGTTACCTATCGACCTATTCTAATTACGGACCATTCTCCTCTGTCCATGGTGCTGAAACTCGACAATATGTCGACAGGTCGGCGACTGTGGCGCTTAGACGCATACCTGTTGAAAGATGAGGCTTTTTGTCAGTATTTGAAGGAGCAGATTGCCCTTTTCCTCGGAGCTAACAACACGGGGGATGTTGACGACTCCACGCTTTGGGAATCTCTAAAGGTTGTGATTAGAGGTTACATTATTTCTTATACATCAGAGAGGAAGAAACGCGCCAATACTGGGCTGAGAGAAATTGAAAGAGAGTTAGGGGAACAGGAGAACGTTTTTAGGATGAATTCCTCGAATACAGTCCTTAAGATCACAAAGTTGAAATATGAATACAATATCATCCCTTCGAAACGGGTGGGCTCTTTACTTGCTAGAACGCAACGAAGTTATTTTGAACTGGGTGACAAACCACATAAATTATTAGCAAGACAGCTAAGGCATGTACAGGCATCTAGAGCTATTCACAAAATAAAAGACAAGAAGGGTAAAATAGTAACAGATCCGCAGGATATTAATAAATGCTTTGCGCAGTTTTACTATATCAATCAAAATGCGATGCTACTGATCCACAAACTATGGAATGCTTTCTCGCTGAATGTGAACTTCCTAAACTAGACAGGGAGGCAGCTGCTGCACTCGATGCTGGGATAACTTTAGAGGAAATTAACACAGCGATAGCACAATTTCCAAACAGCAAGGCCCCTGGGCCCGATGGATATGTAACAGAATTCTATAAGAAGTACTGCGCCAGTCTAGCTCCACTTATGTTGCGAATGTTTAAACAATCCAAAGAAAATGCCAAACTCCCGCAAACACTGTATGAGGCTACAATAGCACTGATCTTGAAAAAAGATAGAGATTCCATGGAGATGTCGTCGTATCGCCCCGTGTCGTTACTCCCCATAGAAAATAAGGTGTTGACAAAGATATTGGCAAACCGATTGAAAAAATATATTTCTGACATCATACACCCTGACCAGACAGGTTTTATCCCGGGCCGACATATATACTACAATTTGAGACGCCTTTTCAACGTAATGTATCATGATCATAAAGTTCAGGCAGTGGTAATAGCTCTTGACGCAGAAAAGGCGTTTGATCAGATTGAGTGGAAGTATATGATGTCGGTTCTGGAGCATTTCGGGTTTGGAAAGGAATTTATTATTTAGATAATAATTATTTATGCACACCCAATGACGTCCGTGGTAACCAATCAGGAAAGGTCGCAGTCATTCCGCCTGTTCAAGGGCTGCCGACAGGGGTGCCCTATTTCGCCTGCTCTCTTCGCTATAGCCATGAAACCCCTTGCTACTCGCATTCGGGCATGTGCCGATATAGCTTCTGTTAAAATAAAAGACACGCAGCACAAAATGTCCCTATATGCAGATGATGTTCTTTTGTTTTTATCAAAGCCTAAAACTTCTATTCCCCCTTACTTAACTTGATAAATACATTCGGCTCCTTCTCTGGCTACAACATAAACTGGCAAAACAGCGAATTGATGCCGATATCACGGCCTGTGGATATGCAATTTCTGCAATCTACCCCATTTAGAACAGTGATGGACAAGTTCACAAGCCTTGGCATTGTAGTGACAAGAGACCTTGACCAGCTATTGAAAGTGAATTGGGACATTAAAATTTATCAGCTTAAACAACATATTGATTTTTGGAAAACTCTGCCTATCTCCTTGGTTGGTCTTATAAACGCTATTAAAATGGTTGTCCTACCCAGGTTTCTTTACCTCTTCCAATGTCTACCCAATTTCATACCGCAAAGCTATTTTAAGAAACTGGATTCAATAGTAATTACATCTTTATGGGATAACAAGGCAGCCAGAATTTCAAAGAAGCATTTATGCAAGTACAAGATTGAGGAAGGCCAAAGCCCCCCTCTCTTTAAACTGTATTATTGGGCTGCTAATCTGAACATTGTGTCTTTCTGGAGGGAAAGTTTACCTGGGATGCAACAGAATGATATGCCTTCATGGCTTTTGATTGAGCAGGCCTCCTGTCAACGTTCCTCACTCCCTGCACTTGTTAATAGTCCATCATATGTGAAAAAAGCCACTTATGACTCTAATCCAGTCATTTGTCATACTCTTAGGATCTGGAAACAGATGAGGTATTTTCTTAACATACCCACTGTATACATTGACAGCCCGATTTGCCTGAACCATGCTTTCCACCCTGCATTGGATGATGTGGTGTTTTCACAGTGGAGGGAGAAGGGGCTCACAACAATTGGTAATGTATACATGGATGGTCAGTTAGCTTCATTTCAACAATTACAGGGAAAGCTCAAAATGCCAACAACACATTTTTTCAGATACCTCCAAATCAGGAATTTCTTAAGGACACATATCCCACATTAAGCCAAAAAATCCTACATTAGATAGCCTGATCCTTGTCAAACCCCGTTCAAAAGGGTCGGTCTCTAGACTGTATGATGTGCTACAGTCCCACATAGAGGTATCCACAGACACTATTAAAAGGGCTTGGGAACAAGAACTTGGTTCAGAAATCTCAGATGAGGACCGGGTAGAAGCTCTCAGTAATATAAACCACAGTTCAGTGAATGCCAGACACAACCTTGTACAGTTTAAGGTGATACACATGTTACATTACTCAATAGTGAAACTGCATAAAATATTCCCGGACACCTCACCACTGTGTGAGAGGTGCAAGCAGGAGGAGGGGACGTTGACCCACTTATTTTGGACATGTCCTAAGTTACATGCTTACTGGGCTCTCATTTTTGATTACTTATCTAAAGCCTTCGATAGAGTTCTAGCCCCAGACCCATTGATCGCTCTGTTTGGTACAGTTGATGGGAATAACCAGGAGGGGAAGGCTGTCTCTCTTTGTACTCTATTAGCCAAAAGGCTCATATTGCAATTTTGGAAATTGGAGACGGTACCTACCTTTGAAATGTGGTTACGGGATTTAGGGAATGTAATACATATGGAAAAGATTCTATACAATACCTCCAATGGAAGTCCATTGTTTTACAAAATATGGCAGCAGATACTGGATAAATGGTCTAGTCCACCTTCATAACTGGGTTAATGATCTGCTGCTACTCTGTGCTGTATTCCACTCAGTGGCTTAACTACACTGTTCATAATGACTATATGCTGTCTTCGTTTACATGTACCACCTAATAGGATTTTGTTTTATTTTGTGTATGTGTGAGTTAAGTTCTGTTTTGGCCTCTAAATTGGCCATCCCATTCAACAGTACAATGAATGTCAATGTTTGTATTGCTGTCTTTTTTAAATGTATTTTTAATTGGAAAATAATAAACATATTATTTAAAAAACTTGTAAATATTTGTATGAACGTAAGATTCAACAACTGAGACATAAACTGAACAAGTTCCACAGACGTGACTAACAGAAATGGAATAATGTGTCCCTGAACCAAGGGGGGGTGGTGGCTGGTGGCATTGTCATGCTGGAGGGTCATGTCAGGATGAGCATGCAGGAAGGGTACCACATGAGGGAGGAGGATGTCTTCCCTGTAACGCACAGCGTTGAGATTGCCTGCAATGACAACAAGCTCAGTCCGATGATGCTGTGATACACCGCCCCAGACCATGACGGACCCTCCACCTCCAAATCGATCCCGCTCCAGAGTACAGGTCTCGGTGTAACACTCATTCCTTTGACGATAAACGCGAATCCGACCATCACCCCTGGTGAGACAAAACCGCGACTCTTCAGTGAAGAGCACTTTTTGCCAGTCCTGTCTGGTCCAGCAACGGTGGGTTTGTGCCCATAGGCGACGTTGTTGCCGGTGATGTCTGTTGAGGACCTGCCTTACAACAGGCCTAAAAGCCCTCAGTCCAACCTCTCTCAGCCTATTGCGGGTAGTCTGAGCACTGATGGAGGGATTGTGCGTTCCTGGTGTAACTCGGGCAGTTGTTGTTGCCGTCCTGTACCTGTCCCGCAGGTGTGATGTTCGGATGTACTGATCCTGTGCAAGTGTTGTTACACGTGGTCTGCCACTGCGAGGACGATCAGCTGTCTGTTCTGTCTCCCTGTAGCGCTGTCTTAGGCGTCTCACAGTACGAACATTGCAATTTATTGCCCTGGTCACATCTGCAGTCCTCATGCCTCCTTGCAGCATGCCTAAAACACGTTCACGCAGATGAGCAGGGACCCTGGGCATCTTTCTTTTGGTGTTTTTCAGAGTCAGTAGAAAGGCCTCTTTAGTGTCCTAAGTTTTCATAACTGTGACCTTAATTGCCTACCGTCTGTAACCTGTTAGTGTCTTAGTGACCGTTCCACAGGTGCATGTTCTGTCAGGTTTTGGCCAGGACTGTTTGGTTTTGTTCACTAGATGTCCCCCTTGCACCTTTTTTGTACCTTTTGTTTTTCTTGCCCTAATTATTGTTTGCACCTGTAAGTCATTCCCTTGTTAGTATTTAAACCCTGTGTGTTCCTTAGTTCCTTGCTCAGTGTTTGTATGTTAGCACCCAGCCCCAGCCTTTGTGAACATTTTTCTCTTGTTGGATTTTCCAGAGGTTCTCTGGTTTTGTTCTCGTGTATTTTTGGATTGGTCTTTTGAGGGTTGTTTTTTCCCTTGCTGTTTTTACCACTTTGTGGATTTTCTTTTGTATTTTGGAAGATATCTATTTTTTATTAAACCACCATCTCTAGTACTGCTGTGTCTGCCTCATCTTCTGGGTTCTGCCAATTATTAGTGACTGTTTCTCGCACCGGGTCCTGACATGTTCATTAAAACTTGTTTTTCAACCACTCCACAAATTTCTTGTTAACAAACTATAGTTTTGGCAAGTCGGTTAGGGCATCTACCTTGTGCATGACACAAGTAATTTTTCCAACAATTGTTTACAGACAGATTATTTCACTTACAGGTAATTATATCACAATTCCAGTGGGTCAGAAGTTTACATACACTAAATTGACTGTGCCTTTAAACAGCTTGGAAAATTCCAGAAAATGATGTCATGGCTTTAGAAGCTTCTGATAAGCTAATTGACATCATTTGAGTCAATTGGAGGTGTACCTGTGGATGTATTTCAAGGCCTACCTTCAAACTCAGTGCCTCTTCGCTTGACATCATGGGAAAATCAAAAGAAATCAGCCAAGACCTCAGAAAAAAAGGAGGAAACAGGTACAAAAGTATCTATATCCACAGTAAAATGAGTCCTATATCGACATAACCTGAAAGGTTGCTCAGCAAGGAAGAAGCCACTGCTCCAAAACCACCATAAAAAAGCCAGACAATGGTTTGCAACTGCACATGGGGACAAAAATCTTACTTTTTGGAGAAATGTCCTCTGGTCTGATGAAACAAAAATAGAACTGTTTGGCCATAATGTTATGTTTGGAGGGAAAATGGGGAGCCTTGCAAGTCGAAGAACACCATCCCAACCGTGAAGCACGGGGGTGGCAGCATCATGTTGTGGGGGTTATTTGCTGCAGGAGGGACTGGTGCACTTCACAAAATAGATGGCTTCATGAGGATGGAAAATTATGTGGATATATTGAAGCAACATCTCAAGACATCAGTCAGGAAGTTAAAGCTTGGTTGCAAATGGACAATGACCCCAAGAATACTTCCAAAGTTGTGGCAAAATGGCTTAAGGACAACAAAGTCAAGGTATTGGAGTGGCCATCACAAAGCCCTGACCTCAATCGTATAGAAAATTAGTGTGCAGAACTCATCCCCTACTGTATTTATTTATTTATTTATCTTGCTCCTTTGCACCCCAGTATTTCTACTTTGCACATTCATCTACTGCACATCTACCATTCCAGTGTTTAATTGCTATATTGTATTTACTTCGCCACCATGGCCTATTTATTGCCTTACCTCCCTTATCCCACCTCATTTGCAGGCCAGGTCGCAGTTGTAAATGAGAACTTGTTCTCAACTTGCCTACCTGGTTAAATAAAGGTGAAATAAATAAAAAACTGAAAAAGTGTGTGCGTTCAAGGAGGCTCTGTCAGGAGGAATGGGCCAAAATTCACCCAACTTATTGTGGGAAGCTTGTGGAAGGCTACCCGAAACGTTTGAACCAAGTTAAACAATTTGAAGGCAATGCTACCAAATACTAATTGAGTGTATGTAAACTTCTGACCCACTGGGAATGTGATGAAATAAATAAAAACTGAAATAAATCGTTCTCTACTATTTTCCTGACATTTCACATTCTTAAAATAAAGTGGTAATCCTAACTGACCTAAGACAGGGAATTTTTACTAGGATTAAATGTCAGGAATTGTGAAAAACTGAGTTTAAATGTATTTGGCTAAGGTATATGTAAACTTCCGACTTCAACTGTACAGTATAAAAGAGGCCTGATTTGGGTTTGTTTTTAAATTATAGACGCATAGAAAACCTTGAGACTCGGAGGCATCGCAACGCATGCAGGAGAATGAAGAAAGGCTATCTAAGATGTAGCACTCCTACTTAAGTGCATTGTAAATGTAAGGTTAATACTGAGGCTTTATCAATTTAAGTAGCGTGTCTCTTTCTTTACAGTTCTCTCAGTTACTTTCAGAATAGTTCGACAAGAGCACAAGTCCAAATTATCTTATATTTATTACATAATTCCTTGGTTTGTATGTATGAATTTTACTTTTCAAATTTGTTTTACTTCTTAATAAAGCAGAGTCAGACACACCTCAGAGTTAGTCCGAAGATAAGAAATATTGTATTATCTTCCAATAGAAGTTAATAAGATATTGAAAATCTGTCGACTGTTGCCCTAAGCAAAAGCCCTTCTGTGAGTTGTTCATTATTATTGTCCATAAGTATGATTATCTGACAGCAAATCATTATAAATGCATTAAGGTAGAATCCATTACAACTCACTAAGACAGTGTGTACTGTACTGTCTGAGTCACGTCTGTACCCTTTTCTAGTCTAGTTGATGCAGTCATTTCAGGAAGTTTGAAGTGAGACATATTCACAACAGTACCATTGTCTTGTGTCACATAGCGTAACTTTCCTCTGCACTGTCGGGGATTATAGCTTCATGCAGGACTGACACCACCTGTCGGAAGACTACGCTACACTATAAAATAATGCTACCACGGTAACACACCTTTTGGATGAGCACATTATCGATCCATATGAGGATGATGTATGCTGCAGTACACAGTATGGGGTTTCCAAGGAAACCAGCAAGCTGAAGTGCTGTAAGGGGAACAGTCTTGAAGACATACTGTACAGTATGTAGCCTACAGCAGCAGGTCTTGGTGCAGCATCTCCAGTGCACTTCTAGACAGTAAAGGCTGGGAGCTGGGAAGAGGTTTTCTACAGTGAGTCTCAATGTGGGGTCCAGAAGTCCTCAGAAGGATAGTAAAAGAAGGTAGATTTGGCCAAGTGGGGACATTTCGCCGGTCCCTACATTTCAATGTGTGCTCGTGAGTCTATATGTATGAGTATTCCTGTATGATGTGCATGAATTTGTTTGTGTTGTATTTGGTGTGGCTCAGAGACATGACAGGAATATGAATGCTGTGCTTTTGTGTGTTTAATTTCCCTTGGAAACATTTAGGAGACTGATATAATCTGATATATTCATACTGCAGGTACATTTATTGTTTTGAAGTGCATTAGTGTGTGTGTGTGTGTGTGTGTGTGTGGCTCAGCGACATGACAGGAATATGAATGCTGTGCTTTTGTGTGTTTAATTTCCCTGGGAAACATTTAGGAGACTGATATAATCCCCCTGCAGGTAAATGTATTGTTTTGAAGTGCGTTAGTGTGTGTGTAACAGAGTACTGTGAGCTCTCCACAGCTAGATTGAACTGCCGCCGATGGAGCTATCCAATTAGATATTTTTCGATAGCTCAAACGTTGTCAAGGAGGGCGCTCAAGTCTGTCTGTGAGCAGAGGATCACTGGTTGGAGCCCGGTATGGGTACAGGGTTGGTGGGGGAAGCTATACTGTTTGCAGCAAACTGATGTCCGTTTCATTTTTAGCCACTGCAGGCATTGCATTGCCATATGTGATTGTGAATATACTGTGTATAATGCATCAGAACATTTGTGTATGCGTGTTGAATAATATGTGCATGTGTGTGTGTGTGTGTGTACTGATCCACTTTAGCTAGCTAGAGTGATCTAATCTCAGGCGCTCTCGCCTGAATAGGGGTCCCTGGTGGCTTTCTCAGTGTGTGATGGGACTGGGTAATAAGGGGAAATCTGCTGGAGGAGGGGGATTACACGAGAGTCCATGCCCGACAAATGTGGCATGTCCCAGGGTCTGGGGATGAGGAGGAGTGGGTCCAACGGTAACATCCCCCACTCTAGAGTGGGGAGAGGAAATCCCTGGCCTGCTTAAGAACATGTACACTGCTGAGTGGATTCACACTAAGACCCTCACATACTGTACTATGGAGGGAGGGAGAACTGCAAGAGAAAAAGAGACAGAAACAAAAGAGAGAGAGACAGCCAGAGAGACAGCCAGAGAGACAGCCAGAGAGAAAGACTGTCAGAGAAAGACAGACCTAGAGACAGAGAAATGCAGGATCTCTTTCTGAGTCCAATTGTCCATGATGGGTAAATTTAGACAGTATGCACACTGCAGAGTCAAATCATAGCTTCGCTACGCTTAGTGGGCGTACTGTATTGTCAAAGCCAAAGAACTGGTGTATTCACCATGACCATTAAAAAGTTCACTGTATGAAGTTTGTAGACGTCAGGTTCATTAAGTTCAGGCATAATACCGTGTAATTATATGTGGACTTGTTATTAGCTGAACCGTATTAGGGGCTATCTTGAATGTGTGTGTATGTGTGTGTGGGCGGGCGGGCGGGCGAAAAATTCAATCCTTCAAGCTTTTGAAAATCTACTTTTCAGACAGATCGTGCTCTCATACTGTAGTTCTCTCACAGATATGAAAAATGTGAAAGAATTAAAGGGCAAATGCAACCAAAAGTAATCGACAAAATGTGTCTTGTTTGAATAGGACAGTGAGTCAACTTAGGAGGCAGTGCAAGAAATAACATGAATACTTTCAATTGGTACACAAGTGTATATGGTGTCATACATACTGTCATACACCCAGTTTGAACATGCCCTAGAGCACTCAAACCCATACTGTCATACACCCAGTTTGAAAATGCCCTAGAGCACTCAAACCCATACTGTCATACACCCAGTTTGAACATGCTCTAGAGCACTCAAACCCATACTGTCATACACCCGGTTTGAACATGCCCTAGAGCACTCAAACCCATAAGGGTCTAGTTTACTACAGTAAGTCGACGATGCAGTCTATTAAACAAATCCAACCGTCGGATCCAGTTCCACCCCGCCCTATCAGTCCAGCACCAGACGATTCATCCGCCCACCTGGCTGTGTGGATGACTGAGGCTGGTGGCAGAGAGAAACCCAGAACTCCCATCATCTCCTCCATCCATCCTCTTCTCCATAAAAGTGGGCGTTTAGCACTTAGTTCTGCTCTGGGATTTCGAGACACAGCGTTGGCAGAGGAAGGGACTTCCTCTACTGAGAGGGACTGTCAGACATTTTGGATAATTAGCCTGTGAATAATTATTGGGGAGAGAGTTAGATTGCGTAACTTGCCTCACTTCTTAGTCCATTTCTTTTTCAATACCACACTAGATGTCTCCACAGTCCCCAGTTCAACTCTGAAAGAAAGAAAGCGACATTAATATCTGAAAGGTATATGAGTTGTGTTTCATTAGCAGGGTCTGCTGTGTACTGTATCTGAGCCAAGTCTCTCAAAGGACTCGCACGCTGCCACATCAACAGCATTACATTCCACTAGCCTCAAAGATATATTTCTGTAAAAGCAGACACACTTTCATCACGTCACTCTGGCTGGTTGCGGGGGAATGAAAGAAACGCCAGCTGTGACTGTTTCCCTCGCTTGACGACGCTTCTTAGGGCCCTGCTAGCTGCGCTTCTCCCCCGGTCATCGCTCATCCAAATCAGAATGCTTTCCCCCGCAAATACACAAGGCGTAGAAGAGAGAGAGACAGACAGAGAAATGGGGGATAAAGGACAGAAGACAGAAGCGAGGAGAGGAGAGAACCAAGCGAAGCAGACACTCCGGCGGTAGTGTGAATATATGATATGATTATGGGTAACAAATGCCGGTGGGCTTTAGGCCTGGAGCCAAGGTGTTTCATTGTGTTATGGCCGGTGGTGCAGTGAGGTGAGGAGAGAGCAGCAGCCTCAAAGGCAGGAGGCCAAGTGCTTCACTGATATATAGATCTTCTCATTGATGTTGGTTGGTAGAGTGCTCCATAAAAGAGCAGGTCCATAATCAAGAGAGGAAGATTGTCCCGGGGCTCAATGTACACACCATCAATGGCTCTGTTTTGTCTGTGTCATTTGTTTTATACATTTGTTTACTGTAACTGTGTTCACTGCCCATATAAATGAAAAGCTGTTGCCATACACAATTTTGGTGTTGCTTGAAACCAGAAAATCCTCAACGTTAAGTTTCCATTCAATTACATAGAAATTGGGTTACAATTAGTTACCATAGCCACAAAGTCAAAATTGTAAAAATTTACGTTTAGGGTTAGGAATAAGGTTATCGGTGTGGTAAAGGTTAGGGTTAGGTTTAAAATATTATTTTTTCGAAGATACATTGTAGAAATAGGCGGGGTTTAGTCATCATTATAACTGTGGCAACTACCCACTGGGCACAGATACAGATGACATCACAGCAGTTTTTGAAAAGGTTAAATAACAAATCTAAGCATCAAGATAAAATCCCATAGCTAGCGGTGGTATAAGGTTACTTCCATTCCAATGCAGGTACAGTATCATGCAGACGATGCCAATACCCACTGGGCACAGACGTCTATTCAACGTTGGTTCAGCGCAATTTCATTGAAATGACGTGGAAACAACGTTGATTCAACTAGTGTGTGCCCAGTGGGTAGTGACGACCGAGAAACGGTGATGCTCTTTTGAATTTGCCTCTCATTAATAAGCAATTATGCGTTACGCAAAACAATCGGTTCTTTTATTTATCTGTCACTGTTGAATACAAAAAGGGTGTTTGGAAATGCATGAAGTAATTTCACAGGTGACAGGTTCCTGTTTGTTTGGGAACATACTGGCTAATGCAAACTGCACTGGGAGAATACCTAATGGCCATAAAGCTTCCCTTCACTCAGAGATAGGATAGAACGAAGCATTGTCCTTTCAAAAGTTACAGTTAGTTAAGTAAAAGTTACCTGCACGGTGTCCATATTAAGACAGCGTCACACATCCATGGAAGTTGTGTCAGTGAGTATATCAGAATATGGATACCGGTCAACTGAGAGCATATAGATTGGCCTAACGTAGCCCCTAACTGCCCAACTCAACTTCGCATGACGTCACAGCGCACAAATTGTGTGTTGTACTCAGAGTAGCCTAGGCCTAAATGATCAAAGCTATGTAGTAGATGATGAACAACACAATGAATGTGTCTATGACATGGTTAGATAACAAAATAACAATAAAACTCTAATCAAACACCCTCATCTTTTAATAGAGACACTCCTGCCTTCTAGCCTGGTCGTGTTTGTGAATGTGACAGACAGGTTATCGTTCTTGTTTCTCGCTAATGTATTCTATTCATCAGTTTTTTCGCCTCTGGGCTCCATCTATCTAAGGTTAATTTGTTTATGCTCCAAACACCTGCTGATAAGCAGCATGCTGCCGCTGATTGCTCTTTTTAAATGAGGTGCAACCAACGCGACAGTTAGCATCCCAGCTAAGTCGCTAGCTCTTGAATGCTAATGTAATGGCATTAGCATTGACATTTATCACCACAACTAAGTCACTAGGGCTTGAATGCTAATCTAATGGCATTAGCTTTGACAGTTAGCACCACAGCTAAACAGCAACACTTCAACGCTGATACTGTTAGCTTTGACTGTTGAATATACACCGATGATGGTTGGGGAGCTCTAGCACTTTAATGCTAATAGCATTTGCTTTATCAGAGCTGTGGAATGCAGATGATGTGAAAGTAGCAAACACTTCCTTCTATGTTACTTACTTCGCACTTACGTCTATCTACTTTGTGTACATTTTAGTAAATTCCTCTCTCTGTATGCTGTCTCTAAATGTTGTCTATCACTAGCAGCACTATATCACTAAGTAAAATTCAGAGTATGTGTAAATGTACTTAGGGAATAAAGTTGATTTTCAATTCTAGTTGAAGGCCTAACTACATTCTTCCCTTTCTGGATATGTCGGTTCCATGTTTCCGTTGGTAGGCTACGTTAGGCAGGGATGATATTTTTACTAAACTATTTCATTATAGGGATCGTGTCAGAAGCAGATTCAAATGATTAAATAAGGATAGGTTCAGTCTGAAACTCTCACATATCATTATTTCCTTTCCTCTTGACGGCAATTATTTCCTAAACCAAAAGAGATCGCCATTATTCTTTCATTTCATGTAGGTTATAAAACAAGTCAAAAATGGTGCCGGAGATAGACATATCAATGTATCTCTTTCTTTCTTTTATTCAGAGTGAAAACAAGTCCTCCCTGCTCTGTTATCTGGGATGAAAGTCCAAATTGCAGTTATGCAACCCATATTTCATGTTTAATTATCATTTAATGACAGCCATTGATGTCAAACAACTGACTTGTTTTCTTGCTTCTGGGATATTCAACTGCCATGAAAGTCAAAAGTTTCTCTGAATTTTTACAAAAATAAATCATTCCACCATCAGTCATTTCCTATGCCTATTTGAATTCAGCCAGGCTCCAGGGCTGTTCAATTCCGGTCCTGGAGGGCAGAAACACTTCTGTAGTTTTTCTTCTACCTGGTAGTTAATTGCACTCACCTGCTGTCCCTGGTTTGAATTAGTCCCTTATTAGGAGAGGATCAAAACCAGAAGTCGTGTCTCCACAGGACCGACATTGAACAGCTCTGCTAGACAAACTCAATATGACAACATATGAATTAATCAACAACCATAATATTACTCTTCACATAAGCAAAGACTGCCACAGCCAATATTTGTCACTGATCTGATTGTGAATTCATATCCTATACTACAGTATGTGGCCTAGTGTGAACTTCTCTTGCAAATTATTATATATTTTTTTAAACACCACAGGAAGAATATGTAATCTGAGGCGAGCATCAAACATTTCCTGTACCTGCTTATAATACCATCTAAACTGATTCTGCAGTATCTCTGCGTCTCCCTTGGCCTTATAACATGTCAAAGGAAATCAGGTTTTCTATTCTCCTTGATGCCCTTTCCTCCATTTATATTCTGATGAAACATGTTACTACATCTTCAAAGGTGCAGGCTCTTTTCTTTCAGGGACAACTAACACTATCAAAGTTCTGAGAACTACAATATGCTATAGAAGGAAACTGATTATCACTACTGTCTGACCTTTAGATTGCCGGACCTACAGTATAGGCCACAAGCCAATCATTATCTGTCGTTTGTTACTTTACATTACTCCCTCTTGAATACTGTAGGTACAAGTAGCTACCAAGCAGCACACGACAAATGGCATTATGTCCAGCAAAAGATTTACTGGCAATAGGACATTCAGTTCAATGTAACGCTATGAAAAACAACATGTAACTCAACATTACTGAATCTTTCAGTTGTTGGCAGGGTTCTTATCAAGCCCAAAGCAATCAAAACCAAATCAACAGATGTAAAAAGTATCTAATTAAACAAAGCTTCTGTTTCACTTTTAGGCCTACATGAAATACCGGGTGGTCCAGACTAGATGTTCATATCTACTGTTCCTATTGCGTTCTAATTAAGATAATAAGCAGATAAGCAAATATAACAGTTTGGAGAGATAAACTGATTACAGAGACAGGACGCCGTATCCCGTTCTCCTAATGCAGATTAAGACTGCGTACAGCCGCAAATGAGGAGGGATAATGCATTCATTAACGAAGGTCATTCAATTAACATCCCAGGTCGATGTACGCCAATGATTGACACCGTGCTCCATTTTATTATGGGAAAAATATTAAGAAGTGTTGTACAACCAGTCAGCTTTGCTTTACTCCTCTCCACGATATTAAGTTAAGGTGCCATTCAATCGAAAACAATACCTGCATTTCTGGGGATGAAAACAAATATAATTTTACACTGCAAGAGTGCAAATTTGGACCCCTATACCTAACAATTTTACTCAGAACCATGGCCCAGTGTTTACAGTTTGAAAAGAAACAAATAACAAAAAATCTATTCCAAAAGCTTTCTCGCTGCACAGGAAGACTGGGGGGATATTGTATTGGTCTTGTCATGGAAAGTAAACCCAGTTACCGGTTATAATGTATGTCTAATGCCCTACGTCTAATTCAGCCATGCTTTGTAGCCATGGAGACCCTCTACAATCCATGCAGCCTGTGATGTGACCAGAGGAGAGGGGGAAGAGGAGATAAGAGTAGAGCGCACACACACACACACACACACACACACACACACACACACACACACACACACACAGCCTGTTTGTCACTCTCCCTCTAATTACTGCTTACACAAAGGGAATGGGAATTTGATCAGCACAGTATTTGGTTGATCATCTGTGCTCAGTGGTTTAGCAGGTGTGACTAGAGTTTTAATGAAGACAGTGTATACGAGTGGCTATCTGGCTATATAGAGGAGCAAATATACAGATGCCGTATCTTAATTTGAGCCAGTATCACACAGTAGGAAAATAATTCTGCAGCAACAGGAAATGTGAATTGTTATGTGGATTATATTTAATGGAAATTCTTTGTAGGGATTACATACATTTTTCATTAGGGCAAATCAAGTCTGAAGTCGAAATTACACTTTTGAAGCCTTTTTAAACCTGGAATACACTGCAATTTTGCGTTTCCTGTGTGCAGGATGATCAAATTAAGATACGGCATCTGTACATACACAATACACATATACCTTTGGCCTCTATCTCCCCTGGTTCACTCTATAGCTCTGGTTCTCTTTCTTCTTTAGTTGGATCTCCATTAGCTGATGCCTTAGAGGCTGCTAGTCTTCCTGGAGTCAGACCGCATATTCTGTCTCACATCCCACCGCCCCATTTATTTATCATTTTTACTACTAGGGCATATATATGAACCTTTAAGCCATGTTGGGGAGTGAAAGTCACAAGGGAAACTATCTGTTTACTTTCTAATGGAAATAAGGAGAGTGCCGAGACACACTGGCAGATGTTTTCCCACCCACATAGAGTGCAGAAACAAGTATGAGCTCTCAAAGGGAGAGGAGATGGCATATGGACATGACAAGATGGCTGCACTTAGGCTATAGCTTTCTTGTAACAGCATTATTCACCCACCCACCCACCCACACAGTCAGAGAGGCCAGAGTGTGTCGTACAGAGGCACACACACACACACACACACACACACACACACACAACCACCAACCAACCCACACACACACACACACACTCACAAACAACCACCAACCCACCCACACAACCACCAACCACCAACCAAACACACACAAAACCACCAACCAACCCACCCACACACACCAACACACACACCTGCCACCCACTTTTTACAAAAGTTAAACTCTTGTAAAAGTCTAGTTCTGGAAACAGACAAAGTGCCAGAGCCACAAGGACAAAACAAGATGGCAGCTCTGCGGGTGAGGAGGCAGAGAGAGAGAGAGGCAGGATGATTCAGGCATTTCTGAAGTCAAGTGTGAAATGGGCTTTAAATCATGTCTCCCTAAGCGGAGAGAGACTTTGTTGACTTCGCCAGCCCCTCTGACTCTCATGAAAGGGAATCTTATCAGTTTAGCTCAAACCAAACCCCTACAAATTAATAAAGCAATTACCGCGGTAACTGTGCCTTCTGCCTTTTTAAATACGGGCTAATCACTGGTCCTCTCAAAGAGACGTATGTAAATCAGAGTTTAGGAGGCACAACGTCTAATTCGGACCAGGGGGAGAAAAAAAAACTTTCGAAAACAGCAGCTACCTCCCAAATAGCACCCTATTCCCAACAAGTGCACTACTTTTCATCAGGGACCCTAGGGCCCTGGTCAAAATTAGTGCATCCAATAGGGAATATGGTACCATCTGGGTCACAATCCCCATCTCAAACGGCTTTCCTGCGGACCCAATTTATGTTCCAATAACATGAAAACAAAACACCCCCACAGACTGATAATTATCATTAGCTTGTTGGTCACGTTGATATTGTTTCACAGCTACAAAATAGAGCAGAGTACAAACAAACTAATGGTAGCCTAAATACCTAACAAATGTTGCAATAATCTGTGTTGTTGTCGATGCCTCCAGGTTGAGTTAAACATGTTGTTTGTGGCTAGTACAGTAACAACCGTAGGAAAAGAACAAGATTAAAGTAGAAGACAGAGAATATAATATAAAACAAATAAATTGGCAAATAACGCTAAAGCCGAAAAACAACAGATTTTGCTGTTACTTTGCATTGAATGAGTATTAAAATACCATTAGTAGCCATAACACAAACAGTGAAATATACAGGCCTTCCTTTACTGTATGGTATAGCGTCGACCTTCACATACTATAGTACATGTAATGCAGTAGTATAGCTTATATGTAGGGCAGGACTCAAGGGATGGAACGACCTCCTCGGAAAGCAGTTTCACTTTTAGGACTCTACCCCATATCCCTCTGAGCATGTCCATCTCAGACAGAGGTTATACACACAGCAGAGGTTAGACAAGAGTGGATGTCCTGAGAGAACAGCCTGGGGGCACATAGCAGGCTTAATTAAACCAAATAAACATTTTATTGGTCAAATACACATATTTAGCAGATGTTATTGCGGTTGTAGCAAAATGCTTGTGTTCCTAGCTCCAACAACGCAGTAGTATCTAACAATTCACAACAATACACACAAATCTAAAAGTAAAAAATGAATAAAAAAGAAATATACAGTATACAAAGCTGTCATCAAGGCAAAGGGTGGCTACTTTGAAGAATCTCAAATATAAAATGATTTTGATTTGTTTAACACTTTTTTTGGTTACTACATGATTCCATATGTGTTATTTCATAGTTTTGATGTCTTCACTATTATTCCACAGTGGTTCTTCCTTTAAAAGTTGCGGCGTACTGCAGCACAGCTTGCAGGGTGCGGAGAATTCTATGGCACGTTATTTAAGTGTCAGCCATTGTTGCCAGAATGATGCAATTTACCACAATCTGTCACCATCTACTACAAACTGTCACGGCGTAAGCTACAAACTTTTAAAGGAAGAACCAATGTAGAAAATAGTAAAATAGAGAAAACCCCTTGAATGAGTAACTGTGTCCAAACTTTTGACTCATACTGTATAAATATTAGGGCGAGATATTACTGTGCACTGACTGAGGAGTACTGGGTCATCATGATATTTATGACGAGCTGCCAAGTTGTGTACTACATCACCAGTAGACAGACAGCGATGATTCTCCTTCCTGTATATTTCATACATAAGGAGACAGTGTTCCAACTTTCATTCTTTCTCCTCTGTGTTTCATTATTTTCATCTCAGTTCAGTTTGGATGGTGGAGACCGCAACAAAATACAATTCAGCTCTATGTGTTGTGTAAACTCTTACAAAGCCTTCAAAAAGTATTCAGACCCCTTGACTTTTTTCACATTTTGTTACGTTACAGCTTTATTCTTAAATTGATTCAATTGTTTTTTTCCCTCATCAATCTACACACAATAGCCCATAATGACAAAGCAAAAACAGTTTTTTTTGCCAATTTTTTTTTTTTTAAGTACAAAATATTACATTTACATAAGTATTCAGACCCTTACTCAGTACTTTGTTGAAGCACCTATGTCAGGGATTACAGTCTTCTTGGGTATGACGCTACAAGCTTGGCACACCTGTATTTGGGGAGTTTCTCCCATTCTTCTCTGCAGATCCTCTCAAGCTCTGTCAGATTGGATGGGAAGTGTTGCTGCACAGCTATTTTCAGGTCTTTCCAGAGATGTTGATCGGGTTAGGGTCCGGGCTCTGGCTGGGCCACTCAAGGGCATTCAGAGACTTTTCCCAAAGCCACTCCTGCGTCGTCTTGGCTGTGTGCTTAGGGTCGTTGTCCTGTTGGAAGGTGAACCTTCGCCCCAGTCTGAGGTCATGAGCGCTCTGGAGCAGGTTTTCATCAAGGAGCTCTCTGTACTTTGCTCTGTTCATCTTTGCCACAATCCTGACTAGTCCCCCAGTTCCTGCTGCTGAAAAACATCCCCACAGAATGATGCTGCCACCACCATGCTTGGGTTCCTCCAGACGTGACGCTTGGCATTCAGGCCAAAGAGTTCAATCTTGGTTTCATCAGATCAGAGAATCTTGTTTCTCATGGTTTGAGAGTCTTTAGGTGCCTTTTGGCAAACTCCAAGCAGGCTGTCATGTGCCTTTTACTGAGGAATGGTTTCTGTCTGGCCACTCTACCATAAAAGGCCTGATTGGTGGAGTGATGCAGAGATGGTTGTCCTTCCGGAAGGTTCTCCCATCTCCACAGTGGAACTCCAGAGCTCTGTCAGAGTGAACATCAGGTTCTTGGTCACCTCCCTGATCAAGGCCCTTCTCCCCTAATTGCTCAGTTTGGCTTGGCAGCCACCTTGAGGAAGAGTCTTAGTCCTTCCAAACATCTTCCATTTAAGAATGATGGAGGCCACTGTGTTCTTGGGGACCTTCAATGCTGCAGACATTTTTTGGTACTCTTCCACAGATCTGTGCCTCGACACAATCCTGTCTCGGAGCTCTACGGACAATTCCTTCAACCTCATGGCTTGGTTTTTGCTCTGACAATCAATCAAATGTATTTATAAAGCACTTCTTACATCAGCTGATGTCACAAAGTGCTGTACAGAAACCCAGCCTAAAACCCCAAACAGCAAGCAATGCAGGTGAAGAAGCAGAGTGGCTTGGAAAAACTCCCTAGAAAGGCCAGAACCCAGAAAGAAACCTAGAGAGGAACCAGGCTATGAGGGGTGGCCAGTCCTTTTCTGGCTGTGCTGGGTGGAGATTATAACAGAACATGGCCAAGATGTTCAAATGTTCATAGATGACCAGCAGGGTCATAATCACAGTGGTTATAGAGGGTGCAACAGGTCAGCACCTCAGGAGTAAATGTCAGTTGGCTTTTCATAGTCAATCATTAAGAGTATCTCTACCGCTTCTGCTGTCTCTAGAGAGTTGAAAACAGCAGGTCTGGAACAGGTCAGGGTTCCATAGCCGCAGGCAGAACAGTTGAAACTGGAGCAGCAGCATGACCAGGTGGACTGGGGACAGCAAGGAGTCATCAGGCCAGGTAGTCCTGAGGCATGGTCCTAGAGAGACATTTTTATTTTTTTAAATATTTTTTTAGAGATTGTTACGTCATGCCAATAAAGCGAATTGAATTGAGAGAGAGAGAGAGAGAGAGAGAGAGAGAGAGAGAGAGAGAGAGAGAGAGAGAGAGAGAATACTTAAATTCACACTGGACACCGGATAAGACAGGATATGCACTGTCAACTGTGGGACCTTATTTAGATAGGTGTATGCCTTTCCAAATCATGTCCAATCAACTGAATTTACCACAGGTGGACTCCAATCAAGTTGTAGAAACATCTCAAGGATGATCAATAGAAACAGGATGTACCTGAGCTCAATTTCGAGTCTCATAGCAAAGGGGCTGAATACTTACGTAAATATGTTTTATTTTTAATTTTTAATACATTTGCAAACATTCTTAAAAAACCTGTTTTCGCTTTGTCATTATGGGTTATTGTGTGTAGATTACTGAGGAATTTGTTTCATTTAATCAATTTCAGAATAAGGCTGTAACGTAACAAAATGTGGAAAAAGTCAAGGGGTCTCAATACTTTCTGAAAGCACTGTATGATACAGTATAGTATATATAGCTACTATCTGAAGCACTGAGGTGTATGACCCCCTTTCATCTGGCACACACACACACACACACACACACACACACCACACTATATATATATATATATTTGTTATCTTGTACTCAGGGTGAATATGGATATGATACCTGCAGCGGTAAATAATCTATCTTTCTACAGTGGGATTCCCAGGGCCATGTTTCAGACAGGTAGTCCTGTTGTGTGGAGAAGTGGAGAAGGCTACAGGCATGGAGGGGTTGTACTATCCTACTATCTCCACTCAACCCTTCTCCTGCTCTCTTGTCAACATGCACATAGCATTGTGTCAGGTTGTCTTGTTTCAATTCCTCCCTAGGCTTTTGATCTATTTTACTCAAATTCTTTCAGCTTGCTGAAAGGGGTTTTGACGTCTGTGTCTGCGAGGTGTCAGAGATGCTGTATCCATTGCAGACACACACATTTATTTACAAAACGAACACACACAAAAAATGCACAACACATCAATATCAATATGGATGTATTGTGCATTGTGTGTGTGTGTTAGTTTGTAAATAAGTGTGTGTCTGCAATGGATACAGCATATCTGACACCCCACATACCCTAGACACACACACACACACACCTCACCACCCTTGCCCCTGATTGCTATCACCCCATAGCATCAGACATTGGCAGGTCATTATCAGACTCTTATCTGGCCCTCCATTAGACACGGTTCTGTCCTGCCACAGATTGTCCTTGTCCCATGATGACCTATTACATGGAAATCTAGCCTTGTAATGGGGCCACAAGATCAGAAGATTGTATGTGTGTGTGTGTGTGTGTGTGTGTGTGTGTGTGTGTGTGTGTGTGTGGCAATCAAAAGATTGGCATGCAGAAGACTCGTTTGCCTGTTGCCTTAGAGATACCCACCACAACACACTAAAATATGTCAAATTAGATTGCCAGCTGAGAAAAAACACCACTCGTCCATGAAGAATAATTTCCTGTTTACCCGCATACTACAATCCTGCCACTCAGGTATAGGCGAGTGATATATTTTGCCATATAAATTCCTGCTCCTGTATGTGTTGTCCTTGATTACATCATCCCTGTTATATAGAATACAATCACGCTGGTAGGTGGTGGTTGTGAAGAGACAACCCTGAGCGTGTGTGTGTGTGTGTGTGTGTGATGCAGCTGCAGACCCTGATTGATAAATACATGTAAACATCAGATCGAGATAGGGATTCGCAATTGCAATTTTCACCTCCACGCCTTCGCCACGAGGGGCCCATTTTCAATCAAATCCTTCAATCTGCCATTTTCACTGCTAGGCGTTAGCCACTGAATGATGCTAAACTACAGCAGTGGTGATCAGACCACTACAGGGGCGGCTGTAACCTTTTCTCATTTGAAGCAGTTGTGCCTTGCTGGAATAATTGCCAAGCTTTCAAAGCTGCAATGGTGTAATCAGAGGAGCCACACAAAAACAATTTCCTAGCTAGCAATGTCATTGGGTTCCTCAGTGACAGCTTGTAGACTACGTATTGGTGGGAAGGTGGTTACATGAAACACCATAATAGCCTATAGTCCAGGGCTCTCCAAACCTGTTCCTGGAGGGCTATCCTCCTGTAGGTTTTCGCTCCAACCCCAGTTGTAACTAACCTGACTCAGCTTATCAACCAGCTAATCATTAGAATCAGGTGCGCTAGATTAGGGTTGGAGTGGAAACCTACAGGACGGTAGCTCTCCAGAAACAGGCTTGGAAAGCCCTGCTATAGTCTATGTATCATAGTACAATAACTACATGTTATTTAATCAATTAGGCATGAGAACCAATGGATTATTACTAATAACACATGGCTAAGGACTGTTCTTAGGCACGACGCAAATCACAAAAGGCTCTGACGGTTGGTGCCAATTACAGAAAGCTCACCAGGTTTTGATAACTGTTAATTGCATTATCAACATTGAATTCTTCACTGAATTAGTCATATCCCTTCATTACATTAAACTATAGCAGACTGAGTGAAGTTCCCATGTTCCAGACAAGTACACACCACATGGACCACTCCCATTAACAACTCAATTATAACGCTGGCACCCGTTCATGTCTGTGTTTTCACAGTAGGTGACTAATGAAAAATGACAACAGTAAATGTATCCTTAATGAGCAGCCATATGCAGAGATGATGAAGTCACTGCATGGTTACCTTCCTGAACCAAAGACCAGCTAATTGGCTTTATTTTTCAGCTGGTATTTACCTTTACTAACCGTTTATGTGGTTACAGTAGCTAGCGATGTAATATATTAGTAAGAAGCCATCCTAGCGTGTAGTAAGAAAGAATCATAGTCTCAATACAACAATAACTACACATTGTATTAACAACCAATTCATATATAGCCATTTCTCTTGATTTGCCACATGGGAACATGTCTACAGAATAACATTGGGCATATCGTAAAGGCGTTAGCTACTGAAAGTCTTACCACTGTTGAGAAATGGTTGTGAAGACAGGTGCCAATTTCCTAAGGTGATCATTTGGCTCAACGGGTTTTGATAAGTGCTAATTGGGAGTTTAGTAAGATTACATGGCATTGGCAGAATTAGTAATATCACCTTATTACATCACACACAGTGACGTTCCCGTGTTCCAGACAAGTACACACCACATGGACCACTCCCATTAATCAAATCAAACTTTATTAGCCACATGCACCGAATACAACAAGTGTAGACTTTACCGTGAAATGCTTACTTACAAGCCCTTAACCAACAGTTCAGTTCAAGAAGAAGAAACTATTTACCAAGTAGGCTAAAATAAAAAGTAATATTAAAAAGTAACACAATAAGAATAACAATAACGAGGCTATATACAGGGGGCACTGGTACCAAATCAGTGTGCAGGGGTACAGGCTAGTTGAGGTAATCTGTACATGTAGGTGGGGGCGAAGTGACTATGCATAGGTAACAAACAAACAGAGAATAGCAGCAGTGTACAAGAGGGGAGGGGGGGTCAATGGAAATCGTCCACTGGTGATTTTTATGAATTGTTCAGCAATCTAATGGCTTTGGGGTAGACGCTGTTGAGGAGCCTTTTGGTCCTAGATTTGGCACTCCAGCAGAGAAAACAGTCTATAATTTGGGTGACTGGAGTCTCTGATAATTTTATGGGCTTTCCTCTGACACTGCCTATTATATAGGTCCTGGATGGCAGGAAGCTTGGCTCTGTGACGTACTGGGCAGTTTGCCCTACCCTCTGTAGCGCCTTACGGTCCGATGCCGAGCAGTTGCCATACCAGGCGGTGATGAAACCGGTCAGGATGCTCTAGATCAGGGGTGTCAAACTCATTTCGCATCGTGGGCCACATACGGCCTAGGGAGATGTCAAGTGGGCCGGACCATTAAAATTATACCATACTCTGCTATAAATAACCAAAATATCATGTCTTTCCTTTGTTTTGGTGTAAAGAAGCACAAGAACATTAGGAAAATATTGAAATTTAATGAACTATCCTTTTACAAAACATTTAATGAAACACCTCATATTTCCTTAGACAAATGTGCAATTTACTTTTATCATTCACAAATATGCATTGCAACTGATCCCACTGATTGTACAAAGGCACAAAACTTTAATTGGTACTGAAAAATATAGTAATGCACTTTAAGATTAAATGAGACTTTTAAAGAAAGGAATTTTTAAACCACTTACACATACGCATATAAAATCTAAATGTAATCCCTGCGTACACCTTACAAACTAAGGAGAGTGATTTTAAATGTGTAATGAAGAAAGTGTTCGCCTGTCCTGTAAATCTGTAAACTTCATACATGAAACATACATACACATACAATACATACTGAAAATTTATGGAGTTGTATGAACAGTAGAATTCCATCACACAACTTTTGTTTTGAAGCTGCTGACTAACATTAAAGTGCACATTTTTTTAAATCACCACAGTAAGGATTCATCTTCACAGAGCTGTATTCTTTCAATGCAAACAGTATCTAAGGCAGCATTTTAAAGGTGTTAGTCTAGTCTGGACTTGTATTTGTTCCTGAAACTTGGCATCTTTTGGCCTGTACAAGTGCATCAACACCAGGTGTCATGTCCTGACTAGCTGTCACTTTCAGAATGTCATTTAAGTGCTTGTTTGTGAGCCTTGAACGCATTTTTGTTTTATTGATATTCATCACTGAGAAAATTTGTTCACAAAGGTAGGTTGTCCCAAACATGCACAAAATTTTAGCAGCCAGGGCTGTTAATTTGGGGTACCCTGGTAGTAGATACTGATAAAATCTGTCCAGACCTACAGAGGCAAATTTGCCCTTCAAATCTGCATCACACTGCAAATCAATTATCTCTAGCTGAATTTCGACCGGCAGATCAGAAGCTTTAACTGTGAAAGGTGAGCGAAAAACTGAAAATTCTGTCTCAAGTTCACCAAATACCTGAAAACGTTTCTCAAACTCCCGCAGTAGTCCTGCAATTTTGTCTTTGTACCGTTTTATGTCCGCATCAGGTCTGGTCACACACACATCTCTCAGACAGGGGAAATGAGCAGGGTTGCCATTTGCCAGTTGCATCTCCCACAAAGTCAGCTTCAACTTAAATGCATGTATGTTGTCAGAAAACTGTGTGACAACTTTTTTGCGGCCTTGCAACATTTTGTTCAGATTGTTCAAGTGTTCAGTAATATCAACCAAGAATGCAAGGTCCCGTAGCCATTCCTGAGATTGTAATTCCAACACCGGTTTTCCTTTTTTCTCCATGAACTGTCCGATTTCCTCTCGTAGATCAAAGAAATGCCTCAGCACAGCGCCTCGGCTTAACCATCTCACTTCAGTGTGGTATGGCAGGCTGTGGGTAATGTTGCTGTCGCTGAGAAGTTTGTCAAACTGACGATGGTTCAGACCTCTGGACCGGATGAAATTTACAGTGCGAACAACCACCTCCATGACGTGGTCCATTTTCAGCGACTTGCAACACAATGCCTCCTGGTGCAAAATACAGTGAAATGTCCAGAAACGATCTCCTCCATTAAGGGCTTGAACTTTGTCTTTGAACTTTGTCGCGACACCTGCTTTCTTTCCGACCATGGATGGCGCGCCGTCTGTAGCCAGGCTGACAGCGCGGGACCAGTCCACTCCAACTCTGTCCAATGCAGCAACGACAGAGCCGAAAATGTCCACGGCTGTTGTGGTGTCCATCATTGGCACCAACTCAAGAAACTCTTCAGTAACAGTCAATGTCTCATCAACTCCTCGAATAAATATGGCCAGTTGGGCCACGTCTGTGATGTCAGTGCTCTCGTCAATTGCCACGGAAAATGCAATAAATGACTTGACTCTCTGTTTCAATTGACTGTCTAAATCTGCCGATAGTTCCGAAATCCTCTCTGCTATAGTATTCCTCGTCAGGCTAATATTGGCAAAAGCTTGTCGCTTCTCGGCACATACAAGTTCAGCCGCCTTCATCATGCATCGTTTAACAAAGTCACCGTCGGAATACGGCTTCGATGCTAATGCTATTTCGCTAGCAATTAGGTAGCTGGCTTTTACCGCTGCTTCACTGACTTCTCGGCTCTGGATGAAAGTTGACTGCTGTTTCCTCAGACCCGCCAGCAATTCGTTAATCTTATCTCTTCTCAGTTGTCCTTGCAAGCCGTCATATTTTTCGCTGTGATGAGTCTCGTAGTGGCGTCGAATATTATATTCCTTCAATACCGAAACTTGTTGCAAACACACCAAGCACGAAGGTTTTCCGTGCATCTCTGTAAATAAATAGGACGTGGTCCATTTTTCTTTGAAAATTCTACACTCCTTATCTACTTTTCTCCGTTTGGATAACGACATTTTGGCTAATGAGGTATTAAGGTATTAACAACGTCGTAACAAGCAGCAGATGGCGCATTGATACCGTCTGCTGTTTTCAGTCTGTCTCAGTGATGCAGCTTGTCTTCTACTCTGATGGAAAGAGTGCGCCCCTTAGCGGATAATCCATGAATTGCAGCGAATTAAAAATATTAATTCCATGTCTTTTATGCATTTTTTCCACTTTCAAATTATCCTGCGGGCCTGATCGAACCTCCTTGGGGGCCGGTTCCGGCCCGCGGGCCGTATGTTTGACACCCCTGCTCTAGATGGTGCAGCTGTAGAACTTTTTGAGGATCTGGGGACCCATGCCAAATCTTTTCAGTCTCCTGAGGGGGAAAAGTTTTTGTCATGCCCTCTTCACGACTGTCTAGGTATGTTTGGACCAGATTAGATTCCGTCTCTCACAGTTGAAGTGTACCTATGATAAAAAATTACAGACCTCTACATGCTTTGTATGTAGGAAAACCTGCAAAATCGGCAGTGTATCAAATACTTGTTCTCCCCACTGTAGGTGTTCCTTTTGTCCAGGTGAGAAAGGGTGGTGTGGAGTGCGCTTGAGATTGCGTCATCAGTGTATCTGTTGGGGTGGTATGCGAATTGGAGTGGGTCTAGGGTGTCCGGGAGGATGCTGTTGATGTGAGCCATGACCAGCCTTTCAAAGCACTTCATGGCTACCGACGTGAGTGCCACGGGGCGGTAATCATTTAGGCAGGTTACCTTCGCTTCCTTGGGCACAGGGACTATGGTGGTCTGCTTGATACATGTAGGTATTACAGACTCGGTCAGGGAGAGGTTGAAAATGTCAGTGAAGACACTTGACAGTTGGTCCACGCATGCTTTGAGTACACGTCCTGGTAATCCGTCTGGCCCAGTGGCTTTGGGAATGTTGACCTGTTTAAAAGTTTTGTTCACATCGACTGCCGAGAGAGTTATCACACAGTCATCCAGAACAGCTGGTGCTCTCGTGCATGCTTCAGTATTGCTTGCCTCGAAGCGAGCATGAAAGGCATTTATCTCGTCTGGTAGGCTCGCGTCACTGGGCAGCTCGCATCTGGGTTTCCCTTTGTAGTCCATAATAATTTTCAAGCCCTGTCAAATCCGACGAGCGTTAGAGCCGGTGTAGTAGGATTCAATCTTAATCCTGTATTGACGCTTTGCTTGTTGGATGGTTCGTCTGAGGGCATAGCGGGATTTCTTATAAGCGTCCGGATTAGTCTCCCGCTCCTTGAAAGCGGCAGCTCTAGCTTTTAGCTCAATACGGATTTTGCCTGTAATTCATGGCTTCTGGTTGGGATATGTGCGTACAGTCACTGTGGGGATGACATCATCGAAGCACTTATTGATGAAGCCGATGTGGTGTATTCCTCAATGCCATTGGATGAATCCCGGAACATATTCCAGTCTGTGTTAGCAAAAGTCCTGTAGTGTAGCATCCGTGTCATCTGACCACTTCCGTATTGAGTGAGTCACTGGTACTTCCTGCTTTAGTTCTTGCTTGTAAGCAGGAATCAGGAGGATAGAATTGTGGTCAGCTTTGCCAAATGGAGGGCAGGGGAGAGCTTTGTATGCATCTCTGTGTGTGGAGTAAAGGTGGTCTAAGATTTTTTTCCCCTGGTTGCACATGTGACATGCTGGTAAAACTGATTTAAGTTTTCCTGCTTTAAAGTCCCCTGCCACTAGGAGCGCCGCTTCTGTTCTGAGTGAGCATTTTCTTCTTTGCTTATGGCCTTATAGAGTTGGTTGAGAGCATTCAGTGCCGGCTTCGTTTTGTGGTGGTAAATAGATGGCTACGAATAATACAGATGATAACTCTCTTTGTAGATAGTGTGTACGACAGCTTATCATACGGTACTCTACCTCAGGCGAGCAATACCTCGAGACTTCTTTAATATTAGACATCGCACACAACCCCACCCCTCGTCTTACCAGAGGTAGCGTATCTGTTCTGCCAGGGCATGGAAAATCCCGCCAGCTCTATATTGTCCGTTTCTTCGTTCAGCCACGTCTTGGTGAAACAGAAGATGTTACAGTTTCTAATGTCCCGTTGGTAGGATAATCTTAATAGTAGGTCATCAATTTTATTCTCTAATGATTGCACGTTAGCAATCAGAATAAAAGGCATAGGGAGTTTAAACGCTCGCCTACGGATTCTCAGAAGGATCCCCGATATGCGTCCCCTTTTCCGGCGTCTTTTCTTCACGCAAAAGGCGTGGATCTGGGCCTGTTCCAGTAAAAGCAGGATATCCTTCTCGTCGGACTCGTTAGAGGGAAAAGTTTCTTCCAGTCCACGGTGAGTAATCGCTTTTCTGATGTCCAGAAGTTATTTTCGGTCATACGAGATGGTAACAGCAACATTATGTACACAATAAGTAAAAAAATAAGTTACACAAAACGCAATTTTTTAAATAAAATTGCACAATTGGTTGGGAGAATGTAAAACGTCAGCCATGTTCTTCGGCGCAATCTTGCTTTTAACTACTCAGTTATAACGCTGGCACCAGTTCAAGTCCGTACATGTATGTGTTTTCGCAGTAGGAGACTAATTAACATTTACAGAAGCAAATGTATATAAAATCAGCAGCTGTATGTAGATGATAAAATCACTGGATGATTACTTTCCTGATCCAAAGACCAGTCAATTGGCTTTATTTGACTGTTGATGTGCCTAGCGTTGAGCATTGTGCAAGTAACTGAAAGGTCGCTGGTTCAAATCCCTGAGCCGACTAGGTGAAAAATCTGCCTTTGTGCCCTTGAGCAAGGCATGTAACCCTAATTGCTTCTGTAAGTCTCTCTGGATAAGAGTGTCTGCTAAATGACTAAAATGTCAATGTTATCACCATGTTATTACTATGTATTTGCCATTTTACCATGTTATACCAGCTAGATAACTATGAAATAAAACTGAATCACTACATGATATTGAAAAGATTGAGGATCATTTTCAAATAGAATAATAGCATCACTGTAGTCTAAGATCAAGACAAGCATCACATCAGGGAAAACATGAAAGTGTTAGGAACTTGTAGCTGCTCAACCCATAATCTCTATGACTATGATTCATACCCATATCCGCTGACATGACTTCATATAGGGCAGAGCAAAGTGATACGGAGCCTACAGTAAATGTCAGTGCCAATGTCAAGTCCCTGAAATCATTCAGACACCTCAAGAGGTGTTGCTATGGCACCGTACGAAGTTGTCTAAATCATCTTCTCATCGTTATGTATATCCACCACCACAAACCTTTTAACACACCACACGCTTGTCTGACTGAGGAGTCTGAACATTATGTATGGCTTCTTAAGTGGAGCTGACATTTCATGCATCTCCCTTTGAAGCAACTAAGAGAGGAGACAAAACACATTTTCTTTCACTTTGAAAGTCCTTTGTGGTTTGCGTTGTAGCGCCATGTGAAGCAGTAGCACAAACATACCAAATAATTCATTCTAATGGTCCCAGCTGGCGTATATTTCAGAATTATAAGTCAAGATGTCTTAGCAGTAGGAGAGAGAGTGAGGGGGGGAGGAGAGAGAGAGATGGAGGAAGAGAGAGAGAAGGGGAGAGAGAGGGGGGGACAGAGAGAAGGAGAGAGAGAGAGAGAGAAGGAAAGAGAGAGAGAGTGGAGAGAGAGAGAGCGAGAGAGACAGAGAGTGTGTGAGGGGGGAAGGAGAGAGAGTGAGAAAGAGAGATAAATATGAAATAGCAAAGCCAAGATTCCTGTCTAGCTTAACAGCTGCCGAAACCCACTCACATCATCATCTCAACTTTCTGAATCAAGATTGGAGAAAGGCAACTTTTTTTGGGGGGGGGGTGGAGCAACTTAATTGCTTGCTTTGAGATACATCAACTATTTTGCCAAACTTAAAAAAAGAATACACTTCAATTCGTGCACAGATTCATGCACAGATATGGAAAGAAAGATAAAATAATATGTGACAATCATTTCATCTGAAGGTTGTCTTCATGGAAATGAGACCACTGGTTTAGATCAGCAACTCACTCTGTCATTGTTATCAGTGAAGGGGAAAATGGCTTCCCATGTTTCTTAATGAGACTCAGCCAAACACATTGATTGCTCTCTATTCGATAGTATCTTTTTCATTAAAACAGCAATCACACTACAGTCATCATGGCTACTGGGAATCCCTTGCTCTGGTCTGGACTACCAAAATCTTTAAGAGCCATCTTCCAATAACAACAAACATGATTGGATGCCTTAAACAGTTAAATTCTCCTTTATAGTGAACATTAATGGTACTGCACTATTAAAGCTACAAGTGTGTTTACAACAGAAACATCGACTTTACTATTACTGCTGGGTAAATTTGCCATTTGGTGGCAGAGGCCCACAAATTTGCCAAGCTGGTGTAATTGTTTGGGACGCTAGCCAAATAGTTAACTAGGGAGCGCAGGTGGCATCTGTGGCCAGACAGAGAGTGTGATGACCGGTACAGTAACAATGCCAACAGACCTGCTTCCGGAACCAACCAATGAACCAGATTGACCAAGCTTCCATCTGCACCTGTGCGAGGTGTACAGCTCTTGTTCAACAGTGAATATAAAAAACTGAAACTAAGTGAAAATAAAATGCTAATGTTTTCTACTCAAATATTTAAGTTGAACTTGAAGAGTATTGTAACGGCTTTCTTCCTGGGATGAAGGAGAGGACCAAAATGCAGCGCAGTTAGTGTTCAACATGTTTAATTTAACGAACTGTGAACACTTACAACAATACAAAACAACAAACGTGAAAACCGAGACAGTCCTATCTGGTGCAGAACACAAACACAGAGACAGGAAACAAATACCCACAATCCCCAACACAAAACAAGCCACCTATATATGATTCTCAATCAGGGACAACGATTGACAGCTGCCTCTGATTGAGAACCATATTAGGCTGAACACAGAAACAGACAAACTAGACACACAACATAGAATGCCCACCCCAACTCACGCCCTGACCATACTAAACATATACAAAAACAAGGGAAAACAGGTCAGGAACGTGACAAGTATAAAACATGATGGCCCTATGTCTCTAGACATAACGGGACTCATGTCGGTAAAAAAGTTCACCTGGGGCTTCCCGAGTGGCGCAGCGGTTTAAGGCACTGCATCGCAGTGCTTGAGGCGTCACTACAGACTGGGTTTGATCCCAGGCTGTGTTACAGCCGGTCGTGACCAGGAGACCCATGAGGCGGCACACAATTGGCCCAGCGTCATCCGGGTTAGGGGATGGTTTGGCCTCGGTCGCCAGCTGGACGGTGTCCTCCGACACATTGGTACGGATAGCTTCCAGGTTAAGCAAGCAAGAAGCATGGCGGCTTGGCAGGGTCATGTTTCGGAGGAAGAATGGCTCTCGACCTTCACATCTCCCGAGTCTATAGGGGAGTTGCAGCGATTGTACAAGACTAACTACCAATTGGAGAGAAAAAGGGGTAAAAGTAAACTCATTCAAGGGTTTATCTTTATTTTTATTATTTTCTACATTGTAGAATAATAGTGAAGACATCAACAACAATATATTTTAGATTTTAGATTCTTCAAAGTAGCCACCCTTTGCCTTGATGACAGCTTTGCACACTCTTGGCATTCTCTCAACCAGCTTCATGAGGAATGCTTTTCAACAGTCTTGAAGGAGTTCCCACATATGCTGAGCACTTGTTGGCTTCTTTTCCTTCACTCTGCGGTCCAACTCATCCCAAACCATCTCAATTGGGTTGAGGTCGGGTGATTGTGGAGGCCAGGTTATCTGATGCAGCACGCCATCACTCTCCTTCTTGGTCAAATAGCCCTTACACAGCCTAGAGGTGTGTTTTGGGTCATTGTCCTGTTGAAAAACAAATGATTGTCCCACTAAGCGCAAACCAGATGGGATGGTGTATCGCTGCAGAATGCTGTGGTAGCCATGTTTTTTAAGTGTGCCTTGAATTCTAAATAAATCACTGACAGTGTCACCAGCAAAGTACCCCCATACCATCACACCTCCTCCTCCATGCTTCATTGTGGGAACCACTCATGCAGAGATCATCCGCTGACCTACTCTGTCTCTCAGAAAGACATGGGGGTTAGAACCAAAAATCGAACATTTGTACTCATCTGACCAAAGGACAGATTTCCACCAGTCTAATGTCCATTGCTCGTGTTTCTTGGCCCAAGCAAGTCTTCTTATTATTGGTGTCCTTTAGTAGTGGTTTCTTTGCAGCAATCTGACCATGAATGCCTGATTCACACGATCTCCTCTGAACAGTTGATGTTGTGATGTGTCTGTTACTTGAACTCTGTGAAGCATTTATTTAGGCTGCAATCTGAGGTGTAGTTAACTCTAATAAACGTATCCTCTGCAGCAAAGGTAACTCTGGGTCTTCCTTCCTTTGGCGGTCCTCATGAGCCAGTTTCATCATAGCGCTTGATGTTTTTTGCAACTGCACTTGAAGAAACTTTCACAGTTCTTGAAATTGTCCGTATTGACTAACCTTCATGTCTTAAAGTCATGATGGACTGTTGTTTCTCTTTGCTTATTTGAGCTGTTCTTGACATAATATGGACTTGGTATTTTACCAAATAGGGCTATCTTCTGTATACCACCCCTACCTTATCACAACACAACTGATTGGCTCAAATGCAAATGAACTTTTAACAAGGCACACCTGTTAATTGAAATGCATTCCATGTGACTACCTCATGAAGCTGGTTGAGAGAATGCCAAGAGTCTGCCAAGCTGTCATCAAGGCAAAAGGTGGCTACTTTGAAGAATCTCAAATATAAAATAGATTTTGATTTGTTTAACACTTTTTTGGTTACTATATGATTCCATATGTTATTTCATATACTTTTGATTTCTTCACTATTTTTCTACAATGTAGAAAATAATAAAAAATAAAGAAAAACCCTTGAATGAGTAGGTGTGTCCAAACTTTTGACTGGAACTGTATATATTTCACCTGTCCATAGAACATTCTAGATAGGTGCTTCCAGATGCGTTTTGGCAAACTAAAGTATTTTGAACGACATGGGTCCCATTATGTCTGCTGAAAACCCAAACATTCCACAGTAAGAACCTCATACCAAGAGTCAAGCATGGTGGTGCTAGTGTGATGGTTTGGGGATTCTTTACTGCTTCAGGACCTGGATGACTTGACATCATTAAAGGAACCATGAATTCTGCTCTGCATCAGAAAATTCTAAAGGAGAATGTCAGGCCATCTGTCTGTAAGCTGAAGACAATGATCCAAAACACACAAGCAATTGTACATCAGAAATGACTGAAAATAAAGAAATATACTGTTTTGGAATGGCCTAGTCAAAGTCCAGACCATAACCCAATTGTAGAACCTGAAGCGAGCAGTTTGTGCAAAAAAAACTACAAGTGTTGAAGAGTGGGCCACAATCAACAACTACAATAAAATATTGGTTGCAGTCATTTCAGCTAAAGGAGGTCCAACCAGTTATTGAGTGTAAGGGGGCAATTACTTTTATTACACAGGGGGCATTGGGGGTTGCATAACTTTTCCAAATTAAATAAATGAAATAAGTATACAAATGTTGTGTTATTTGTTCACTCCGGTTCCCTTTATCTAATATTAGGTTTTGGTTGAAGATCTGACAACATTCAGTGTTAAAATGCAAATATAGAAAAAAATCAGAAAAGGGAAAATACTTTTTCACGGCACTGTATATTAGTGAGCTATGGCTCAAGAATCCAGTATATATCACGCACACACACACACACACACAATTGCACCCAGGGGTAATCATTCAGTAATGGTTGGAGAGACAGAGAGACAGGGAGGATAGTGGGATGACGCCAACGACACACAGCCCAGACATTTGACAACTATTTTCTTGAAGCATGAATCTGAATGGCACTAAGTAGTTCTACAGTATATTGACTCCTCAGCTGTGTTCACAGTGACCAATCAATGATGTTTGAGAAGGAAGTGGCACAAAGGCAACATTTTAAAAGGGTCTGTGTTTGAATAGTGTCTCAAAGGGAAGCCAAGGATAACGTCCTTCAAGTGATAGAGTCAAACGTTGATGTATAAATTATCCACGGCACCAAGTGATGCACCAAACTGACAAAACGTTCAATCTGATGTAGTGTAGATGTAATCACAGTACATGGCACATCAACGTCAAAATAGCTGCATCATGTTGCATCATGTCAAAATGTACCATTTTCACATTCAAGCTGATATAGGATGTCCACATTTCATAAACATTACACAGGCATTGATCAATTACATTCTGCGTAGTTTTAAGCAGTGTGTCCCCATTACACCTAATGACTCAAGCAGTTACCTGCACCTTCATTATTCACAAACACTAAGCAGCAGATCCAGCCATGACAGAGAAAAGTAGGGCAGTTACACTGTATCAGACTGAAAGGGCTGCAAAGTGTCAATCAATACCTGCAGTGTCTTTAAAGTGAATGCAGTAATGGACTTCAAGCTGAACAATCTATTTAAGTACAGCAGGTTCCCATCATGCAACAAGTGTATATGACTATGACAGTTCCAGCACCATTATTATAAATAGTTTACCCAGCTCATCTAGACATCCCCATTAACCAAGCCTCTCCTCTGCCTCAGTCTCAGTCTGCCCTCTGATGTATGTGATGTGGTGTCCTTCACGGCTAATTCAGATCCCTTTGGATTGCTACAATTAGTATCGTCATTATCCCTCTTCTGTCTGTCTCTTCCCATCCACGGTCTATCTCAGTCCCCCACCACACCTCTGCCAGTGTGTGTGTGTTTGTTTGTTTGTTTGGCCTCGCACTGCAAATAAGGCCTACTGCCCTCAGTGGAAACATTAAATGCCACAGCCATGAAGACCAGCCATTACTGAGACACTTAGCCATTCACCCCCATCCATGCCCACGTTGTGCTACCACTGGGAACAGGGGTTCTTCTCTGTGCGATGCCATGCATATTGGAGCTGGAGAAAAGATGCCAAAATGGGCATAATTTCTCCAAATGGTGGGGGTGAAAAACACTCATTGAGGTTAACGGTATGATTGCTGGTTTTGGTTGATTGGAGCCACATGATGGCGAGGTTGTGTGTGTGGAGGGGAGTAAGCCCTATTTGCATTACAGGGCCTAACAAACAAACAAACACACACACACACACACACAGGCAAAGGTGCAGTGGGGGACTGAGATAGACAGTGTACTCGGAGCTGGATGGGATGAGACAGACAGAAGAGGGATAATGACGGTACTAATTGTAGCAATCAAAAGGGATCTGAATTAGCCGTGAAGGACACCACATCTCAGACATCAGAGGGCAGACTGAGACTGAGGCAGAGGAGAGGCTTGGTTAATGGGGATGTTTAGATGAGCTGGGTAAACTATTAATAGTAATGGTGCTGGAACTGTCATCAAAGGAACAGAATGATGCGGAGGGGAAAAGTGTTATTGTGACACGCTTGTCAGATTGGATCGCAAACGTTGTCATTAGGCGATTTTTTTTTTACAGATATGCTATTCAATAATGTGTGTGTAATGCTGATAGAATGTCTGAACTAAAGACGTGTCAAGTGCGATGATGTTAATTGCACAGTACTGTTGTACTGCGTGTGATAGGTCAATGTCATCTATACCTCGTCATGTTCAGCACGGAGGACTTGTATCTCAGTCGGACAAGCGTTTACAGAGCTGATATCTGTTAAACTGCAGCTTCTCCATAGAGCACAGTAACAGATGAAAGCGTCTAGAGCAGTGGAGGCTGCTGAGGGCAGGATGGCTCATAATAACGGCTGGAAAGGAGCGCATGGAATGGCATCAATGTATTTAATACCATTCCAGCAACTCTGCTCCAGCCATTATTATGAGCCTGTCCTCCCCAATTAAGGTGCCGCCAATCTCCTGTGTTCTAGAGCTACATATCGAATGTTAGACATGCCTGCGCCCCTGCCATAGATGGCCTAATGAATTTAATTGAATTGACTGATTTCCTTATATGAACTGTAAGTAAAATCGTTGAAGTTGCATGTTGCGTTTATATTTCTGTTCAGTATACAGTAAGTACAGGTTTGAAGCCCAGGGCATGGTAGAGTAAAAAGAGAAAGAATATTAGACAACAAACACACTTTGATCTTAAGAGAAGGGGTTTAGACAAAATAAGCTATAAGGATAATTGAGTATGCCTTAGCCTACATGGTTCATCTCTGAGAAACTCTTCCTTTCCCACCACCGCTGCCCAGGGGAAGGCTCTTCAACAGAATCAAAAAGTAATACTTCTGCCAAAGATAATATAGTCCTTGGAGAGAGGCTGTAAAAGAGGATAAATTATGCATGTAACACCTGGTCAACTTCAAAGGGCTTTAGATGCAACAATGTAGAATCTAGAAGTGCCATCACTGTAGAGGTTCTCCTTTACTTTTAAGTTATTGGGTATAAGGGCTTAACAAGATGTTGTCTTTGGAATTACACTTTGGATCAGAGCTCCCAGCCTGTTCATCTGGCGCACACACACACACACACACACACACACACACACACACACACACACACACACACACACACACACACACACACACACACACACACACACACACACACACACACACACACACACACACACACACACACACACACACACACACGAGATACAAAGACAGAGAGAGAGAAAGACACACACACACACACACACACACACACACACACACACACACACACACACACACACACACACATGAGATACAAAGACAGAGAGAGAGAAAGACACAGAGGGAGACAGAGAGTGTGTGTACCCAGGGAGGATTTCCTGATATTTATATTTCGTTTGACATTTGACAGCAAATAATCAAAGTCTCTGAGATGCAGACACTCTCACAGTAATGCCAATTCCATGGGATGTGGAATGGGGGACGGGGAAGGCATTAGCTGTGGCACAAGGTTGTTGATTCAAAGTTTCCTAAAACTGTGGAAAAAGTGTGAAGCTAGGCCATTACAGAGACAAAACAGAGGAGGAGAGCACAAACTCAGTATCAAGAATTACTCACTGTCCAGATGTCAGAGGAGCAGAACTCTTAGTCACTGGTAGTGCTGTGGTATAGCTGAGAGTTACTGCTCTGGGGAAGTGACTGATTTAGAGAGAGTGAGAGAGAGCGAGAGAGAGAGCGAGCGAGGCAGTATCAGGCAGTACCCAGAACCTTCGCCATGACACTCAGCAGCAACAAACATTTCCTTCCCCTCTCCTCTCTCAGCTTACTGGTCCTCCTGTACGTGTACAGTATTACTCAAACAACCATACCCCAACTAAATTAACCACTCGCATTCGCTTTCCAACGGGTGAGTAATATACAGTATATAATAATACGTGTCCAATGAAGAAATGGAAAGATATATTTCAGCTAAGGGTGGTTGTCATTGCAGCAAAGCCAATGGGAGACAAAATATATGTCTATAAGCGAAGTTTAATTTCACAGGACATAAAGCTGGGCTTTTATTATTTGTTTTTCTCTACTGGAAAGTACTACACCTCAAAGCCATAGGGAATGCAGGAGCGGATTGGAACAGACATCTGATTGGGCATTTTTAAAACACCGGCCGAATTCTTTTCAAGGCCCTGACACCAGCCCATTTCTTTTCCACATGGCATTATTAGCCAAATATCCTAATTTTCTACCCATTTGCCTCAATTGACCTGTGACCTACATGGTGTTATTGAAAATCCAATCATGAAGCCAGCTTCCCTGCTGTGATAAATTATAAAGTAGGAGCCACCATTTAACATCTTCCAAACAAACCTACCAGGACTACTTTTACTCTCTTTGAAGAATTCAAAGTGAGAACATTTCCTTTCCGCCAAAACTCAACATTAAGCCCAACTGAGAAGTTTTCAAGATGCGTAGCAAGAGAGAGTGGAGAGAGGAAGATATGAAAAACAAAACGTAGAGACAGAGCGAGCGAAAGAGGCAAGTTGCGAGAAAGAAAGACAAGAAGCGAACAGACAGACGGACAAACAGACAGAGAGAGAGAGGAAGAGAGAGGCAAGAGGCGAGCGAGAGACAGACAGAGAGACAGAGAGAGGCGAGAAGAGAGAAAGTTTTGAAAGCAACATTCTGCTCGAATGAAAGACACAAATAATACATATTATATAGATTACAGGGAAAGGGGGTCACCTAGTCAGTTGTACAACTGAATGCATTCTACTGAAACGTGTCTTCCGCATTTAACACAACCCCTCTTCCCCCCCCCAATTTCGTGGTATCCAATTGGTAGTAGTTACAGTCTTGTCTCATCGCTGCAACTCCCGTACTGGCTCGGGAGAGACGAAGGTCGAAAGCCACGCGTCCTCCGAAGCACAACCCAACCAAGCCGCACTGCTTCTTAACACAGCGCGCCTCCAACCCGGAAGCCAGCCGCACCAATGTGTTGGAGGAAACACCGTGCACCTGGCCCCCTTGGTTAGCGCGCACTGCGCCCAGCCCGCCACGGGAGTCGCTGGAGCGCGATGAGACAAGGATATCCCTACCGGCCAAATCCTCCCTAACCCGGACGACGCTAGCCCAATTGTGCGTCACCCCACGGACCTCCCGGTCGCGGCCGGCTGCGACAGAGCCTGGGCGCGAACCCAGAGACTCTGGTGGCGCAGCTAGCACTGCGATGCAGTGCCCTAGACCACTGCGCCACCCGGGAGGCCCCGAAAATGTGAAACATTTTAAATAAAATAAATAATATAAATCACATTTTTATTTGGCGTACCCCCGACGGTATTGCATCTACCCCTGGGGCTAGGCGTACCCCAGTTTGGCAATACCACACAATGGGGTATTGAAGGCCATGGCTGCCAATCGCCCTGCTTCGAAAGCACCTCTCACTCACATGGCTCTCTCATATATCTCAATTAGCCAATCCCCATCAGGTGATATGGTCCTTCTCACAGGCATTGCAGCTCCGAAGGAGGCTACTAATGAAGACAGACACATCAAGGATGCAACTGGGGAGTCCTTCTTGTTGTTCTGTGCAAGAAAGTAATATTCCAAAACAGACTCTGGGACAATAGATCCCAAATGAATACAACTACAAAAAAAATTATCAAAAAACATTTTAAAACAATAAAAAAAATGTTTTTAACATTTTAAAAGCCATAAAGCTGATGCAAAAGATCAGAGCGTTTAAAATGTTGATAAACTATTATGCTATGTCTTCAAATTATAAGCGCAGCAATGCCCACACGGCAGTAGGCTATAAGCGTGAATGTTCCGAAATGCAATTAGCAGGAAAACACCGTTCTCCAAAGCACAACATATAGGTTGTTAATAGGACTAGGATTGTCTCTTTTGCTGCTGGACAATGAAAGAAAGTTGAGAACATGAGAGAAATACTGGTTTCAATGGCATTTGAGGAAATGTTTATAAAAGGATCCCCTTAACGGAACACGGTAAGATATGACTCATAAAATGAAAAACAATTCAATTACGTTCATGGTTAAATAGTTTGAAAACGTTGACTGCCTCCGTTCAGATTGCAAGGTGGGTGATGTTGGGATGCACAACAGGTACGGGCCTTTCTCTCCTATCTGAAAGGAAAGTGACTGGAGTATGAGAGAATCAAGCCCTTAGACGCTAATATGAATTATCCAACCTACATTATATTTGGTTAACATGACTGGTGTTTAGCTTATAATACATGTAATTAAAGTCTCATTAAAGTTTGTCAACATTTTTAGGTACCTCCCTCCTGTCAGCATCGGTCTGGACATGACAGACTGTAGCCAATACGCATAGGCTATCACTTACAATTTGGCATGTAGGTTAAATATTTATGTACATTTACATACACGTATGTTTTTCTTAACTGAATAGCTAGAGGTTTTCGGTTTTCAAATCAATTTCATTTGCTATTTTGGTTATTGGCCTTGGTGCCCTAGCAGATGGCCTTGGTGCCCTAGCAGATGGCCTTGGTGCCCTAGCAGATGGCCTTGGTGCCCTAGCAGATGGCCTTGGTGCCCTAGCAGATGGCCTTGGTGCCCTAGCAGATGGCCTTGGTGCCCTAGCAGATGGCCTTGGTGCCCTAGCAGATGGCCTTGGTGCCCTAGCCGATTGGGCACCTCTAGAAGGCCAAATGGCCTTGCCCCTAAAATCATGAAAGAACTGGGACATTTTCAGCTTCCAGGAATGGTGGGCAGATCCTTGCGACATGGGGGAGGCAATTATCATGCTGAAACATGAGATGATGGCGGCGGATGAATGGCACGACAATGGGCCTCAGGATCGTGTCACGGTATCGCTGCGCATTCAAATTGCCATCAATAAAATGCTACTGTGTGTGTTGTCCGTAGCTTATGCCTGCCCGTACCATAACCCCATCGCCACCATGGGCCACTGTTCACCACGTTGACATCAGAAAACCGCTCACCCACATGACGCCATACATGCTGTCTGCATCACATCTGGCTGTGATTGGGAGTCCCATATGGCGGCGCACAATTGACCCAGCATTGTCAAGAAAGAAGAATTTGTTCTTAACTGACTTGCCTAGTAAAATGTTAAAAAGTCACCATCTGCCCGTAAAGTTGAAACCGGGAATCATCTGTAAAGAGCACACTTCTCCAGCATGCCAGTGGCCATCGATGGTGAGCATTTGCCCACTGAACTCTGTTACGACGCCAAACTGCAGTCAGGTCAAGACCCTGATGAGGACAACAAGCACGCAGATGAGCTTCCATGAGGCAGTTTCTGACAGTTTGAGCAGAATTTCTTCAGTTGTGCAAACCCACAGTTTCATCAGCTGTCCGGGTGGCTGGACTCAAATGATCCTGCAGGTGAAGAAGCTGGATATGGAGGTCCTGAGCTGGAGTGGTTACACGTGGTCTGCGGTTGTGAGGCCTGTTTGGACATACTTCCAAATTCTCTAAAACGATATTGGAGGCGGCTTATGGTAGAGAAATGAACATGAAATTCTCTGGCAACATCTCTGGTGGACATTCCTGCAGTCAGCATGTCAATTGCACACTCCATCAAAACTTGAGACATCTGTGCACATTTTAGACTGGCCTTTTATTGCACCTGTGCAATGATCATGATGTTTAATCAGCTTCTTGATATGCCACTCCTGTCAGGCGGATGGATTATCTTAGCAAATGAGAAATGCTCACTAACAGGAATTAAACAAATGTGTGCGCAAAATGTTAAAGAAATACGTTTTTTATACATAGGGAACATTTCTGGGATCGTTTATTTTAGCACATGAAACATGGGACCAACACTTTACATGTTGTGTTTATATTGTTGTTCAGTGTAGTTAATAGACCAATAAGAAAGAGAGTTCCAAAATCTAAATCAAAGCGGTGATGCAGCCAGTCAAGATGCAGCCAGTCAAGGTGCAGCTGTATAACTTTTTGAGGATCTGAGGGCCCATGTTGAATCTTTTCAGTCTCCTGGAGGAGAAGAAGCATTGTTGTGCCCTCTTCACGACTGTTAGTGTGTTTGGACGATGATAATTCATTTGTGATGTGGACACCGAAGAACTTGAAGCTCTCGACCTGCTCCACTACAGCTCTGTCGAGGTGAATGGGGGCGTGCTCGGCCCTCCGTTTCCTGTAGTCCACGAGCAGCTCCTTTGTCTTGATGATGTTGAGGGAGAGGTTGCAGAGGGAGGTGTTTAATCCAAGGGTCCTTAGCTTGTGTTGAGCTTGGTGGGCACTGTGGTGTTGAACGCTGAGCTGTAGTCAATGAACAGCATTCTCACGTGGGTGTTCTTTTTGTCCAGATGGGAAAGGGCAGTGCAATAGAGATTTCGGCATCTGTGGATCTGTAGTAGGATTCGATCTTGGTCCTGTATTGGCACTTTGTCTGTTTGATGGTTCGTCGGCTGGCGTAGTGAGATTTCTTATAAGCTTCCGGATTAATGTCCCGCTCCTTGAAAGCGGCAGCTCTAACTTTTAGCTCAGTGCGGATGTTGTCTGTAATCCATGGCTTCTAGTTGGAATGTATATGTACGGTCACTGTGGGGACGATGTCGTCAATGCACTTATTATTAAGCCAATGACAGATGTGGTAAACTCCTCAATGCCATCGGATGAATCCCGGAACATATTCCAGTCTGTGCTAGCAAAACAGTCCTGTAGCTTAGACGAGCAGTCTCTGTAATGTCACTCTGCCCTGTGGCGTTTAGCAGTCTGTGTAATGTCACTCTGCCCTGCGGCATTCAGCAGTTTCTGTAATGTCACTCTGCCCTGTGGCATTTAGCAGTCTCTGTAATGTCACTCTGCCCTGTGGCGTTTAGCAGTCTGTGTAATGTCACTCTGCCCTGCGGCATTCAGCAGTTTCTGTAATGTCACTCTGCCCTGCGGCATTCAGCAGTCTCTGTAATGTCACTCTGCCCTGTGGCGTTTAGCAGTCTGTGTAATGTCACTCTGCCCTGCGGCATTCAGCAGTTTCTGTAATGTCACTCTGCCCTGTGGCATTTAGCAGTCTGTGTAATGTCACTGTGCCCTGCACTGTGCACCAGTCACTGTAATGTCACTCTACCCTGCGGCGTTCAGCAGTCTGTGTAATGTCACTGTGCCCTGCACTGTGCACCAGTCACTGTAATGTCACTCTACCCTGCGGCGTTCAGCAGTCTGTGTAATGTCACTGTGCCCTGCACTGTGCACCAGTCACTGTAATGTCACTCTGCCCTGTGGCGTTCAGCAGTCTGTGTAATGTCACTCTGCCCTGTGGCGTTCAGCAGTCTCTGTAATGTCACTCTGCCCTGTGGCGTTCAGCAGTCTGTGTAATGTCACTCTGCCCTGTGGCGTTCAGCAGTCTGTGTAATGTCACTCTGCCCTGTGGCGTTCAGCAGTCTGTGTAATGTCACTCTGCCCTGTGGCGTTCAGCAGTCTCTGTAATGTCACTCTGCCCTGTGGCGTTCAGCAGTCTGTGTAATGTCACTCTGCCCTGTGGCGTTCAGCAGTCTGTGTAATGTCACTCTGCCCTGTGGCGTTCAGCAGTCTCTGTAATGTCACTCTGCCCTGTGGCGTTCAGCAGTCTGTGTAATGTCACTCTGCCCTGTGGCGTTCAGCAGTCTGTGTAATGTCACTGTGCCCTGTGGCGTTCAGCAGTCTGTGTAATGTCACTCTGCCCTGTGGCGTTCAGCAGTCTCTGTAATGTCACTCTGCCCTGTGGCGTTCAGCAGTCTCTGTAATGTCACTCTGCCCTGTGGCGTTCAGCAGTCTGTGTAATGTCACTCTGCCCTGTGGCGTTCAGCAGTCTGTGTAATGTCACTCTGCCCTGCGCATAGACGCAGGAAGTAGTTTGGGGGTGGGGGGTGCAGAATTTTTTTGTTGTTGCCCGCATTGAAGACGTTTACTGTATATCGGTCTGCTAATACAGGACTAGTAAAGGCCCAGTACACTACTTTTGTGATTTTTTTAACAAAATGTATTTCAGTGTTTACCAGCATTTGTAACTTGAGTCTGATAATTATCTGTACAAAACAGTTAATCTGATAATACTTGCTTGATATATGTTTTCCAGTTTCTTGAAATACTTTGCAAATGCAACTTATTTCTATGTAAAAACTGAAACTGTCTATTCATTCCTTTTCCATTTTAATAGACGTCTTATCCAGAGTGCAGAGTGCATCCATTTTCATACTTTTTTGTACTGGTCCCCCGTGGGAATCAAACCCACAACCCTGGCATTGCAAGCACCATTTGTACTGGTCCCCTGTGGGAATCAAACCCACAACCCTGGTATTGAAAGCACCGTTTGTACTGGTCCCCTGTGGGAATCAAACCCACAACCCTGGCATTGAAAGCACCATTTGTACTGGTCCCCCGTGGGAATCAAACCCACAACCCTGGCATTGAAAGCGCCATTTGTACTGGTCCCCTGTGGGAATCAAACCCACAACCCTGGCATTTCAAGCACCCTGCTCTACCAACTGATCATCACAAACCACTTGATGTCTCAATGTACTTAATTACTGGATTGGTCATTGTTTTTCTTCATGGTGATGGAAAGTCTACAGGTACAAACCTAGATGACCAGCCTATGTACAATACAATAATGTACATTTACATTAAGTGGTTTGTAAGGATGGTAAATTAGTACTGCACAAAAATTGATGTGGATGTTTTGTGTCTTTGGATATAACTTTGCACCTTTTGATGTAGATGTTTGAGGACAGGGTTTAGTTCTTTCTGGATCCCATTAGAACAACAATTGCAGAGAAAGGGACAGGGCAACAACTCTTACAATTCCAACTATTAAGTCCTGCAAGATATTGTTCTTAATTATACAACTACCTTTTTGGCTAAAGCGGAGATGCTGAATTTATTTTTCTTCTCCAGTCTATATCAGTCTGCTAATACTAGTAATACACGACTTTTGTGAAATATATATATTTTTTAAATCTGTTTTATTCAGGGGGTGCTGCAGGACCCTCGGCTCCCCTACTTCCCACGGCTATGGCCCTGTGGCCTTCACGGTGTTAGCCTAAGATTATAGTGTTGGTTTCTGCAGTTGGAGAGGAACATTTCCCTTAATGTTATCACCAGGGTGAAGAGGAAGGGCTTTTGGCTCCTGTAACGCTGCACACACGCAAACACACATACACACACTTCCAATCCATCTCTATGTGAAATTGCTCCGTCTTAATCACAGGGAGATAAATGATCAGTCCTGAACCTGCACCTCATTTGGCCCTGAGTGTGTACTATGAGTGTGTACTATGAGTGTGTACTATGAGTGTGTGTGTCAGTTCATCTGAATGCCGAATCGAGACCTTGATTCCTATGTCCTCTCTTATTACTATCAATGTGGGAGCAGAGTGGAGGAGGGGAGGAGATGCCGGTGACTCTCCCATCCCGCCAGCACATCAATGGAGAGGGAGAGTACACATGGAAATGTTGCTCGGAATGAGATCTTAAATAACTCAATCATGCTGTACTCACTGCCAGCACACTCACGGAGACAGAGCTGCTTCATCTGTCTCTGGAATGGGAAACATACCAAGCCTGTTTAAAATGCACTCCTCCAGTTCATGCCAGTGCTGAAAACAACAATTTATCTAGCAGCAATAAGCACAGCTGGTTGAGGGGTGGAACACGTGTGATGTGGCTAATGCACCAACCGAAGTGTCACACAAACCCCTCTCGCCCTTCTCACTCTTTCCCCCCTCCTAGTTATCCAGGGCCTGGGGAGATGATTGGTTGGAGCGGCGTTGGGGAGTGAGTTGTATCCCCCTTAGGGTGCTGGAATCATGGGAAGACTGTGGAGATGTGATTTAGCACCATGCCTCCCATCTTTAATGTCCACTCATCCAAACAAAACAGGCACTACAGCCACTTCCTCTCCTCCTCAACCAATAGCAATAACAGAAGACAGCATTCAGACCAATAACAATAAGGATAGTCAGCATTCAGCTGTAGTGATTGAATCAGAATTACATTTGGTGCCTCATATGAATATACACAGCCATCTATATGCAATGGTTTGTGTGCTAGTTTGTCAGTGTGTGTGTGTGTGTGTGTGTGTGTGTGTGTGTGTGTGTGTGTGTGTGTGTGTGTGTGTGTGTGTGTGTGTGTGTGTGTGTGTGTGTGTGTGTGTGTGTGTGTGTGTACCACAGAACCAAAGTCCCTCCACAGTGCCTCAAACTGGACTCCCTTTCAACTCCCGACAAGATGGAGAATGGCGTTTTGTGTTGCGTAGCGGGGGCAACCTGGGGCAAGGATCCATCACAGAGACACCGGCCTGATAAACACAACCGGGACCTCCCAATCTCCACGGCCCACAAGCAACCCCAGACATCATCTGACAGGATACACTGAAAGGTTCTCTATCGCTCTCTCTTTATCTCCTTCTCTCTTCACCCCTCTCACTCTCTCACTCAGGGATATAATTCCATCCGCATGGTTCTAAATTGATTCTGCCCTGTCCAGCAGGATACCTTTGATAAAGCCTCAGCGTACAGTATGATTGAGCAGCTTCTTAATGTATTCTCAGTGTCCAGCCATGGACCTGGCTACTACTACCACCACACGCACACACACACACCTCACACACTCCGGCAGGGAAAATCAGGGAGGGCAGGAGCCTCAGTGGACAGTTAAACAGGACTTTGAGCTCCAGTACCTCCCGAGAGGGATTACTACTGAACGGGCCTTTTTCGGCCGTGGAGAAGGAAATCAGATTCCTTTTTCAAAAGGGTCTCTTAACAGTACATGGGAGCATTTCCATCGAACAGGACCCATGAGCACCAATATGTGAAGTTCATGGGAGTATGAAATTGGGTGTCAAATGAAGCTAAGAGTCAATATATTTTGGGGAAACTAATGCATAGATATATTTTTCAACCATTGTCCCACAAAAAAATTTGTTTAAACATTGTCTTAGAAAACATCTACCAGAAAAAGTCTTAAAAGCTATCAGAAATACATCAAAATCCAATAATGTTGACGTAAAGTCCCCTGCCAACACTTATATTTAGTTTGGCAGAAATTGTTTACCTTCTGTAAGTTTAACCTCTGATGGACGGTTGAGCTAACGTAAGCTAATGTGATTAGCATGAGGTTGTAAGTAACAAACAAAAAAGCCAGGACATAGACATATCTGATATGGGCAGAAAGCTTAAATTCTTGTTAATCTAACGGCACTGTCCAATTTACAGTCGCTATTACAGTGAAAGAATAACATTATATTGTTTGAGGAGAGTGCACAATTATGAACTTGAAAATGTATTAACAAACCAATTAGGCACATTTGGGCAGTCTTGATACAACATCTTGAACAGATATGGTTCATTGGATCAGTCTAAAACTTTGCACATACACTGCTGCCATCTAGTGGCCAAATCTAAATTGTGCCTGGGCTGGAATAGTACATTATGGCGTTTCTCTTGTACTTCAAAGATGATGGTACAAAAAAAAATATCTTTGTATTATCTTTTACCAGATCTAATCTGTTATATTCTCATACATTAATTACCCATTTCCACAAACTTCAAAGTGTTTCCTTCCAAATGGTATCAAGAATATGCATATCCTTGCTTCAGGTCCTGAGCTACAGGCAGTTAGATTTGGGTATGTCATTTTAGGCGAAAATTGTGGGGAAAAAGGTCAAATTTTTAAGAGGTTTTTAAGAAATATTGGCCTTGTGCCTTGTAATTCCTTACCAAAAAACCACATATCTGTAAGATATGTTCTAATTAATTTCCCTCATGAGGGAGGAGGATAATGAAAGTTCACAGAAGTAACAAGAATTAGTTATAGTGATTTTACTGATATCAAAACCAGTAACGGAATTACTGCAGCTGAATTGGCTACAAAGGGAAATCATAATAGTCACAAACCACAGTTGTACTACTGTCCTCCTTATCAAGTGGCATACTGTTATGTTCAGCTGATAACTTTTATTTCTCTTTCTTTTATAGGATGTTCAAACCAAGAGTCTGGACAACCCCACCCCTCACCCTCCCTTTCTCTGTCACCAGCTCTTACTGACACCTACCCATCAGCCCCCTCTCTTTCCATTTACTGTAACCAGCATCCTCACCCATATGAGCACCAACCGACACCGGACGTCAAAAAGTAGTTGAAATTTGGTCAGTCCAACCTGGCCTTGATGTTAACGTCCACAGACGGACTGGACCAAATCTGAACCTATCACAGACGTATGTTTCACAAGTTTGGATAGCACAGCACAGTACCGCACAGTACAACACAGTATAGTATAGTATAATACAGTACAGTACAATACAATACAGTGTAGTATAGTACAGTAGAGTACAGTATATCTTTACTCTACTGTGCTAAACTCTACTGTACTCAACTGTGCTCTGCTGTGATGTCCAAACTTGTGAAGCAGAATGACATTCATATCCATAATTATGCATTTCTGTGTAGTACAGATCAGGGACCTATGATCTAATCTAATCCATTTCGCTTACTTTAAATTCAATAACCAAAAGAGATATTTTCAAACTCAAGGTACCATGTCATACCCGACATCCCAGGTGGGAAACGTGGTAGCATAAAAACCTGAGGAAGACTTTACTGTAATTCTGTTACCAAAGTTTGCATCAGCACAATTCTTCCACTAAATTCGTTTTTGTACATTTTTCAGTAGAAATTGTTCAAAGTAGTCCTTGTGCATAGAGTTGTCTGGCTTGTTAAACTTTGAAATCAATGTTTTTTGTTTGGCATACATTTTAAAGTGAAATTAAAGTTTAATTCCAGTACGGTGAAATTGCCCATGGGTAATATATCTGGTCTGCTCTCTCCGATGTTGTCAAGATCAAACTGGGTATTTTTTCTTCCACAGTGACAACAAAGTTGTTTCCTCAAAAAGTAATGTCAAAGCCAACGTACATTAATGTAAGAGCCTTGCTGGCTGCTTTGATGTAATGGCCATATGAAATTGAGCGCCATGAGACTGAAGAACGCTCGGTGAGGCACGGGTGAGGAATGGGGGAGGAGGGACGACACTTTCTCCCCCTGCTCGTCTCTCCAACATTGCAATATGTGCTGACAAGTTTATGGCAGTGTACTGTATCTCATCCTTGAATAAGCCCAAATTACTGCAATTAGAGTGCTGGTACATAGAGGAGAAGGGGAGATGGGTAGTATCGATCATGGAATAGAATGGCTTGAGGGATAGACGGTTGATCAAAAGACAGGGTTGGAGGGGTAGGCGAGGGGGTGAGGTGAGGTAGAGAAGTGCAGTGTAATGACTATTGGGGAGGACAGGATATGGAGCCAGTTACCAAGACAGTCAAATCATGTTGTAATGAGTATGATGGGAGACAGAGTCCTGGGTTCAAGCGCAGGGCGCAGCAGGTGTTTATTTAGTAAAGGACCACAGGAGGAGACAGGTAGCAGGGTCCAGGGCCAGGCAGAAGGTCATACACAGGGAATCCAAAAAGGTAAAAGTACAGGCAGGGAGATCAGGCAAGACGTTGATGACAGGAAATCTGATAGGCAAAAGTACAGGCAGGGAATAGGAAAAAAACGTTGTTAGTGAGGATGGCCAAAAACTACAATACACAGGATGACTAATTTGGACATAAACAGCGCTCCGACTAGAATGTGGACAAAAACGAACAATACCTCACAATGATAGGGTGCAAAGAACTGAACTAAATAGTGTGTGTAAATGACATACAGGTATGTGAACAGGTGATCAGAATTCAGGTGATTGGGATCTGGAGAGTGAGCTGTGTTCAGGGGATCTATGTGTTTGAGAGTGAGTTGGAAGCAGACGTTACACATGTAACCATGTTTTGTACTATATTTCTATTTCATTTATTGTTAATCCCAGCCCCCATCCCTGCAGGAGATGTCTATAAGTCTTTGCTAGGTTAAGCCCCGCCTTATCTCAGCTCACTGGTCACCATAGCAACACCCACCCATAGCACGCGCTCCAGCAGGTATATTACACTGGTCATCCCCAAAGCCAACACCTCCTTTGGCCGCCTTTCCTTCCAGTTCTCTGCTGCCAATGACTGGAACGAATTGAAAAAAATCACAGAAGCTGGAGACTTATATCTCCCCTCTAACTTTAAGCATCAGCTGTCAGAGCAGCTTACCGATCACTATACCTGTACACAGCCAATCTGTAAATAGCCCACCCAACTACCTCATCCCCATATTGTTATATCTTTTTGCTCTATTGCACCCCAGTATCTCTACTTGCACATCATCATCTGCACATCTATCCCTCCAGTGCTAATGCTAAATTGAAATTATTTCACCTCTATGGGCTATTTATTGCCTTACCTCCCTAATCTTCTACATTTACACACACTGAACATAGATTTTTTTATTGTGTTATTGACTGTACGTTTGTTTATGTGTAACTCTGTCTTGTTGTTTTTGTCACACTGCTTTGCTTTATCTTGGCCAGGTCGCAGTTGTAAATGCTTGTTCTCAACTGGCCTACCTGGTTAAATATGGTGAAATAAAATAAAATAAAATGAGCCCTTTTGGTAGGCCGTCATTGTAAATAAGAATTTGTTCTTAACTAACTTGTCTAGTTAAATAAAGGTTAAATTAAAAATTAAAAAACAGCGTCTTTCCGTAATTGAAGATGTAAACTACAGCTGTAAAACTAGTAATTGGTGAGTATTACTCATCCTTACCTTGAGTCCATAGCCTGAAAGAGGTTAAGTGGTCATATGCATTGGCCTGATTGTTGTGTTAAGATGTGTACTTTTCCTCAATAATATAGCAACAAGTCATTATATTATCTTCTATCATGAAAGCCTCTAAATGACACTTGTTTTTCTGTCCTGGTGGATGGAGAGAGAAAGAGAGAGAGAGAGAGAGAGAGAAAGAAAAAGAGAGAGAATGAGAGAGAGAGAGAGAGAGAGAGAGAGAGAGAGAGACAATGACACAGAGAGAGAGAGAAAGAGAGATAAATAGTATTGATGGGCTCTCAGACTTGCACCCTCCCTGCTGCTCAGTCACATGCAGGCGAAGGCTGTGCTCCCATAATTCAGTCTGATTTAAGGCTGTGATAGAGCGCTTATAGGGATAATAAGCAACATAATTTGCAGGAAGATGTGACCGGACTGGATAAATTAGGCAGTCGTTTTCTGCAGCACGCTTCTCTCCCTCTTTCTCGCTCTGTTTCTCCATCTTTCTCTAGTTGTGTCAATGTTTCTCTCTCTGTGTCGTTCCCTCGTTCTCTCTCTTTCTCTTTAGAAGAGGAGGGTTTCGTTGTGACAGAGAGTAATCACATCTATAACCTGTGTACCATATGTCTCCTTTCTTTCACATTTATCATGTTTATCCTTATCAAGCCCCGTTGCCGTTTCTACCAGGAAGATAGAAGCAGCAGCTGAAAATGGATCGACTGCATGCGTCACTATCATCAGTCATACTGACTGATCAACAGGTCTAAGACATGAGCTATGAAGTCAGCTAAAAGACCATGATTGAACAAGTCTGTGAGATCTTCTCCTTTGCCAAGCATCTCAGAAATTCATGAAGGTTCAAGATGGAACAGAAATTCCACTCCAAAGGTCCTCCAATGGAGTGTGTTTCAAATCAAATCAAATCAAATCAAATCAAATTTTATTAGTCACATACACATGGTTAGCAGATGTTAATGCGAGTGTAGCGAAATGCTTGTGCTTCTAGTTCCGACAATGCAGTGATAACAACAAGTAATCTAACCTAACAATTCCACAACTACTACCTTATACACACAAGTGTAAAGGGATAAAGAATATGTACATAAAGATATATGAATGAGTGATGGTACAGAACGGCATAGGCAAGATGCAGTAGATGGTATAGAGTACGGTATATACATATGAGATGAGTACTGTAGGGTATGTAAACATAAAGTGGCATAGTTTAAAGTGGCTAGTGGTACATGTATTACATAAAGATGGCAAGATGCAGTAGATGATATAGAGTACAGTATATACATATACATATGAGATGGGTAATGTAGGGTATGTAAACATTATATTAAGTGGCATTGTTTAAAGTGGCTAGTGGTACATTTTTACATAATTTCCATCAATTCCCATTTTTAAAGTGGCTGGAGTTGAGTCAGTATGTTGGCAGCGGCCGCTAAATGTTAGTGGTGGCTGTTTAACAGTCTGATGGCCTTGAGATAGAAGCTGTTTTTCAGTCTCTCGGTCCCTGCTTTGATGCACCTGTACTGACCTCGCCTTCTGGATGATAGCGGGGTGAACAGGCAGTGGCTTGGGTGGTTGTTGTCCTTGATGATCTTTATGGCCTTCCTGTGACATCGGGTGGTGTAGGTGTCCTGGAGGGCAGGTAGTTTGCCCCCGGTGATGCGTTCTGCAGACCTCACTACCCTCTGGAGAGCCTTACGGTTGTGGGCGGAGCAGTTGCCGTACCAGGCGGTGATACAGCCCGACAGGATGCTCTCGATTGTGCATCTGTAGAAGTTTGTGAGTGCTTTTGGTGACAAGCCGAATTTCTTCAGCCTCCTGAGGTTGAAGAGGCGCTGCTGCGCCTTCTTCACAACGCTGTCTGTGTGGGTGGACCAATTCAGTTTGTCCGTGATGTGTACACCGAGGAACTTAAAACTTTCCACCTTCTCCACTACTGACCCGTCGATGTGGATAGGGGGGTGCTCCCTCTGCTGTTTCCTGAAGTCCACAATCATCTCCTTTGTTTTGTTGACGTTGAGTGTGAGGTTATTTTCCTGACACCACACTCCGAGGGCCCTCACCTCCTCCCTGTAGGCCGTCTCGTCGTTGTTGGTAATCAAGCCTACCACTGTAGTGTCATCCGCAAACTTGATGATTGAGTTGGAGGCGTGCATGGCCACGCAGTCGTGGGTGAACAGGGAGTACAGGAGAGGGCTCAGAACGCACCCTTGTGGGGCCCCAGTGTTGAGGATCAGCGGGGTGGAGATGTTGTTACCTACCCTCACCACCTGGGGGCGGCCTGTCAGGAAGTCCAGGACCCAGTTGCACAGGGCGGGGTCGAGACCCAAGGTCTCGAGCTTGATGACGAGTTTGGAGGGTACTATGGTGTTAAATGCTGAGCTGTAGTCGATGAACAGCATTCTCACATAGGTATTCCTCTTGTCCAGATGGGTTAGGGCAGTGTGCAGTGTGGTTGCGATTGCGTCGTCTGTGGACCTATTGGGTCGGTAAGCAAATTGGAGTGGGTCTAGGGTGTCCGGTAGGGTGGAGGTGATATGGTCCTTGACTAGTCTCTCAAAGCACTTCATGATGACGGAAGTGAGTGCTACGGGGCGGTAGTCGTTTAGCTCAGTTACCTTAGCTTTCTTGGGAACAGGAACAATGGTGGCCCTCTTGAAGCATGTGGGAACAGCAGACTGGGATAAGGATTGATTGAATATGTCCGTAAACACACCAGCCAGCTGGTCTGCGCATGCTCTGAGGACGCGGCTGGGAATGCCGTCTGGGCCTGCAGCCTTGCGAGGGTTAACACGTTTAAATGTTTTACTCACCTCGGCTGCAGTGAAGGAGAGCCCGCAGGTTTTGGTAGCGGGCCGTGTCAGTGGCACTGTATTGTCCTCAAAGCGGGCAAAAAAGTTATTTAGCCTGTCTGGGAGCAAGACATCCTGGTCCGCGACGGGGCTGGTTTTCTTTTTGTAATCCGTGATAGACTGTAGACCCTGCCACATACCTCTTGTGTCTGAGCTGTTGAATTGCGACTCTATTTTGTCTCTGTACTGGGACTTAGCCTGTTTGATTGCCTTGCGGAGAGAATAGCTACACTGTTTGTATTCGGTCATGTTTCCGGTCACCTTGCCCTGGTTAAAAGCAGTGGTTCGCGCTTTCAGTTTCACGCGAATGCTGCCGTCAATCCACGGTTTCTGGTTTGGGAATGTTTTAATCGTTGCTGTGGGTACGACATCGTCAATGCACTTCCTAATGAACTCGCTCACCGAATCAGCATATTCTTCAATGTTGTTGTTGGACGCAATGCGGAACATATTCCAATCCGCGTGATCGAAGCAGTCTTGAAGCGTGGAATCAGCTTGGTCGGACCAGCGTTGAACAGACCTGAGCGCGGGAGCTTGTTGTTTTAGTTTCTGTTTGTAGGCTGGAATCAACAAAATGGAGTCGTGGTCAGCTTTTCCGAAAGGAGGGCGGGGGAGGGCCTTATATGCGTCGCGGAAGTTAGTATAACAATGATCCAGGGTTTTACCAGCCCTGGTAGCACAATCGATATGCTGATAGAATTTAGGGAGTTTTGTTTTTAGATTAGCCTTGTTAAAATCCCCAGCTACGATGAATGCAGCCTCAGGGTGTGTGGTTTCCAGTTTACAAAGAGTCAGATAAAGTTCGTTCAGGGCCATCGATGTGTCTGCTTGGGGGGGAATATATACGGCTGTGATTATGATCGAAGAGAATTCCCTTGGTAGATAATGCGGTCGACATTTGATTGTGAGGAGTTCTAGATCAGGTGAACAGAATGACTTGAGTTCCTGTGTGTTGTTATGATGATCACACCACGTCTCGTTAATCATAAGGCATACCCCCCCGCCCCTCTTCTTACCAGAAAGATGTTTGTTTCTGTCGGCGCGATGCGTGAAGAAACCAGCTGGCTGCACCGACTCCGTTAGCGTCTCTTGAGTTAGCCATGTTTCCGTGAAGCAGAGCACGTTGCAATCCCTGATGTCTCTCTGGAATGTTACCCGTGCTCGGATTTCATCAACCTTATTGTCAAGAGACTGGACATTGGCGAGTAGTATGCTAGGGAGTGGAGCGCGATGTGCCCATCTCCGAAGCCTGACCAGGAGACCGCTACGTTTGCCCCTTTTACGGCGTCGCGTAGGGTCGCCGGCTGGGATCAGATCCATTGTATTGGGTGGAAGGCAAAACACTGGATCCGTTTCGGGAAAGTCATATTCCTGGTAGGAACGATGGTGAGTTGACGTTAATCGTATATTCAGTAGTTCCTCCCGACTGTATGTAATGAAACCTAAGATCACCTGGGGTACCGATGTAAGAAATAACACATAAAAAAACAAAATACTGCATATTTTCCAAGGAACGCGAAGCGAGGCGGCCATCTCGGTCGGCGCCGGAAGTAGTCCAAGCCAACGAGGAGCAAAAACAACAGAAAGCAATATTTTGTCAAATGGAATATTGATATTCTACATGTTCAATACTGTAAAAGTGCACCTCGCCTTGGCGCCTTCAAACAACCTTAAGAGACTTGCAGCCAGGCCAATCATGTAATGAAGCAGCCTCTCTACAGCCTGGTCCAAGATCTGCTTGTACGTGTTTGCCACTGCTGACCAAGACAGCACAAACAGATCAAACTGTTATGGGACTAGGCCATCTCTCCTCTAGACCTACAGTGCAAAGCTGAATTGCTGGTCATAAGAGGCACAACAAAAGATGTCAACTGTTGAGTGTGGGGATGAATTCAAACGGTTAACAGAAGCCTGATGCCCAGTATTGCAAACATTTACTTTTATAGTTCCTGTTGGGTCAACCTACTCATGCATTGACAGTTATTTGTAAGACCCTCCTGACCAATAGTTAAATAACAGTTACATTTTTTTTTAAATAACAGCATAACAGGATCAACAATGCTATGGGCTCTGGTCAAAAACAGTTCAATTTATAGGGAAATGTGGACGGAATCTTGGACGGAATCTTGAAAATCCAAAACAATGCACAGCCTCAAAGGAGAAACCCTCGTCAGTATTGTCTGCTTTAGTCACATTCAGAAATAAGGCCTACACTTGTAGAACAATATCACACCATGCAGCATGTTGGATCAGAACGATTAGAGCTCACTCTGCACCATTTGACAAGCACACACACACACACACACACACACACACACACACACACACACACACACACACACACACACACACACACACACACACACACACACACACACACACACACACACACACACACACACACACACACACACACACACACACACACACACACACACACACACACACACACACACACACACACTCTCTCTTTGACAAGCAGGCAGCCCTGCTCGGCGATCCATAATGAGTGCCTTTAAACTCTACAGTTGCCAATTACAGGGCGTCATTAACATGAAAATGTATTTCAAATCAGGCTCTTTTTGTTAACCAAACCATGGTGGAGCTCCTTGGCGGTGCACGCGCTCCTCAGTGGTGCACACGCTCCTCAGCGGTGCATGCGCTCGCTCCTCAGCGGTGCACGCACACACAGTGTGATCAAGTGCACTGAACCTCACAGCTTGTTCACATTAATTAAGGGGTTTTGAGAAAACATTCCATCTACATTCACGGAATGTCTCAAATCTTTTGGGTTGGGGTTTGTTTGCACTTATGTACACTCAGGAGGACTATGTTACACAGCCATCCAGAACGGGAAGATTCCATGGTTTCATCACCACAGAGGTTGGTGCGTGTTGTGCATTCTTCTGAAAAACAGCCCCCAAAAAGTTCAGGGGAGGAAGAAACTGACTGTCAAGGAATGCGTGATTTTAGTAGATCGGTTTAGGGGTTTAGCGGGAGCATTCCTAAAGAGAAGGTCTTGTTGTTCAATGAATGTCCAGAACAGATTTATTTTTTGATGGGGGCGGGGGGGTTAAGTTACTGTATATAATATGTACATTTGAAGTCGGAAGTTTACATACAGGTACACTTAGGTTGGAGTCATTAAAACTCGTTTTTCAACCACTCAACAAATTTATTGTTAACAAACTATAGTTTTGGCAAGTCGGTTAGGGCATCTACTTTGTACATTGTACAATTGTTTACAGACAGATTATTTCACTTCATTCACTGTATCACAATTCCAGTGGGTCAGAAGTTTACATACACTAAGTTGACTGTGCCTTTAAACAACTTGGAAAATTACAGAAAATGATGTCATGGCTTTAGAAGCTTCTGATATGCTAATTGACAACATTTGAGTCAATTGGAGGTGTACCTGTGGATGTATTTCAAGTTCTACCTTCACACTCAGTGCCTCTTTGCTTGACATCATGGGAAAATCAAAAGAAATCCGCCAAGACCTCAGAAAAATAATTGAGCTCCACAAGACCTCCACAATTCTGGTTCATCCTTGGGAGCAATTTCCAAACGCCTGAAGATACCACGTTCATCTGTACAAACAATAGTACACAAGTATAAACACCATGGGACCACGCAGCCGTCATACAGCTCAGGAAGGAGACGAGTTCTGTCTCTTAGAGATGAACGTACTTTGGTGTGAAAAGTGCAAATCACTCCCAGAACAACAGCAAAGGACCTTGTGAAGATGCTGGAGGAAACAGGTACAAAAGTATCTATATCCACAGTAAAATGAGTCCTATATCGACATAACCTGAAAGGCTGCGCAGAAGAAGCCAGTGTTCCAAAACAGCCATAAAAAAGCCAGACTACGGTTTGCAACTGCACATGGGGACAAAGATCGTACTTTTTGGAGAAATTTCCTCTGGTCTGATGAAACAAAAATAGAACTATTTAGCCATAATGACCATCGTTATGTTTGGAGGAAGAATGGGGAGCCTTGCAAGCCGAAGAACACCATCCCAACCGTGAAGCACGGGGGTGGCAGCATCATGTTGTGGGGGTTCTTTGCTGCAGGAGGGACTGGTGCACTTCACAAAATAGATGGCTTCATGAGGATGGAAAATTATGTGGATATATTGAAGCAACATCTCAAGACATCAGTCAGGAAGTTAAAGCTTGGTCGCAAATGGGTCTTCCAAATGGACAATGACCCCAAGAATACTTCCAAAGTTGTGGAAAAATGGCTTAAGGACAACAAAGTCAAGGTATTGGAGTGGCCATCACAAAGCCCTGACCTCAATCGTATAGAACATTTGTGGGCAGAACTCATCCCCTACTGTATTTATTTCTTTATCTTGCTCCTTTGCACTCCAGTATTTCTACTTTGCACATTCATCTACTGCACATCTACCATTCCAGTGTTTAAATGCTATATTGTATTTACTTCGCCACCATGGCCTATTTATTGCCTTACCTCCCTTATCCCACCTCATTTGCACACATTGTATATAGACTTGTTTTTCTACTGTATTATTGACTGTATGTTTGTTTACTCCATGTGTAACTCTGTGTTGTTGTATGTGTCGAACTGCTTTGCTTTATCTTGGCCAGGTCGCAGTTGTAAATGAGAACTTGTTCTCAACTTGCCTACCTGGTTAAATAAAGGTGAAATAAATCAATAAATAAAAAACTGAAAAAGCGTGTGCGAGCAAGGAGGCTCTGTCAGGAGGAATGGGCCAAAATTCACCCAACTTATTGTGGGAAGCTTGTGGAAGGCTACCCGAAACGTTTGAACCAAGTTAAACAATTTGAAGGCAATGCTACCAAATACTAATTGAGTGTATGTAAACTTCTGACCCACTGGGAATGTGATGAAAGAAAGAAAAGCTGAAATGAATCATTCTCTCTACTATTATTCTGACATTTCACATTCTTAAAATAAAGTGGTGATCTTAACTGACCTAAAACAGGGACTTTTTACTAGAACTAAATGTCAGGAATTGTGAAAAACTGAGTTTAAATGTATTTGGCTAACGTGTATGTAAACTTCCGACTTCAACTGTATATAATATGTCTGTGGTTAAGCAAGCATGAGGAGTTACACCAGACAGACACACACCATTCAGGATCAGGGTATAATTCTTCCTATTCAAGTGCCATCACTCATTCACCAATTAGGCAAGGAGAGAAGATAACGCACAATAAATCGACAGTCTTACAGCAGTACTCCTGTATACCAGGACACTGTGAATGTGTCGGTGGTGAGCTAACCAACACTGGCGCTGAGCGCTCACTGTGCTATAAGCCCTGTGGGCGTCACGCTAGGCTGGCCACACAAAGCCACTGTGTGAGCAAGTGTTTGGTGTTCAGAATCCTTGGGTCGCCTCCATGGGGAACCCTACCCCCCGCCTGGGCCTTGTCTTTAATACAGGCTGGAGCATGTGAGGGAGGAGGAGGTGGTGGAGTAGGAGGAAGAGGAGGAGGAGGAGGAGTACTGTCTGTTCAGAATTTCAAAACTCATCTACTGAAGGAAGATGAAAATCAGAGGCATTAATAAAGCCAAGATGCTTTCAGAAGCCATTCAACCGCCGCTGAGTATGACTACACTGCATTCTACAGATATCCTGTTTTGTTATTTTCTTTCAGAAAATCAAAAAAATACCTAAAAACAAGAAGACTATCTGTTATCCTGGAGCCAGCTCGCTCCTGAAAAGTGTGTGTGTGTGTGTGTGTGTTTTCTCTGAATATGTTGTCTGTGTTGTCTGTGTGAGCATGTGTGTCCGCCTCTCGAGTGTGGAGCAGATATCCCCGCAAACGCCCTGGGCCGGGGACTTCTGAGTGAGGCTTAGGAGTGTGCGTGTGTATGTGTGTGCATACGTATTGAGATTGCATGTGCTTGATCCCCTCCGAGATGAGGGTACATCGACAACGTACGTAAGATGGTGGGTCGGGACACCTCAACACCCTCCCCTCACCCTTCCTGCTCCTGACAGGAATGTACACGCCGGAATCACACGGTCATGCCAATGACAGGAGCCAATTTCAATGTGATCTGAGAAGGAGACACATTTAAAGAATGTTGGGTTGGGAGAGAGAGAAGAAGAGGAAAAGACATCCTCCAACCAGTCTTGCACATTCCAGAAGGTTCTGCCATATGCTTGTTGTTGAGGACACAGACACAGCTGCCCCCGAGACTGATTTTTGCTGTGTTTTCGTGGTCCTGTCTTTAGGCGCCAGTGTGGTTCTGGGTGCTAATTACAATTCCAGAACAAAAAGGAAAGGGAAAAATGAAAAGAGGGAGATGGAGATGGAGAGAGAAAGACGGAGAGGAGGGGATCTTAGCTAAACAAAGGCTTCTGTGTAAGTGAGGATTGGGCCAAGATGGGGAGTTAGTTATCAGAGGGGAGATGGAGGCTGATTAAAACTATACTCTGTGGAGAAACCATTGTTAGGAGACATGGAGAGAAACTGACCAGACTGGGATTGTTCTAGCGTTGCTTTTGTCCACTACGTCAGACGTCGATTTTCACACAAACTAAAAAAAACAGAAACTCCTTATTGATATTCTACTGCTCAAACCTGAGCAACAAAGGAAAAAAAGCATCAAAAGATTGTGATGCAGAAGGGATACCTACAATCATTCACTAATCTGACTATAGGCCTACAGTACCAGTCAAACGTTTGGACACACCTACTCATTCAAGGGTTTTTCTTCGTTTTTACTATTTTCTACATTGTAGAATAATAGTGAAGACATCAAAACTATGAAATAACACGTATGGAATCATGTAGTAACCAAAAAAGTGTGAAACAAATCAAAATATATTTTAGATTCTTCAAAGTAGCCACCCTTTGCCTTGATGACAGCTTTGCACACTCATGGCATTCTCGCAACCAGCTTCACCTGGAATGCTTTTCAACAGTCTTGAAGGAGTTCCCACAGATGCTGAGCACTTGTTGGCTGCTTTTCCTTCACTCTGCGGTCCAACTCATCCCAAACCATCTCAATTGGGTTGAGGTCGGGTGATTGTGGAGGCCAGGTCATCTGATGCAGCACTCCATCACTCCTTCTTGGTCAAATAGCCCTTACACAGCCTGGAGGTGTGTTGGGTCATTGTCCTGTTGAAAAACTAATGATAGTCCCACTAAGCGCAAACCAGACGTGATGGTGTATCGCTGCAGAATTTAGTGGTAGCCATGCTGGTTAAGTGTGCCTTGAATTCTAAATAAATCACTGACAGTGTCACCAGCAAAGCACCAGCACACCTCCTCCTCCATGCTTCACGGTGGGAACCACACATTCGGAGATCATCCGTTCACCTACTCTGCATCTCACAAAGACACGACGGTTGGAACCAAAAATCTCAAATTTGGACTTGAACTCTGTGAAGCATTTATTTGGGCTGCAATTTCTGAGGCTGGTAACTCTAATGAACTTATCTTCTGCAGGAGAGGTAACTCTGGGTCATCCTTTCCTGTGGAGGTCCTCATGAGAGTCAGTTTCATCATAGCACTTAATGGTTTTTGCGACCGCACTTGAAGAAATGTTCAAAGTTCTTGAAATTTTCCAGATTGACTGACCTTCATGATGATGGACTGTCATTTCTCTTTGGTCATTTGAGCTGTTCTTGCCATAATATGGACTTGGTCTTTTACCAAATAGGGCACATCTTCTGTATACCCCCCCTACCTTGTCACAACACAACTGATTGGCTCAAAATCATTAAGAAAGAAATTCCACAAATTAACTTTTAACAAGGCACACCTGTTAATTGAAATGCATTCCAGGTGAGTACTTCATTAAGATGGCTGAGAGAATGCCAAGAGTGTGCAAAGCAGTCATCAAGGCAACTTTGAAGAATCTCAAAATGTAAAATATATTTGGATTTGTTTAACACTTTTTTGGTTACTACATGATTCCACATGTGTTATTTAAAGGGGCAATCAGCAGTTGCTCCATACATTTTTCGATTTATAAATTAATGACATGTACCCATTGATTCTTGAAGAATATAACTTATAAATGCTTCAAGGGCTTAGTTTAACTGTCGTACCCATCAGTACCCAACATATAAGCTTGTTTTACTCCCATGTTTGTAAACAAAGTACATTTAAACAAACACTATATAGCCTCAAAACATGCTTAGAATGATCATTTTGAAATAATAATTTTGCATCCATAACTCTGTCTATGAATTTGAAAGTGGTTACATTTCTCCAGCCCCATCCCTCAGCTCTTACCGAAACAGAGACGGGGAGGACGCTTTTTTTTTGTTTCTACTGCTGATTGACTCTTTACGTGAGATGTGTGTGAACGTATGTGTGTGTTGGGAATGTAATATTGCATGAGGCTAGACTAAAGTCAAGGGCACACACTCAAACCAAAGCCCAGGGAGCCTGACAGAGTCCAATAACCCAGGAGAATAGTTATAGTTATGATGCCAGCCGAGTATCTCTCAATAGTGCCACTCACAGACTTTATCTCTCTCTCCTCTTTCCCATTAGTTTGAGTGAGCAAAGGCAACTGTTTGGAAAAAAGCCAGGCATGGCTCCTAAACGAAGACACACACACACACACACACACACACACACACACACACACACACACACACACACACACACACACACACACACACACACACACACACACACACACACACACACACACACACACACACACACACACACACACACGCAACAAGAATCCAATCTATGAGAATGATTGGCCGTGGGGTTAGAATGCAATTCACCACTTCAAAAAACAACACTGTAAATAAAGAGGCCACACCTCCACACAGGGTTGGGGAGTAACTGGTTACATGTAATCAGTTAAAATGTAATCAGTTACATTACCAGCAAAAATATTGTAATCAGATTGCAGATACTTTAGAAAAACTAGATCAGTGTTTCCCAAACAGTGAGTACCCTGAACAGTACACATTTTTACTGTAACCCTGGACAAGCACACCTGATTAAACTTGTCAACTAATCATCAAGCCCTCAATGAGTTAAATGAGGTGTGTTTGTCAGGGGCTACAACCAAGGGCTACAAACTGTATACTGTTGGGGGTACTCGCGGACCGGGGTTGGGAAACATTGAACTATACTGAACAAAAATATAAACGCAACATGCAATAATTTCAAAGGTTTTGCTGAGTTCCAGTTCATTTAAGGAAGTCAGTCAATATAAATCAATTCATTAGGCCCTAACCAGGGGTGGGCAACTCCAGTCCTCGAGGGCCTGATTAGTGTCACACTTTCTCTCCATCCCTCGCAAACACAGCTGATTAATCAATTTGCATTCTAAACTGAAGATCATGATTAGGTGATTATTGGAGTCAGGTGACACCATCAGGCCCTCGAGGACTGGAATTGCCCACCCCTGCAGCCTAATCTATGGATTTCACATGAGTGTGCAGGGGTGTAGCCATGGGTGGTCTTGGGAGGGCATTGGCCCACCCATTGGGGAGCCAGGCCCAGCCAATCAGAATTAGTTTTTCCCCACAAAAGGGCTTTATTACAGACAAAAATACTCCTCCTAAGAGAAATAAGCTTTTTGGCGTATGGAACATTTCTGGGATCTTTTATCTTATATACATGTTGCGTTTATATTTTTGTAGATGATTACTTCTTGGATGACACCTGCTCCTTATGAAACCTTTCTGTTTTCTCAAGGACATTAAATTAAGCAATGAAAAAATAAGAAAGTTTAAGTTTGTTCCACCTGAACAAGTCAAACCACAAGTCAGAGGCCACTATGATGACACACCAAATGCGTTTGATGGATCTTTTTAGTCTTCTTCTAATGCAGGGGTAAGGCAACCCTGGTCCCGGAGTGCCGCAGTACTTCATGTTTTTGATTTAACCGACCTGAAGACCAAATCCTGCAGCACTCCAGGAACAAGGTTGCCTACACCTGTTCTAATGCCTCTTAAGGGTAAAGTAATCCAAAAGTAACTGAAAGTAATCAGATTGTTACTGAGTTTAAGTAATCCAAAAGTTACGTTACGGGCAATTCCACACAGTAATGTTACGGTCTTCTTAAAGAAAATTTACAGGTGAAGTCGAAAGGTTACATACACTTAGGTTGGAGTCATTAAAACTCGTTTTTACAAAGTTGTGGCAAAAGGGCTTAAGGACAATAAAAGCAAGGTATTGGAGTGGCCATCAAAAAAACCCTGACCTCAATTGTATAGAAAATTTGTGAGCAGAACTGAAAACGTGTGTGCGAGCAAGGAGGCCTACAAACCTGACTCAGATACACCAGCTCTGTCAGGAGGAATGGGCCAAAGTTCACCCAACTTATTGTGGGAAGCTTGTGGAAGGCTAACCAAAACGTTTGACCCAGGTAAAACAATTTAAAGGCAATGCTACCAAACACTAATTGAGTGTATGTAAACTTCTGACCCACTGGGAATGTGCTGAAAGAAATAAAAGCTGAAATAAATCCTTCTCTCTACTATTATTCTGACATTTCACATTCTTAAAATAAAGTGGTGATCCTAATTGACCTAAAACAGGGAATTTTTACTAGGATTAAATGTCAGGAATTGTGAAAAACTGAGTTTAAATGTATTTGGCTAAGGTGTATGTAAACTTCCGACTTCAACTGTATCTCACACTTATCTTAGCACACACACACACAAACAAACACACACACCAGAGGTGGGTGGGAGGAGATATAGGATGACAGGCTCATTGTAATGGCTGGAATAGTATAAATGGAACGGTATCCAACATATGGAAACCACATGTTGACTCCATTCCATTGCAGCCATTACAATAGCCCGTTCTCCTATAGTTCCTCCCACCAGCCTCCACTGGCACACACATGCGCCCACACGCAATAAACAGGCCTCTACAGTAGAACATTACAAAACTCATCTCACTCCCCAGAGTTTCTGAAAATACATCTGAGAGACACTTTTCCAGTCAAACTACACATGTCCTTTCAAACTATGAAACTAGCTAGGTTATATCATATTAAATACACCCCTACAATAGCTAGGTTATTAAATACACTCCTACTATAGCTAGGTTATTAAATACACTCCTACTATAGCTAGGTTATTAAATACACCCCTACTATAGCTAGGTTATTAAATACACTCCTACTATAACTAGGTTATATCATATTAAATACACCCCTACTATAGCTAGGTTATTAAATGCACCCCTACTATAGCTAGGTTATTAAATACACTCCTACTATAGCTAGGTTATTAAATACACTCCTACTATAGCTAGGTTATTAAATACACTCCTACTATAGCTAGGTTATTAAATACACTCCTACTATAGCTAGGTTATATTATATTAAATACACCCCTACTATAGCTAGGTTATTAAATACACTCCTACTATAGCTAGGTTATTAAATGCACCCCTACTATAGCTAGGTTATATCATATTAAATAGACTCCTAGTATAGCTAGGTTAGACCATATTAAATACACTCCTACTATAGCTAGGTTATATCATATTAAATACACTCCTACTACAGCTAGGTTATTAAATACACTCCTACTATAGCTAGGTTATGTCATATTAAATACATTCCTACTATCGCTAGGTTATTAAATACACTCCTACTATCGCTAAATTAGATCATATTATAAACTGGGTGGTTGGAGCCCTGAATGGTGATTGGCTGACATCTGTGGTATATCAGATTGTATACCACTGGTATGACAAAACACTTATTTTTACTGCTCAAAATTCATTGGTAAATAGTTTATAATATGAATAAGGCATTGCGGGGGCTTATTGAAAATCTGTTTGCGATTTTTGAATTGCCATTAGCCGTGGTATATTGGCCATATACCACACTCCTCGGGCCTTATTGCTTAATTATATCATAGCTCGGTTTCCATTCATTTGGCAACAGATTTTCAAGTAAATGTTCAAAAATCGCATTATGAAAATGCGCAGATATTCCCCACCAGTGGTGTTTTTCCACCAAACGGACTTCTTGCAGATAAAAATCCATATGTGAGGATGTACACTGCTCAAAAAAATAAAGGGAACACTAAAATAACACATCCTAGATCTGAATGAATGAAATATTCTTATTAAATACTTTTTTCTTTACATAGTTGAATGTGCTGACAACAAAATCACACAAAAATTATCAATGGAAATCAAATTTATCAACCCATGGAGGTCTGGATTTGGAGTCACACTAAAAATTAAAGTGGAAAACCACACTACAGGCTGATCCAACTTTGATGTAATGTCCTTAAAACAAGTCAAAATGAGGCTCAGTAGTGTGTGTGGCCTCCACGTGCCTGTATGACCTCCCTACAACGCCTGGGCATGCTCCTGATGAGGTGGCGGATGGTCTCCTGAGGGATCTCCTCCCAGACCTGGACTAAAGCATCCGCCAACTCCTGGACAGTCTGTGGTGCAACGTGGCGTTGGTGGATGGAGCGAGACATGATGTCCCAGATGTGCTCAATTGGATTCAGGTCTGGGGAACGGGCGGGCCAGTCCATAGCATCAATGCCTTCCTCTTTTTTTTTTTTCTCTTTTTTTTTTTTTTTTTTTTTTTAATTAGGGGTGGATCAGCTTAATATTGCGGAAAGAATGTTGCTTCCAATGTAATTGTCTGCATCATTTCCAATCCCCCATATTTTTTTGGGTAAATATATATATCCATACACGCATGCATACATATACACATATATACATACACATACCTATATAGACATACATACTTTTTTAAAGAATATACCTTTATTATTATTCCCCGCAACCCTACCACCGCTCCCCCAATTGGAGTAAACTAATAAACACTTCTGCTTTTACCTTCAATTTATACATCTTATACCTATTTTACAGACACAGTCTACTTTACAATAGTTCTCTCTTGTTTGTTCTTAGTCCTTCCTCTATTTCTGTTGTCCATCCAATTTTATTTCCACTTGTAACTGTGCTATTTCCCAAAAGCTCCGCACCTATACACATTTCACAGATCCCGCATGCCCTACATTGTTTATCCTGTTATTAGTCCCACCCTTCAGTTCCACTCAACCCCTCCCATCTATCTTCCAACATCATCCATTTCGGATTTTTATTTGCCATATATTTTTCAACTGTGCTGTGATGCTTCACAAAAGATTTGAACCTTCCTATTCTCATAGCTTCTACAGATTGTAAATTAAAAATAAACATTTTTGCTAAAATAATTATTATATTATTGATTGATTGACTATGGCTTTTCAAATCCCCCAGTATTGCTATCTGTAGCGTTAGTTCTAGGCAAATGTTGCAATTCTTCAGCCATTCCTGGACCTGTGACCAAAAACGAGCTACATATGGACAATACCAAAATAAATGATCTAATGACTCTGCCTCCTCACAACAGAATCTGCAGAGCTGGGAAGATTGTATACCCCATATATATAACATTCTATTAGTTGCAAGAATTTTGTACAGTAATTTAAATTGAAAAATTCGAAGTTTTGAATCCGGCGTTGTTTTCCGTATCAATTCATAAACCATGTGCCATGGAATGGGTACATCGAAAATCTCTTCCCAACTATTTTGCAATTTATATGGCACAGCTGTCAGTTTTTTGGTCCTTAAATGAAATTGGTATATGTTTTTATTTATCACACTTTTCTTTAACCATTTATGTTCTTTAATACATGGCCGACATACAAGTTCCTTACTTTTTTCCCCTTCTACTTGCCTCTTCCATTTTTGTGGTAATGCTGCAATTAATTGGTTGTAATTTTGGGTAGAGCAGACATTTCCATATGTCTGTGTTAGCTGCATGTGTGACATAACTCCACCAGTCCTATTTATGATATCATTCACAAAAATTATACCTTTTTTAAAAATTTCTTCGATAAATACAGTTTTTTTATCAATTACTATATTTGAATTTAACCACAATATTTGTTGTACTATTTGTTCCGTCCTTTCAGGTGGATTAAACTGAAATTGCAACCAACTTTCTATGGCTTGTTTAAAAAATAAGGATATTTTGGAGATTATTTCCTTTTCAAACAACCGAAAGTGAGCAGGTGTAATCTGAATAAAGGGAAAAAGGCCCTTCTTGAACATAGGATGAGACATTCGTACCAATTTATTAGAGAACCAGTTTGGATTTAAGTATAACTTTTGTATGACTGATGCCTTTAGTGAGAGGTCTAATGCTTTAATATTTAATAATTTCTGCCCTCCGAATTCATATTCGTTATATAAATAGGCCCTTTTAATTTTATCTGGCTTGCCGTTCCAAATAAAATGGAATATTTTTTGTTCATATAATTTAAAAAGCAGGTCACTAGGTGTAGGCAAAACCATAAGCAAATAGGTAAACTGTGATATGACTAAAGAGTTAATCAGGGTGATTTTTCCACAAATAGACAGGTATTTTCCTTTCCATGGTAGCAAGATCTTATCTATTTTTGCTAACTTTCTATAAAAATTTATTGGAGTGAGATCATTTCTTTCTTTTGGGATTTTTATACCGAGTATGTCCACATCTCCGTCAGACCATTTAATTGGTAAACTACATGGCAATATAAAATGTGTATTTTTTAGTGATCCAATACGTAATATGGTACATTTATCATAATTTGGTTTTAATCCAGAGAGGATAGCAAAGGTATCTAGATCCTCTATGAGGCCGTGGAGAGACTCTAGTTGTGGTTTTAAAAGAAAACATGAATCATCAGCGTACAATGACACCTTAGTTTTTAAGCCACGGATTTCTAATCCATTAATATTAATGTTTGATCTAATTTTAACAGCTAACATTTCGATGGCAATAATAAATAGATATGCCGATAGTGGACAACCTTGTTTTACTCCTCTAGATAGTTTAAAATTTTCTGAGATGTAGCCATTATTTACTATTTTACACCTAGGGTTACTATACATAATTTTAACCCATTTTATAAGAGATTCCCCAAAATTGAAATATTCTAGGCATTTATATATAAACTCCAGTCGTACTTTATCAAAAGCCTTTTCAAAATCAGCTATGAAAACCAGACCTGGTGTCCCCGATATTTCATAGTGTTCTATTGTTTCCAGTACTTGCCTTATATTATCTCCAATGTATCGTCCATGTAAAAAACCTGTCTGATTAGGATGAATAATATCTGACAAAACTTTTTTTATTCTATGCGCCAAGCATTTTGCTAGGATTTTTGCATCACAACACTGAAGTGTAAGAGGTCTCCAATTTTTTAATTGGACTGGATCTTTATATATACCACTTGGGTCCTGTTTCAGTAATAACGATATCAGACCTTCTTGTTGCGTGTCTGATAATCTACCATTTATATAGGAGTGGTTAAAACAAGCTAATAATGGTCCTTTGAGTATATCAAAAAAAGTTTTGTATACTTCCACTGGTATGCCATCCAGCCCTGGAGTTTTCCCATCCTTAAAGGCCCCAATTGCATCAAGCAGTTCCTCCTCTGTAATTTGGCCTTCACATGAGTCTTTCTGTACAGATGTTAATTTTACATTATTAATAGGAAAAAAATCCATACAATTAGTTTCAGTTAGTGGAGATGGAGGAGCCTGAAACGAAAACATATTCTTAAAGTACTTTACTTCCTCTTTCAAAATATCATTTGGTGAATCATGCGTGACTCCATCATTTGTAACAAGTTTTAATACATTTTTTTTGGTAGCATTTCTATATTGAAGATTGAAAAAGAATTTGGTGCATTTTTCCCCATATTCCATCCAGTTCGCTTTATTTTTATAATATATTACACTGGATCTTTCTTGAATAAGTTCCTCCATTTCTTTTTGTTTTTCCTCTAACTTATTCTGTGCCTCTATGGTACCGTTTTTATTGCTATCTAACTGTACTGTTAGTCCTTCAATTTCCTTTGTTAATATGGACTCTTTTGATCTAAATTCCCTTTGTTTTATAGATGAGTACTGAATTGCATGGCCTCTAAAGGCACACTTAAAAGTGTCCCATACAATAAGGGGATCTGCTGTACCTATGTTATGTCTGAAAAAGTCAGTTATAAAATCTTCTGTCCTAGTTCTAAACAATTTATCATCTAGTAGACTTTGATTAAATTTCCAATATCCTCGCCCACGTGGAAATTCTGTAAGAGAAATATATATGCCAATTATGTGATGATCCGACCGCATTCTGTCCCCTATCAACACTTTTTTAACTTTTGGTGCCAGAGAGAATGGTATAAGAAAGTAGTCAAGACGACTAGCTTGATTCAGCCTCCGCCATGTATATCTCACTAAATCAGGGTATTTAAGTCTCCATATATCCACTAATTCCAATATATCCATGACATTCATGATTTCCTTAAGTGCCTGAGGGTGATAGTTTGTAGTGTGATTTCCTTTCCGGTCTATAGAGGTATTTAAGACCGTATTAAAATCTCCCACTATAATAATAGAGTCTAGTGTTGCTTGTAGAGTTGATAAATTCTTATATATATTTTCAAAGAAGCTTGGATCATCATTATTCGGACCGTATAGGTTAACAAGCCATATTTGTTTATTGTCCAATAACATATTTAAAATAATCCATCTACCTTGAGGATCTGTTTGGACAATTTGCACATTTGGATCAAAATTATTGTTAATTAAAACCATCACCCCTTTTGAATTTCTTTGCCCATGGGAGAAATATATTTTGCCCCCCCAGTTCTTTTTCCACAAAACTTCATCTAAAACTGTTGAATGGGTTTCCTGTAAACAATAGATATTATAATCCTTCTCTTTTAGCCAGGTAAATACTGATCGTCTTTTCTTATTATCTGCTAAGCCATTACAATTGTAACTGGCTATACTTATTTCACCACTTACCATAATGAGACACACCTTTCATTCTTTTAATCAGAATATATTTTTGTAAAGGTACTATTAAAAAGTAACATAATGATTGAGTGTCTATATAGTTGTACCATGATATTTGCATTTCTACTAAGTAAACCTCCAATTGGTCCCTACTATTCCACCCGCTAAAAGGCCTCATCTCGAGATGGCTTGTCATCCCAATGCCCGGCAGACCACCCTCGACCCCCTGTATCCCATAGCCCTGAACCGACTGGGATCCATTCTTTGAAAAGAGCATACAGTGCCATCTACCGAATTGAAGTAGATCAATTGCCATATGCATTTCCATTGCCCTCACCTCGATTTGTATTATATATATCTGTGGATCATCCTCTATTGTCCCTAACATCTTTTACTTCTTCCTTCGCAACAGTTGTGGGATACACACATAAACCCACACACACTCAGCCCTTACCCCCACACAACCATAAGCTCACTTTCTCAACAATTGCACCATCCCAGAGCCCAACTCAAGATGGGTCAAGATTTACAAATGCACTTGCAGTTGCAGCTGCATGAGAAGGCCTGCAAGACCGCACAAAAAATGAGCAAAAATTGAGAGATTTATTTACCATTGTCACATCCTAGATAATGGAGGTCAAATGTACACCTTATTCCTGAAACACCCACAATACGGCCACCCGTCATGACCATGTCCCCACGCATCTCCATGCAGTCCGACTTTGATTTTGTGCCGCCAGGGCCACAATAATATACCCCCTCTCTGAATGTCCGAGTGTGACCCCCTCCCCATGGGTTACTGCAGCTAGTGTTGCCAGCACTGCCACTGCCTGGGTGGGGGCACCCCACCGGAATCCCCACCGGCTAGGTACAAGGTCGTCAAGGTTCTCATTAGCAGCTTTGAGAATTTCCTTGTATATTATGCTCTCCCTTTAGGGGGCTTTGGCTTTGCAGGACCAACCCTGCCAAGCAGGCTCAGAATCTTGAGGGGGCAGTGCTGCTCTTGGTCTCTGACCTCATTTTAGCTGCATACAGACCGCTTACAGCGAGCACATAAAACAGTTAGGGACTTCTCCTTAGTATCTGGGTCATTCAGGTGGGTGTCTAGGGTATAGTGCCATGGACCGTACCATTAAAATAGGATAAGAAATAATTAGAAAAAAAATGTAAAAAGATGTAGTTCTCCATGATAGGACAATAAATAAATAAGACGTATAATTCATAAAAGTATATCCATCATCTGAACAACATTGAAAGCCCTCTCATACCCGGCTCACAGCAATACATTGGCTCTGGGATATGCAACCATTTCATTACTCACTCACTCAACTTTCCAAACATAGCAAATAAAATAAAAAATAAACACAAACCATACCATCCACACATACTGTGCCTTCTGTTTACTTAGTTTTTATCTTCACTATGTTGAATTAGTGCTTGTGTGTTCAATTAGTTATATGTGAAGATTTATAGAAAAGCTATATTTTTTATTGTATTGTTACAATCAGTAACCGGGCTTGAATTGTGTTTATTTCCCTCGTCTATGAGAACTTTGTAATTTTTAAAATAACCATGGAGTAGTCTTTGTGTCTCTGAACAACTGGTTATCAATATATAGTTTATCAACGACGAGAGCTACTCGTTTCGCTTTTAATCTATTTTCTTTGAAAATTGGATACAGAACTTTGCGCCGTTCTGCAATTTCCTTCGGAAACTGATCATTCATGCCAATTTTGGTCCCAGCAAGTCTTTTACCCAGGCTTTTAACCATTATTTTATCTTTAAATGAAGCAAATTTGGCAACGATTGGGCGTTCGTACCTCTGCCCTCTCTGTCCGAAGCGGTGAACGCGTTCAAGTTGGATTTTGTCGATAACTTCGCGTGGAATCTGAAGCGCTGTAAGGAGGAAGTCTCTAACTATAGTTTCAGGAACTTCTCCTTCTTTTTCTTGGATACCTGTAAGTACCAAATTCTCTCTCATGGATCTAGTTTGTATGTCCAGTAAGGCTTCCTTCAGAACGGTGTTCTCCTTTTTAATTCCATTCATTTCGGTTTCAATCTTATTGACTGTCCCTTTTAGCTTGTGTGTTTCCTTCTTGAGGTGCTCTACATAAATCCCTTCAGTCCGCCATTACCCTTACGTTACCTTTACGTCATTACGTTGATCATTCTGCCTTCAGGTCGAAATTGTTACTCCCAATGCCTTCCTCTTGCAGGAACTGCTGACACACTCCAGCCACATGAGGTCTAGCATTGTCTTGCATTAGGAGGAACTCAGGGCCAACCGCACCAGCATATGGTCTCACAAGGGGTCTGAGGATCTCATCTCGGTACCTAATGGCAGTCAGGCTACCTCTGGCGAGCCCATGGAGGGCTGTGCGGCCCCCCAAAGAAATGCCACCCCACACCATGACTGACCCACCGCCAAACCGGTCATGCTGGAGGATGTTGCAGGCAGCAGAACGTTCTCCACGGCGTCTCCAGACTCTGTCACGTCTGTCACATGTGCGTGTGAACCTGCTTTCATCTGTGAAGAGCACAGGGCGCCAGTGGCGAATTTGCCAATCTTGGTGTTCTCTGGCAAATGCCAAACGTCCTGCACGGTGTTGGGCTGTAAGCACAACCCCCACCTGTGGACGTCGGGCCCTCATACCACCCTCATGGAGTCTGTTTCTGACTGTTTGAGCAGACACATGCACATTTGTGGCCTGCTGGAGGTCATTTTGCAGGGCTCTGGCAGTGCTCCTCCTTGCACAAAGGCGGAGGTAGCGGTCCTGCTGCTGGGTTGTTGCCCTCCTACGGCCTCCTCCACGTCTCCTGATGTACTGGCCTGTCTCCTGGTAGCGCCTCCATGCTCTGGACACTACGCTGACAGACACAGCAAACCTTCTTGCCACAGCTCGCATTGATGTGCCATCCTGGATGAGCTGCACTACCTGAGCCACTTGTGTGGGTTGTAGATTCCGTCTCATACTACCACTAGAGTGAAAGCACCGCCAGCATTCAAAAGTGACCAAAACATCAGCCAGGAAGCATAGGAACTGAGAAGTGGTCTGTGGTCACCACCTGCAGAACCACTCCTTTATTGGGGGTGTCTTGCTAATTGCCTATAATTTCCACCTTTTGTCTATTCCATTTGCACAACAGCATGTGAAATTTATTGTCAATCAGTGTTGCTTCCTAAGTGGACAGTTTGATTTCACAGAAGTGTGATTGACTTGGAGTTACATTGTGTTGTTTAAGTGTTCCCTTTATTTTTTTGAGCAGTGTATTTCACACAACACTTACTTTTTTTGTTGAAGTTTTCATGTACCAAATAAAAATCTAAAGTTCAATGTGTTTCCATTGCATTTTCAACTCTACGGATAGTTTTGTCACAAAAACTTACGTTAAATAGCAAATGTGCCTACTCTTGTCTTGGCATGTGCGCTCTAGCCAACAGCTCACAGATAAAGTGTGGGTAGGCCATTCTACATAATGAGATTATTATGTATAAGAGCGAAAATATTAGTATTTTTCAAATGGCAGTCAAGCATCGATCATCGTGGTACCAGTATCAGACCCTCGATATTTATTGGAAAGGAGCATCAAGATCACTGTGCACTTTCACCACTCTGTGAAGTTATTTAATCTGTAGCCTAATAAACTGCATGGTTTCCCAAGTCATAGTGGGAGGACCACACACCATATCATCGCCTGACTCCCAAGTTTACTTCAATATGTTGTATTTTATATCAATATTTCCACCGTCATCTCTCGCATAATTAATTTTACCAGCACAAAAAGATCCCATCATGTCGAACGAACAAATTACCGGTCGGCATTTATAAAACTGGACCGAAACGTCCTGTTTCCATCACGGCTGTTGTGATGTTTTTTTATTCGGTATGACTTTACCCAAATTAAAACTGTGGACGGAAACGTGGTTACTGGAATGGAACTTTTATATATTCTTTTAATCTCTACCTGACATAAAGGGACACTTCGAAAAGAAAGTAGCTAGTAGTCTATGAGACGACCAAACCCCCAAATTCACTGACATTCTTGAGCTTTGAGAAACATTTTGGCACAACTTACAAAGAGAGGATTCTTTTATCTCTGACTACCTTCCACCTGAAAGAGAAGCCCTCACTCCATTAATGGTTACGAACAACAGGGCCAAGGGGGCCATGTTCTTTTGTATTCCCCTGAGTCGATACAGAACATCTCCTGCCTGTGTCGACTCAGGGGAACACAATATAACACAGCCCTGGTGTTCCTAACCATTCATGGAATGAGGGTTTCTCTTTCAGATGGAAGGTAGTCAGAGATAGAAATGGCATTCCTCTCTTTGTATCTCGTGCCAGAAGGTTTCTCAAAGCTCGAGTATGGCACTGCAAGTACAGAGTCCCGCTGTTTGTTACCACAGAGGTTCAATATAGAGCGGCTTAGCATCAGCAGTAAATACTTTATGGTATCAGTGTAGAGTCGTTTTAATGAGACTGCTGGATGGGAATATGTGGTACTAAGTCTGAAGGTTTTGAATGGTAGGCTATTTGGCATGTGAGTTGTTTAAAAAGTGGTTACCTGGGTGGCTCGGGAGTTTGAGAAAGTGGGATATCTGCAATGTAACAAAGTGGATATTTGGGTCTTTGTGGGGGATTTTGAAGTGGAAGGTATTTGTGGTATTTTGGGACCGTTCTCGCCCCCATCTCAGACTCTTGAAAGGGATCTGAAATCTGAATTCAACATAAGCTCTGCTGAGTGTCTGAATCCCCTAGTCTCTCGCTCCCCCTCTCTCTCTCCTGCCTTCCCCCCCTCCCTTGCCAACTTCTGAGACACTTATCGCTGAAACATTTATATTCTCTCTCCTTCCATCTGTCCCTCCTTCCTTCCCTCCCCTACTATTTTCTATGAGCGGGTATTGGTACTTCTCACTTGAGGGGGAAAACGTTATTATCGAAGAAACATTTCTCTTTGCTGTACACACACATTTGCTGAGGTGTTGGCAGGCTCCTGTAATAATTACCACACTACAGTTTAAAGTCCTTTTACAGGTTATCAATTTACAGAAGATGAAACGACACACATTGTTAGTGGCGTCCTCGTTAGAGTTTTTCTCCTCGGCTAGATCAAAACTGTTACAACACTATACTTTCACTTCCTTGTGTCATTAATTAGTTACATGAACGCTTTAAAATGACTAATTTTGCAGCTGAAAGCTAATTGGAAATATTTAGACAGTGCATTATAGCGTGGGAAATTAGCAACCTTTAGGAGGCCATTGAACCAATTGATTCAGCTCTAATGTACAGTGCATTCGAAAACTATTCAGACCCATTGCCTTTTTCCACATTTTGTTACGTTACAGCCTTATTCTAAAATTGATTAAATTGTTTTTTTCCCCCTCATCAATCTACACACAATACCCCATAATGACAAAGCAAAAAACGTTTTTTAGAAATGTTTGAAAATGTATTACAAATAAAAAACTTTGTTGAAGCACTTTTGGCAGCGAATACAGCCTCAAGTCCTCTTGAATATGACACTACAAGCTTGGCACACCTGTATTTGGGGAGTTTCTCCCATTCTTCTCTGCAGATCCTCTCAAGCTCTGTCAGGCTGGATGGGGAGCATCGCTGCACAGATATTTTCAGGTCTCTCCAGAGACATTCGATTGGGTTCAAGTCCAGGCTCCGGCTGGATCACTGAAGGACATTCAGAGACTTGTCCCAAAGCCACTCCTGCGTTGTCTTGGCTGTGTGCTTAGGGTTGTTGTCCTGTTGTAAGGTAAACTTTCCCCCAGTCTGAGGTCCTGAGCTCTCTGGAGCAGGTTTTCATCAAGGATCTCTGTACTTTGCTCTGTTCATCTTTCCCTCAAGCCTGACTAGTCTCCCAGTCCCTGCGCTGAAAAACATCCCCACAGCATGATGCTGCCACCACCATCCTTCAACTTAGGGATGGTCCCAAATTTCCTCCAGACGTGACACTTGGCATTCAGGTCAAAGAGTTTAATCTTGGTTTCATTAGACCAGAGAATCTTGTTTCTCATGGTCTGGAAGTCCTTTAGGTGCCTTTTGGCAAACTCCAAGCGGGCTGTCATGTGCCTTTTACTGAAGAGTGGCTTCCGTCTGGCCACTGTACCATAAAGGCCTGATTGGTGGAGTGCTGCAGAGATGGTTGTCCTTCTGGAAGGTTCTCTCAGAGGGGTTGGGTTAAATGCGGAAGACACATTTCAGTTGAAGGCATTCAGTTGTACAACTGACTAGGTATCCCCCTTTCCCATCTCCACAGAGGAACTCTGGAGCTCTGTCAGAGGGACCAGCGGGTTCTTGGTCACCACCCTGACCAAGGCCCTTCTCCCCCAATTGCTCAGTTTAGCCAGGCGGCCAGCTATAGGAAGAGTGTTGGTGGTTCCAAACTTCTTCCAATTAAGAATGATGGAGGCCACTGTGTTCTTGGGGCCCTTCAATGCTGCAGAAATGTTTTGCTACTCTTCCCCAGATCTGTGCATCGAACACAATCCTGTCTCGGAGCTCTACGGACAATTCCTTCGACCTCATGGCTTTGTTTTTGCTCTGACATGCACTGTCAACTGTGGGACCTTATATAGACAGGTGTGTGACATTCCAAATTATGTCCAATAAATTAAATTTACCACAGGTGGACTCCAATCAACTTGTAGAAACATCTTAAGGATGATCAATGGAAACAGGATACACCTGAGCTCAATTTCGAGTCTCATAGCGAAGGGTCTGAATACTTATGTAAATAAGGTATTTCTGTTTTTGTATGTGCAAAAATGTCCTTAAATCTGTTTTAGCTTCGTCATTATGGGGTATTGTGTGTAGATTGATGAGGAATATTTTTTTATTTAATCAATTTTATAATAAGGCTGTAATGGAAAAAAATTGGAAAAAGGGAAGGGGTCTGACTACCTTCCGAATGCACTGCATGTAGGTACAACGTATGCCGACTTCTGGAGTGCTTCGAGGTGGCAGGGTGCAGCCGCCTAAATGGTGCCACTTAATGCGTTACAATTTTATATATCCTTAGAAGGGCTATGCTCACGTTCATTAGGCACCAAACGGAAGGAAACTGGCTGAAACTGGCTACTCAGCAAATTGGATACGGTCTATCACAGTGCCATCCGTTTTGTCACCAAAGCCCCATATAGAACCCACCACTGCGACCTACATGCTCTCGTTGGCTGGCCCTCGCTTCAAATTCGTCACCAAACCTACTGGCTCCAGGTCATCTATAAGTCTTTGCTAGGTAAAGCTCCGCCTTATCTCAGCTCACTGGTCACCATAGCAGCACCCACCCATAGCACACGCTCCAGCAGGTATATTTCACTGGTCACCCCCAAAGCCAACTCCTCCTTTGGCCGACTTTCCTTCCAGTTCTCTGCTACCAATGACTGGAACGAATTGCAAAAATCACTGAAGCTGGAGACTCATATCTCCCTCACTAACTTTAAGCATCAGCTGTCAGAGCAGATTACAGATCATTGCATCTGTACATAGCCCATCTGTAAACAGCCCACCCAACTACCTCATCCCCATATTGTTATTTATTTTTTTGCTCCTTTGCACCCAGTATCTCTACTTGCACATACATCTTCTGCACATCTACCACTTCAGTGTTTAATTGCTAAATTGTAATTATTTCGCCACTATGGCCTATTTATTGCCTTACCTCCCTAATCTTACTTCATTTGCACACACTGTATATAGACTTTTCTATTGTGTTATTGACTGTACGTTTGTTTATTCCATGTTTTAACTCTGTCTGTGTTTGTGTCGCACTGCTTTGTTTTATCTCGGCCAGGTCGCAGTTGTAAATGAGAACTTGTTCTCAACTGGCCTACCTGGTTAAATAAAGGGGATTTGTTTTAAACAGGGAGGGACTAGCCTACCACCTGGACTTGTCCAATATGAAATGCCCGTTTTCTTTTTCCATTGCACAACATTTAAATGTTTTCCATTGTGTGCCCTAATGAACATGACAACAGCAGTTTAGGGCAGCTTGGACCTTAAAGACACAATCTGGGATTTGTGTTAAAGCTCAACATTAGCCCACCACCAAATATTAAACAGCTAATATCCCAGATTGCACCTTTAAAATCAGAGAGAGTGCTGCGCTGAGTTATGAAAGTCAAAGCTGTTTGAAAAGTAAATCGTTTTTATGGGTCTTATCCAAACTGCTCTAACAATCAAGGGCTGAATATTTCATCATTCATTTAAAAGATGGATGAGTCATCGTGTGGATAATGTGTTCCGACTACAGACACCATGTCGGACCACCTTCACTCTGTCTGCACATTCCATAGCACAAAATGTTTTGAACTGTTTTGGGAAATCTTGAATATTTAACGGAAGAATAATTACATAGTACAATGCCGCAGCGCTCTTGTTAAACCTTTGAAACAGGAATTAAATTAGGGGGAGTGTTTTTCTGTATTTGTTTGAATCTAGTTCAACTGTTTTGTGGTCATACGGGTTTTGGAATTCTATAGCATACAGGCGTACGCTTGTGTTCATTCACAAGGAGAATAATAAAGATTCTGTACTCTCTCTATTCTACACACACACACACACACACACACACACACACACACACACACACACACACACACACACACACACACACACACACACACACACACACACACACACACACACACACACACACACACACACACACACACACACACACACACACACACAAAGAGAATACTGTTAATAAAAGCAGGGCAACTGAAAAAAATGTTATTTTGAATCCTTTGAACTGATTGGCCAGGAGGGGAACCCCAGTCTGTACATGCCCTCTTACATGGGCCTTTATATCGTTCTCTTCTCTACACACCATCTCATTCAGGGTTATTGACGGGGGTCGGGCTTCGCCCCATTTAATCAGAAAATAGGGCTGTATCCATGGCACCGGGAGGAGCAGGCAGAGTGGAGGTAGTCCTGAAACACAGGCTGGTCAGAGAGAGAGAGGAAAGAGAGAGAGAGCGAGGAAAGAGAGAGGGTAAACTAGAGGAGAGCCCTCCTGTTCTGTTCTACCTTTCAGAAAGGAGTGTAAGGACCCCCCCATAATGCTGCCCCCCACTCTGCCTGTGTGGAAGCAGCGGTGGGAACAGGCCCTCTCTGTGGCACGCCCTGAATAGGGAGCCTTCGCTCTTCAGTGCTTCTGAGTGGGCCTGCCAAAACAGAGGCTTTGGCCCTTCTCCCTCGCCTTCTCTCTCTCTCTTTGTCTCCGTCTCTCTCTTTCTCTCCCCTTCTCTCACAGGAGAAAGAGAATAGGGGTTTGGCTGAACAAGAGGTAAAGGGAGTTGAGGGGACCCATCTGTGTAGGCCCCCCCATCACTGTAATTAGTCATCTCCTCCAGCCTCCTCCAGAGAGACCGCACTTTGTGGAAGGCTGGACTCGGACACACCGAGGTGGGCTTAGTGGTTTACATTCATCCCCTCTCTCCCCTCCTCCTGGTGGGGTTGCTATTGGGCTGGGCCGGGGAAGGTCCATTATCTATGGTGATTTGTGTCCTAATGATGCTGGATTTATCTCCCTCTATAGAATTGTTTCAGCCCTGGCTCCACCCCCTACCACAGAAGGAGGGATGAGACACCTAATGGAGGCTGGGTAGGATACACACATTCAAGGTAGACGTTTACAGCATGAATCAAGAGAAAAGGAGCAAAACCGTGTACAAAGAATGGTAAAGTATTGGATACAGTTCTAGACACAACTGCAGGCCTCACCTTGGAGAAGCCCGCAGAGAAATGTTACCAAAAGAGAAACTATAGCCTGTCATGCTTTGCTTTCCCGAGCTCCGTTCCCCCCATGCCCGTCAAGCAGAACAGATATGAAAACAGCCTTCATCACAAATTAATTTTCACAGACGAAACAGCTAATGAGGCCGCAGTACTCTCTCAACAGATCTTTGGCAAATGAATAAAAACAAACTCGGAGCGGCGAGCGTAGCGGCAAATCTGGTATTAAACAGAACAGGGAGATGTCAAGCTGAAAGCGAACATGAAATGAAGGCGGGTAGAACAGCGTAGCCACACAACAACACATAGGAAAATAGGCCAGATGTGCCGAGGCATCATATATAAATGTTGCAAATGTTTTGCTTCTAATCTCACATGAATCCATACCTCAATTACCTATGTACATTCATTATGTAGCCTGCATTCATTATCATTATATGAAAAAGATCCACGGTTATTTGGTTGTCAGCTGATGATAGGCATGTTGGTTCTTTAACATATCCAGCTGGTTCTTTTCTTTTGAAACAGAATAAAAAAAGACATTCCTCTAAATTTATAGATCATAGTATTTAAGCCTAACGTATAACTTTTCCTTAGAAAATACCCCTTCCGGGCCTTCCTACTCTGACAGTATTTGCTCGGCAGCCCAATGAAGATGTATAATAATAGAAATCCTATGTTATCTACAGGGTTTTATCTCTCTATTTTGAAGCCATGTCAGCGGACTGATAGCGCTTCGTGCCACGGGTGGTTACCAATGCAATCCAGGGGCATTATTAACGACTACAATCCCCACGAACTGCTCACTCGATGCTGCCTGGAGAACTACGGGATTTTCCCATGGTCCTCCTGAAATATACATGGTGGGACGTGGCTCCATCCATAATTTATGAGCTCACATGTTGGCGGCGTGGATTACCTCTGGCTAGTTGGATTGGCCTGGTGTAAGAATGGAAGGCTGGACTCGGACACACCGAGTCCTGCACCTGTTTTCCCCCAATGTAAATCTTGCATTTCGGCTGCACCTCAACTGTATGTCAGTTTGGGCATTGCCTTTTTTCTATGTTTTTGGAGGATAGGAATCATCAGTAGAGGGAATATGATTTTGCATGTTAGCATCTTTACTGGGATGTGATGCAATTGAGACATTCACATTGCAGTCCTAAAGGGCCTGTCTCAGTCCCTATCAGCCAAGGTCCAGCAGTGTACCCCTGTAATGTGGCAACACCACTCACTGGTGCTCTGTCATAATCTATCCTAAGCAGACACTATTCAGGGCCCATTACTGTAAGTTCTGCTGGAACTTTCCTGGACCCGTGGAGGTCCAGAGAGAGGTGTCGTGTTAGTGGGAGATGTGAGAAGCTTCGTCCCTATAGTGATGGGGTAAGCGATGACCTGTCAGTGCAGACACAGGAAGGGATGGCGGAAGCAGCTGGACACTGTTACAGGCCAACGTCAAGAGACTCCGAGGTGGTAAGACAAGGATGTATAATGGGACGAGGGAGGGAGTGTTTTCAAAACTGTAATGTTTACATGAATTCTGATTATTTCCATTGATACACAACATCCTCAAATACATGTATATGTAGATATCTTTGTTAGAAAGAATGCTATATTTCCTTTGACTGGGGGATGCCGAATGTGAAAAATGGCTCAACTTACCCCGCTCTCCCCTACAGACATTCTAAGGCGGATCCACCTTCACTCTGTTTGCATATTCCAAGTCATTAAATGTTGAACTGTTTTGGGAGATGTTGAATATTTCATGGAAATAGAATAATTACATAGTACAACGCCATAGCACTATTGTTAAACCATTGAAACAGCAATTCAATTAGAGGGAGTGTTTTCCTGTATTTGTTTGAATCTAGTTAAAACATTCAACTGTTTTATTTAGCTGTATGGCTTTTTCCATTCTATAGCATACAGGTGTATGCTTGTGTTCATTCAGAAGGAGAAAAATACAGATTCTGTACTCTCTTTCTCTATCACTCTCACACACACGCTCACTACAGAATTAGACGTTTATTCACGTTTCTCCAAAAGTCAAATTTCAAAGTGTTTTTGACACCCCGGGTTGACTCCTGCTCAGTATCATTCTGTTTCTCCAAACATCTCATTTTGAAGTGTTTGACACCATGGGTGTGGAGGATAGGAATCATCAGTAGAGGGGATATGATTTCGCTTGCTAGCATCTGCACTGGAATGTGGCGCAATAGTCTTGAGCCATTGCAGTCCTAAAGGGCCTGTCTCAGTCCCTATAAGCCAAGACCCAGCAGTGTACTCAGGGACCGCTCACTGGTGCTCCGTCATAATCTATCCTAAGCAGACACTATTCAGGGCCCATTACTGTAAGTTCTGCTGGAACTTTCTTGGCCCTGTGGAGGTCCAGAGAGAGGTGTCATCTTAGTGGGAGATGTGAGAAGCTTTGTCCCTATGGTAGTTGGGTGAGCGATGACCCGTCAAAGCTGACACACGAAGGGATGGAGGGAGCAGCTGGACGATGTTACAGGCCAACGCCAAGAGGCTCCTAAGTGGTAAGACAAGGATGTTTAAATGGGACGAGGGAGGAAGAGGCTAGACACTGAAAGACAAAAAGGGGGACAGAGGAGCGAGGGAGAGAGAGAGTACACGTCAGGGGAGGGAGGGAGAGGAGATGCTCGACAAAGGGAGACATGGGGATCTCCTCTCCCAGGTTTGACTACTCTGAGGTAACCACAGACAAGGGAGGTGAGGGTGTCGGTGGGATCATGGAGTACAACTCATCTTATCTATATTCTGGGTTCGTCTCACTAAGTGCACCAGGGGTTGTGTTCTGTTCATATGCAGCAGCAGGAGCAGCAGAGCTAACCCACCGCACCCTGTGAGTTATGGAGAATACACACACCCTTAGCAGGGCTTAATGGCAAACTACCGTGTGAACTGGTTTACTGCTCAGTTCCCTTTGAGTGCTGCTAATATGTGACACGAATGCAAAGACACGCACGCACGCACACACACACACACACAAACAAAAGGCATCTGTTTCTGACAGTTGGGCCTTAATGGGATTCGTGGAGGTTGTGTTCGCAATAAAGCAAAATTATTAGCATAGACAGTTTTACAATGAGGGCAAACCTGAATGACAACAAAAATCTGCATCAATATAAAACATTTCAAATGCTATGTTCTCCAGGTGCTGGAGAACCCCAATACTGTGGGTCTTCTCACACCGTAACTTTACGGCTTATTCTCAGCGTTAGACCTGCCTGTCAACATGATTGTGACCTATTCAATCCTAAAAGCACAGAAAAACGGTACACTGAACGAATGCACCTCCAGGCCTGGTCCGAGCTGTTCCACACTCCATCAACTTACAGTTTCTCTACACCATGGCAGAGGTCAAACTGTGTTAAACTGCTTTTCATAAATGTCTCCTCAAAATGGCACTGGGGAGTGTGCCTTCAAAACCCAGGTAGACTAGAGAGCTAGCTACGGGGACTTGGAGAACAGAGCTCAGATCAAAAATGAAGAGAAGTGAAAAAGAAAAGCGTTTATGAAATCTAAAGGTCCTGGTAGTCAGTGACTCATGCAGAGGCCTTCACATTTAGAGTGCCACTACTGTTTTGGAAGTTATGTAATCATTCACCAACGTCAACAGCTCAAAAGCACTGAACACAAACAGACGTACTGACCGACGAATCTTGGCATTTTCATCAAAACAACAGTCAAGTCCTTCTCGGTATCTTTCAATTCCGTTCTATATAAAACTCGGTTCCTTTATTCCTTTCTCTTCCCAAAGCCTGTGAGGCAGCATCGTTCCACCTGTGACCCTGTGACGCTGTTCCGCGCAGGATGGACCCCATTGAGGCGAAACAAAGCCATCTGATTCACTTCCCCAGGTTAACCAACCTGATCCCAGATCAGTTTGTGCTGTATGGCCAAGCAGTTGACTATGCAGCACTAACAGATCTAGGTGCAGGCTACAGGTTAATCAACTTCTCTTGTTGACTTCAACTAGTACATAAAACAGAGAGAAAGGGCTCCTCCTAGTGGTAGAATTAAAGACCTGCAACTTCACTCAGATGACAAACGAGGTATCGAAATAGTCAGCCTCTTCCATAGCAACAGCCCCTACATAGCAACAACTTCCTTGAATAAAAAAGTGCTATTATAGCCTTGATCTCGCTTTCAAAAGAGACAGCTCTTTGTAGCCATCATCCTTGGGCACAGAATTGAATTTGATCCAGTTGTTATGTGAACGACCTTGCGTGGCATACAGCACAGCCAGCATTTCAATGGTGCCCTATGCCGACCTGATATTTAGAACATGGTGATTCCAATCTGTAGTCACCATAGTCTCTCTATACTCCATTTTGTTTTTGATGGATTTAATCCACAGTAGCTATAAAGACAGAGGGTCTTATCGATCAATTCAATATCATCTACATAACAGTGGCAAAGACAGAATCTATAAGGGTAAAGTTAGGGAGATAGGTATTCTCCAAAATATAAAATGAGGCACACCACCTTCAAAGCATAGCACATTCCTATTGATTTGCGCAACACTCCTGTCCACATTAGCATTTCAGTCAGAGAATTCTCTTTCCTCCGCTCCACTATGGACTTTTTACCCCATTTCCACACTGGGATGTGTATGATGAATGCAGGCCTATGATGAATCCCTTCAAAGCCAGAGGCAGAAATAATCACGAGGGGGGGGGGGGGGGTAGCCTCGGATGGTGAGCCCATGGTGTCCAAACGGTCCAATTGCAGCCCCCACAATGCTGCACTTTGATCAGGGTCGGTTGAGGTACGGTTGAATTAAGCGTCCCTGCTTCTGGCTGTCACTACCGGCCCGGCAGGGTGCTAGCTGAGAATTCTGGGTATTGATACCTGGTGGAAATCAGTGACTGGATGAAACAGACTCCCCAAAGGACTGCATGGTGGAACGACTCTATTGCCAGCTTGTCTGGTACATACTCAGTATATATTAAGAGGAAAAACAGCAGGTGGGACGAAAATGTGGTAGAATATCATCAGGGAACACAAACAAGCAGACTACTGTCCATTTTCACTGGCAGTAAGCATCACCTTTGAATACAGTACAGGCATATGCTGGCTTCTAGAAAAGGATAAGTGCGCTAGGATGCAATTATGCAACTAGTGGCAATCTAATGCCTGTGGACTTGGAACAGTTTGATGCCACATTGGTCTGATGTAATATCGCATCTTTAAAGTGATGCACCCACCACTTCCCTCCGAGGGACCAGTGTTCCACCACAGGCACAGCCCACAGAGAAGAGGCTGTCACAGAGATCCTTATGACAAGTGAAGCACCCACCACTTCCCTCCGAGGGACCAGTGTTCCACCACAGGCACAGCCCACAGAGAAGAGGCTGTCACAGAGATCCTTATGACAAGTGAAGCACCCACCACTTCCCTCCGAGGGACCAGTGTTCCACCACAGGCACAGCCCACAGAGAAGAGGCTGTCACAGAGATCCTTATGACAAGTGATGCACCCACCACTTCCCTCCGAGGGACCAGTGTTCCACCACAGGCACAGCCCACAGAGAAGAGGCTGTCACAGAGATCCTTATGACAAGTGATGCACCCACCACTTCCCTCCGAGGGACCAGTGTTCCACCACAGGCACAGCCCACAGAGAAGAGGCTGTCACAGAGATCCTTATGACAAGTGAAGCACCCACCACTTCCCTCCGAGGGACCAGTGTTCCACCACAGGCACAGCCCACAGAGAAGAGGCTGTCACAGAGATCCTTATGACAAGTGAAGGCAACTGCCATCTTGTTGTCAAGTTTCCCCAAAACATCCCAGCGTTTATTACTGCGGTTGGTTTAATTTCAATTAGCATCAACCAACAGTGAGCTGCATGTCTTCATGTCTGTCAAAGAGTCTCTGGTAGCCTTTAAGTGTAGCAGTCCCAGCATTGCAGACATACAGTGCATTCGGAAAGTGGCCTAGCCAGAGCCTGGACTTGAACCCGAACGACAATCTCTGGAGAGACCTGAAAATAGCTGTGCAGCGACGCCCATCCAACCTGACAGAGCTTGAGAGGATCTGCAGAAAAGAATGGAGGAAACTCCCCAAATACAGGTGTGTCAAGCTTGTAGCGTCATACCCAAGAAGACTCGAAGGCTGTAATCGCTGCCAAAGGTGATTCAACAAAGTACTGAGTAAAGGGTCTGAATACTTATGGAAATGTGAATATTGTAAATATTTCCGTTTATTATTTTAAATACATTTGTAAACATTTCTAAAAACTGTTTTTGCTTTGACATTATGGGGTATTGTGTGTAGAAAACTATTTAATCCATTTTAGAATAAGGTTGTAACGTGACATAATGTGGAAAAAGTCAAGGGGTCTGAATACTTTATGAAGAAATCGCTGTCCGACTTACACGGCAGTTTTGGCTCGAGCCCAAACTTTTTGACTACGAGCTTCATAATTGTCAGGTGCGGTCAACATCAATCGTTACCATCATCAGCCTCATCAATCACCATCATCGTCATTATCATCGTCCTGACCTTGCAAAGGCAGGGGGACTAAGAACAAAGTAACCTACATAACAAATTTTTTCAATAGAAACTCTTCCGTAAAACATCAGTATACATCAGTATACCGTGTACCCACACACTTGCGTCACATCAGTGAACAAAACACTACACGACAGTGGCTTTCGAATTACCTGACATTATGTTACAATTTCCTGATGGAAAACTGAATCACTTCTACGGTATAGCATCAATATCCCGACATTTGCGGGGGAGAAAACGTCAGGTTGTTTTAAGCAGAACATTGGTGTCAGCTTTTTAAAAAGTAAGAGGGAAAAAAAATATCTGGCTGCTTTGACATTTTCAGCGAGCAGGAATCAAAGAGGTGATAAAGATAGTGTTTACTCCCAAATGGCACCCTATTCCCTTTATAGTGCACTACTACCGCCCATGGGGCTCTGGTCAGAAGTAGTGCACTTCTATAGAGTATAGGGAATAGGGTGCCATCTGGGATGCACACAGTGTCTGTCTCTGTCAGAGCCAAACAAACAGAGGAGAGGAAATCACTGTCTGGCCATTAACAGGGTGAGTGGCATGAGAAATCGCTCGGTGTGTGTCTCTGGCTGGGCGATGTGCATCCTGGAGCCTGTCTGGGCGATGCGATGTGCATCTTGGCTGTCACCTGGGCACCCCTGCTGAGAAGGATCTGACAGAGGAGATAAGGAGAGCACAGGGGAGCAATGTGGGTGTTTATACAAATGGTAGGCATTCCTCACATCCAATTGTAAAGAAGGTTGTGTAGGTTGGTGCTATGTAGGTCTGGAAAGCCTATCTGCTTCAGCCCTGTGTACATATGGTATCACATCAAAGCATGCAGGCTGCATTGCATTAAAAAAAAAACATGTTCTAATGTATGGAGGAAGTCATACGTCTCATAATAATGGGGAAAGTCAAGACTTCAGTAAAAATCCCAAGGCAGACTTCAAATCAAATCACATTTTATTTGTCACATGCGCCGAATACAACAGGTGTAGACCTTACAGTGAAATGCTTACTTACTGTATCCCTTAACCAACAATGCTTTAAGAAAAATGTGTTAAGTAAAAAAATTGATATGTAAAAAGAAAAAAAGAAGATAAAAGTAACAAATAATTAAACAGCAGCAGTAAAATAACAATAGCAATAGCGAGACTATATACCAGTACAGAGTCAATGTGCGGGGGCACCGGTTAATTGAGGTAATATGTACATGTAGGTAGAGTTAAAGTGACCATGCATAGATAATGAACAGAGAGTAGCAGCAGTGTAAAAGAGGGGTCTGGGTAGCCCTTGGATTAGCTGTTCAGGAGCCTTATGGCTTGGGGGTAGAAACTGTTAAGAAGCCTTTTGGACCTAGACTTGGTGCTCCGGTACCGCTTGCCGTACAGTAGCAGAGAGAACAGTCTATGACTCGGGTGGCTGGAGTCTTTGACCATTTTTAGAGCCTTCCTCTGAAACCGACTTGGGAAATAAGTGTGATGAATAGAAGAAAGATGTATTGCAGAGCCTACTTTTTCCTGAGTCAGAGCTGCATTGTCATTCAGCTGGGGTATTAGTTATAGCTTCAGGAAAGGGTAACAGAAACATTCATTTGCTCCTCATGATTACTCACTCATACCCAATGCTTTGGGGGTTATGAGGAAACAACACAAGGAAACCACAGTCAGTATTCCAAATCACAACTATTTCTCAGTTTTACAAATGTAGGCAAGAAGAGCTCTCCAAAACCTTGTCTCAGACAGAGAACTTCTCTTGCTCTGTCACTGTGGCTACAGGTAAAGACCCAAACTCCCCAACTCTCAGAGAAATAACAGGTACCACAAAGCTGAGCTATAGGGGAGAGCGGGGTAAGTTGAGCCAAAGGGGTAAGTTGAGAAACCCGTGTTTCTAGGAAACCATACACAAAATTAATAAATTGACCAAAAAGGTCATCCTTTCATGGAGTCAATGAAGGAAGAAACCACATGGAAAAAGTGGTAAGCAAGTTAGGTCTAAAAAGTCAAATGAATTTATTGTGTTAGAGACTGCAGGTTTTCTGTTCTACCTGATAATTAATTGCACAAGGCTGGTGTCTCAGGTCTAAATCAGTCCCTGATTAGAGGGGAACAATAATAACAAGCAGTGGAACTGTCTCCGAGGTCCAGAGTTGAGTTTGTTAGAGATTTCATGACACTTGTATCTAAACCAAAGTAGATCATTCTAAGATTGTTCTATACAGCAGTTGGGGTCTCTATAAGCTTCAAAATCAAATCTAGAGTCGGCTTTCTATTTCGCAACAAAGCCTCCTTCACTGAAATATATGTAGACATCTTTGTTAGGGGCCTCCTGAGTGGTGCAGTGGTATAAGACACTGCATCGCAGTGCTACCTGTGCCACTAGAGATTCTGGGTTCGAGTCCAGGCTCTGTCGCAGCCGGCCGCGACCGGAAGACCCATGGAGCAGCGCACAATGGGCCCAGCATCGTCCGGGTTAGGGGAGGGTTTGGCCAACAGGGATGTCCTTGTCCCATCCTGCACTAGCGACTCCTGTGGCGAATACTATATTTCCCTTGACGGAGTGATGATGAATGTCATTTAAAAAAAAAACATTTAACCTTTATTTAACTAGGCAAGTCAGTTAAGAACAAATTCTTATTTAGAATGACAGCCTACCCTGGCCAAACCCGGACGACGCTGCGACAATTGTGCGCCACCCTATGGGACTCCTAATCACGGCTGGATGTGATACAGCCTGGATTCGAACCAGGGACTACGATGCAGTGCCTTAGAACGCTGTGCCACTCATTTAATCCCACTCTCCCCTAGCAGCCATACTGAATAGCAATGAAGGAAGCAATGTGGTCGAAGGAACATTACTTCCTGATTCACAAGAGACAACCCACCCCTTCGGCTGTGAGAGATTGATTCCACCCTGCTACCTGCCTGGGACATTTCCACACAAATTGAATAGTACTAGCAAACCAAAAATGTGTCAGCCAGGCCCAGGAGTTATGCTGCTATAGGCTCACACCATGCTAGAAAATGAAAATAAATTGTGCATCGCATCTCGGGAATGTTGACCTCCGGCTATGGGGTATGCTATGGTGCAACAAATCAACATTTGCAGCATTCACACAGAGTGCCATGGTTTCAATATGGTCAGTGCTATTTGGGATCCTTAACCCTTACCTAACCTAGCACGGACCGTTTCAATATAGGCTCATCGAGGCTGAACACAATTTGTTCAGAGCAGTTGCACTTAAGAAGTGTTATAAACTTGAGAAATAGGAGAGTCCATAAGTGAAAATACAGCCTGGACCCAGATCTGTTTGTGCGGACTTGGCGTGACTATGACTATAGTAGTTGGCAAGACGGCAGAAACAAAATCAGGGACCAGGCTAGTCAAACTAGCGGGCCCTAAATGTATTCATATCCTGAGCAAATACAGTCAATTACCAGTGTTGATGGTACATCAACATGTCATGTCACATCTGCAAAAATACAGTGTTCACTCACTGTTCATGGGACTGTGCTCCCACCCATCCAGGACATCTACTTGAAACTGTGCCTGAGGATGTCTCGCAGCATCATCAAGGACCCCACACACCAGCTGTTCGCTCACGTCAAGCAGACGGGATCGGAGCATGAGGTCTGATACCAATCAGGCCCAGAGACAGTTGCTATCAACAAACCATCAGACTGCTGACCACCTGCACTGAGTCACAGCACCTTAGCACACATGGATGCACACCTCTTATTTACTATTGCTAAATACTGCACAATTTAAACACTTGCCCCCCAACCCCAAAACACGTGTAAATATTGTTATATAAATTGGGCCTTCCTGTATTATGCTTATGCTAGAATGCTCATTCTATTTTACTGAGCCACTTACTTTATGTTTGAATTCTTATATTTTATTATTTCTTATTGTTGTTGCATTGTCGAGAAGGAACCTGCAAGTAAGCATTTCGTTGGACGGTGTATACGGTGTGTATCCTGAACATACGACTAATAAAACTTGTGGTTGGGTCTACACTGACTTGACACAGACAGGCTGCATCCCAATCCTCCACCCTTTTCCCAAAGTTTGGAATTGCACACTTCCCGTCACGGATTTAACAATGGAGGAAACTCCCTGCAGCCAACTATTACACCAATCAAATGCTTTTAGATCCATGACAGATGTGTGCAAGTGTAAAGGGGTGGAGAATCTGGACACACACACACAGACTAGCCAAAAACAGTCTTGGCAATATACAGTTGAAGTCGGAAGTTTACATACACTTTTTTCAACCACTCCACAAATTTCTTGTTAACAAACTATAGTTTTGGCGAGTCGGTTAGGACATCTACTTTGTGCATGACAAGTAATTTTTACAACAATTGTTTACAGATTATTTCACTTATAATCCACTGTATCACAATTCCAGTGGGTCAGAAGTTTACATACACTAAGTTGACTGTGCCTTTAAACAGCTTGGAAAATTCCAGAAAATGATGTCATGGCTTTAGAAGCTTCTGATAGGCTAATTGACATCATTTGAGTCAATTGGAGGTGTACCTGTGGATGTATTTCAAGGCCTACCTTCAAACTCAGTGTCTCTTTGCTTGATATCATGGGAAAATCAAAAGAAATCAGCCAAGACCTCAGAGACAAATGTGTAGACCTCCACAAGTCTGGTTCATCCTTGGGAGCAATTTCCAAATGCCTGAAGGTACCACGTGCATCTGTACAAACAATAGTACGCAAGTATAAACACAATGGGACCACGCAGCCGTGATACCGCTCAGGAAGGAGATACGTTCTGTCTCCTAGAGATGAACATACCAAACTTCTCTAGAAGCAATGTCAGCACAATAACTGTTCGTTGGGACCTTCATGAAATGGGTTTCCATGGCTAAGCAGCCGCACACAAGCCTAAGATCACCATGCGCAATGCCAAGCATCGGCTGGAGTGGCATAAAGCTCGCCGCCATTGGACTCTGGAAAAGTGGAAACTTAACCATCTGGCAGTCCGACGGGCGAATCTAGGTTCGCCGGATGCCAGGAGAATGCTACCTGCCCCAATGCATAGTGCCAACTGTAAAGTTTGGTGGAGTAGGAATAATGGTCTGGGGCTGTTTCCCAAGGTTCGGGTTAGGCCCCTTAGTTCCAGTGAAGGGAAATCTTAACGCTACAGCATACAATGACATTCTTGACGATTCTGTGCTTCCACTGTTGTGGCAACAGTTTGGAAAATGCCCCTGTGCACAAAGTGAGGTCCATACACAAATGGTTCGTCGAGATCGGTGTGGAAGAACTTGACTGGCCTGCACAGAGCCCTGACCTCAACCCCATCAAACACCTTTGGTATGAATTGGAACGCCGACTGCGAGCCAGGCCTAATCGCCCAACATCAGTGCACGACCTCACTAATGCTCTTGTGGCTGAATTTAAGCAAGTCCCCGCAGCAATGTTTTAACATCTAGTGGAAAGCCTTCCCAAAAGAGTGGAGGCTGTTATAGCAGCAAGGGTGGTATAGCAGCAAGGGTGGGACCAACTCCATATTAATGCACCTGATTTTGGAATGAGATGTTCGATGAGCAGGTGTATCTCAAGTTTTGAGGGAGCGTGTAATTGGCATGCTGTCTGCAGGAATGTCCACCAGAGTTGTTGCTAGATAATTGAATTAATTTCTTTACCATAAGCCGCTTCAAGTCATTTTAGAGAATTTGGCAGTATGTCCAACCGGCCTCACAACCGCAGGTTGTGGGCAAGCGGTGTGCTGATGTCATTGTGAACAGAGCGCCCCATGGTGGCGGTATGGTTATGGAATGTGCAGGCATAAGCTACAATGAACACAATTGCATTTTATCTATGGAAATGTGAATGCACAGATACCGTGACAAGATCCTGAGGCCCATTGTCGTTGCCATTCGTTTGCCGCCATCACCTCATGTTTTATCACGATAATGCACAGCCCCATATCTCAAGGATCTGTACACAATTCCTGGAAGCTGAAAACGTCCCAGTTCTTCCATGGCCTGCATACTCACCCACTGAGCATGTTTTGGATAGATGTACGACAGTATCCAGCCACTTCGCAAATCCATTGAAGAGGAGTGGGACAACATTCCACAGGCCACAATCAACAGCCTAATCGACTATGTGAAGATGTTGCGCTGCATGAGGCAAATGGTTGTTACGCCAGATACTGACTCCACGCCCCTACCCTTTAAAAAAAAAGTATCTGTGACCAATAGATGCATATCTGTATTCCCAGTCATGTGAAATCCATAGATTAGAGCCTAATGAATTTATTTCAATCAACTAATATCCTCATATGAATTGCAACTCAGTAACATCTTTGAAATTGTTGCGTTTATATATTTTTCAGTATACTTGTAGCTCATTAAACCATCGGATGTGTCCAAAGATACATTGGCTAGCCTACATATTGGATCGCTAACCATAGGCCTGGGGCCATGAAACACTGTTTGACAGACTGCTTATCAAAATGAACAGTTACAAGACTAACTCACTAATTTCCCTCATCTCCCACAGTAGCGTTGTGTGCGTGTGTTAATTTCCCCATCTCCCATTGTAGCTAATTTCCCAGGGAAGTAAATAAGGCAATAGTGATTAAATCTGATTGATAAATGCATTACTGAGTCAATATACATAAATTACATAGCATCTGCAGGACAGCAAGTATAGTTGAAGGCACTTTTACTTTTGGGAGGAAGATTCTATCAGTTGCACACATACATTGAATTTAAAGCAACAAAAGAACATAGCTTCCATCGACCATTGACAACAATATGGATTTAAGAGATTTAAATGTAGTTACTCATACTATGAAAAATAAAATGTACTTCTTACAAGGGCCTATACATTTGACTTTGGGGAACAGTTAAAATGGCAAACCATCAGAGGGAAGGCAAAAGATGAATACCCATAGAGTTAAAGAAAAACACTGATTCAAAACGCACTTCATAAAACTAAAAGCAGTTAAAGGCAGCTTGACCAACTATTGCGATACAGTAGTGCCCTAAATAAAAGGTATAAACATTCTCCATTGCCATTAACTGAAGTTGAACAGTATTTTTCAGTTCTTGTCTACTTTGTAAATGCAGGGGTGTGTTCATTACGCCAATTGGGCATGACAGCATGCAATCGCTCAGTCCTTGTATTCAGTGTACTTCTTAGACGAGCCATGCACCTTGCTGGCAGGGTACTTCAGCCTATTTAGGGCCATTTTGCGCAGCACTGCTTGGGGTAAATCGATATGACATTTCTCGGCCAGCTCAACTAGGTAGATGAGGACGTCGCTGAGTTCATGTGCCAGGTGCTCGCGCTCGGAGTCGGTCCAGCCGGGAAGTCCTTCGGTCACCTCGCCACGCCACTGGAACAACTCAGATACCTCGCCCACTTCTCCGACCATAGCTAGCAGGAGGTTGCGGGGTTGGTGGAACTGGTTCCAGTCTCGCTCGTCAGTAAATTCCGCTTGCATCCGTCGTATGTCTTCGATGGTAGGTTCGGCAGTGAAAGAGAACGTATCAGTTGGGGTTCTTCTCTTAGTTCCATTTTGCTTGGCAGCGGGGATGTCTGCCTCGCCGTTTTCACAGGCTATTTTTGACTTGCTAGGAGTGCCATTGGTGTGTTTAGCTTCAGATGGGGCCACCATCTCTCCGTTCAGTCCATGCACTCCATCGCCGTTCATTGCCATTGCCTTGTCAATTTTACACCAAACTATTGCACGGATCAACACTTACTTCGCTGTAAACAACCAACCTTGACAACAATATGGGAAAACTCCCGCCACAAAAACCCTTGCTCTTGTAGCCGGAAAGTGTAGTTTAAATCGCCGGAAATTCGAAATATGGGTTGCATTAAATGTGTTACATTGTGGGGTGTTGAGTTTTCCTAAATGCACTTGCCCTCGGATTTTGTGTGAAACTAAGTTTACTATGACTACAACTACCATAATACCCTAAACAGAAAGGCTAAACATGGCAGGCTCCTCTGCAGGAATGACTGCACTGCTATGTAATATGAATAAACAAATTGCAATATTTTATCCAACGATTACTTTCCAAAGGCACAATTGGTGTGTGATAAGGAGAATGTGTATGTCTGTCTCCCGATGCCAGAGTCAAGCCCAAACAAAACGGAAAAGGTAGGTCCACGGAGTGAATACTAACGTTAGCTAGCTCGCACTGATGTGCACTGTTTGTGTATCGTGTGCGCGCCTGTGCTAGTTAGCGAGGATGACAGTCGCACATCATTCATGACCACATTCCCTTCCGTATTTAGACGTTGCAAACATTGCTGTTAGTTTAAAACCTTCATGCAGTTTATTTATAGCTAGTCGTCTGCATGATAGCCTCCTTTTATAAATATGTAAATATTGTCCTTCTTACCCCTCTCTGCCTTCAGAGCATCCTCACAGGTTGTCTTGACAGGGGTTCTGAATGACTTTGATTAGGTATGATGATGTCACTAAAGTTTTGCCGATATTCCGCATTCAAAACAACTGGGAACTCATGACGTCAGTGATATTTAGGTTGGAAAGTCGGAGCTCTAGAAAGAGGCCCGAGTTTAAAAAAATATATATATATATATTTCACCTTTATTTAAGTAGGCTAGTTGAGAACAAGTTCTCATTTACAACTGAGACCTGGCCAAGATGAAGCAAAGCAGTGTGACACAAACAACACAGAGTTACACATGGAATAAACAAACATACAGTCAATAATACAATAGAAAAAGTCTATATACAATGTGTGCAAATGAGGTAGGACAAGGGAGGTAAGGCAATAAATAGGCTATAGTGGCGAAATAATTACAATTTAGCAATTAAACACTGGAGTGACAGATGTGCAGAAGATGAATGTGCAAGTAGAGATACTGGGGTGCAAAGGAGCAAAATAATAACAGTATGGGGATGAGGTAGTTGGGTGGGCTGTTTACAGATGAGCTATGTACAGGTGCAGTGAACTGTGAGCTGCTCTGACAGCTGGTGCTTAAAGCTAGTGAGGGAGATATGAGTCTCCAGCTTCAGTGATCTTTGCAGTTCGTTCCAGTCATTGGCAGCAGAGAACTGGAAGGACAGGCGGCCGAACGAGGAATTGGCTTTGGGGGTGACCAGTGAAATAGTTCAGAGTTGGATGACTGTTCATATCGATTTTTTTTTTTTTAGATCGGAGCTCGTTTTTCCCCAGTTCCCAGTTTTGAACGCACTGAAGTCTGAGATTTCCCGAGTTCCCTGTTTTGAACGCGGAAATAAGTCCACCAACAGAACTGTCTAAAATGCTGCACTGTAATTAATGACCCACATCTAAACTCCTATAACAGACAACCCTGCCAGTTAGCTATTCATAAGTCCAGTCTATTAGTCAGTTCAGAAAATTAAATCGTGGAGTTGATATGGTGGCCTCCCATTTGTAAGTGTTCATTTCTCTGACTGTGATTGTGTGCTTCTAGTGCTCCCCAGGAGCTGGTAGGTGTGGTGGGTCTGGAGATCCATGCTCAGATCCACTCCAACACCAAGCTGTTTTCTGGCTCCCAGGTCGGGTTCCAGGCTCCACCTAACTCCCTGGTGTCCTTTGATGCCTCCTTACCTGGAACTCTACCTGTAAGTTATGGTGCATCTGATGATAAACATGCCTCATGTCAATAAAGGCTGTTTGTCTATTCGTTGCGTAATAATACAGTTGTTGTCCATCATAACATAATCTGGTCTATGTAACCTAGCCTACAATATGTCGGTGTACATAGTCATTTGACCAAGTAGGCCTAAGTTCCTCTTCCTCCTCAGGTGCTGAACAGACGATGTGTGGAGGCTGCAGTGATGACAGGTTTGGCCCTTAACTGTACGATCAACAGGACGTGTCTCTTTGACAGGAAGCACTACTTCTACGCTGACCTTCCTGTAAGTCAACCCGGACCCCATCTATCCTCCAATCACAAGCAATCATCAATCACATTTATTTCTAAAGCCCTTTTTAGGCTTCGTCAGCAGTTTTTACAAAGTTATTGAATACAGTAACCCGGCCGAAATCACAGAGGAGACAACTTACTCCCCCATTAATAAGTAGCTCTCATCGGTCAAAGCAGCCATCTCTCCCCAAATTAACTTTCCCATTTTACCTCCTCCCTGTCCCTGAGCTAGGCTATCATTTAATAGTGACGAGTCTTGCTAAACCGGCAGAAAAGCTTATTGCCACCGATATCTAGCCAAATGACAGCTTCTGTTGCTGCAATCTGTTAGCTGTTAGAAGTCAAGTCGCGGCCAAGTGATATTCACCCTCACCTTGCTGCCAGGCGCTCCTGGGTAATTTTAGTGTCATTATGACTGACATTTTATGACCTTGACATCAAGACATGTCATTGGAAGAGATTCAATAGCAATTGCCCAACAAAGCCTCCGAAAAAGTTTCATTTCACTTTGGAAAGATGGGCAGCCCTAGCTTAATGTGACCTATGTAGAAAGAAATGACCCTGACATTACTCTTGACGAGCTGATGATGAGAAATTGTGGACTGAGAAAAGGATGAATTTGAATAATTTAAGTGCCTTAGCGGTGTTATACCATAATGGGACTTTCCACTCTCAAGAAAATGACAAGACAGCTAGGAGATTTGTCTGTTACAGTGCAATCCATACCTTTCCTGTATTAGATGAGTGAAGAGTTTAAAAAGCTTCCCTAACTTTGTCCTAAGGTCAAGAGTATAGAGTAGAGTAGCTCGTGAGGGTTATTTTGTGGGGTCAGGGAATGGATTGTTGAGCGTCGGGTTGTCAGTGCAGTTGTCTTAATGTTATGGTATGTCAATATCCTGTCAATTAAGAAATGAACTAGATGACATGATGGCCTAGAAGTCATTCTAGTTCTTTTGAACGAAAGCATATGATCAGCACAAGGCCTGCCAAGCCTAGATTGTTAGAAGACTGAGTTGTCTTTCGAACCCAGCAGTCAGATTCATAGGTAATAATGTTATCGTGAGGCTACAGCTGTTTAATCCTTCCTCACAGCAGAGGTAGATTATTGATTTCAAAAGCTCCGACATGTATCCCAGGGGTGAAATCCCAGCAGGAAGCCGAAGGATTATTCCCAAATCCCACCTCATCTTTTTTCCCCGTTGTAGATTTTCGGTCCGCTTACTGAGTGTTGCATCACCTCTCTCTTTGGGTTATGTTAAAACATGCGCTGTTGAAACGATAGTGCCAGTTAAGATTTAAATGTTCACCATGCCCACAAGTGGTACCAATGCTTATAAATATGTTTTTGCTTATCCTGTAGACAACACTTGTGTTTTACCAGGCCCGGGAAATAGACAGGGAATAGGGATGGATAGTAAAAGGCCTGTATTGCATAATGAATCATGCTAATGCGTTAAATTCAGTTGGGAGGGATGTTCATGCTCTCTTCATGATATGTAGAGAGAGAAAATAATAGCCATGATGAGTGAAGCATTAAGCTCTATTAAATTATTTTACTAGCAGCCTATTGAAGTAGAGAGAACGAGGACATAAAAAAACATGCATTTATTAAGAACACATATATATAGTTGTGCATTATTGATGTGTTCCATGATTTAATTTCACACAACGAACGCACTGCTGCTCATTACATGATTTATGATGCGCTTGCCTGACCAGCAGCAGGAATGAATTGAAGTGGCGGGCAGGTGTTATAACAGCTAGCCTCTTCTTAATAACATGCAGCTTCACACTAAGCTACTAGCGGATATGCATAATTATACTTTTCTGAAGTGTTTTCTGTGCAGACGTTATCCCTGACGACTATTTAATGACTCAAATGGATCTGTTTGTGGGACGTGGATGTGCAATAGGTAGGACTAGTTGAATCAAGGGTTGTAGAGGGGAATAGTTTGGTGCATCGAATCATGAATCCGTTGAAGGCAGCTTAGATTCAGTGAACTGAATCTGAAAACGACAAATAGCAGTCTAGTTGGAGAGAGAGCTCTCGGGTTTGGATTTACTTTCCTGAACCGGCCGAGTGCTTTAATACCAGACTGCTCATTAGGCTTTGGGGCTGGGGTGTGACTAGAAGGACCCAGAGGCTTCCAGTAGCAGTTTTTTACCACCACTGGTCTGCATTCAACTTCAGCTGCCCTTCATTATACAAAGCACCAACACCTCTTCAGTGATTATGCCGGAATTGCAAATGATCCACCATTTTGGTGGGTGCTAAGCTAACTAATGTAGCCTGTGTGTGAACAGCAATGCACACAGTATGCTAACTAGGAGGCACTTGCGCTAATGAATTACATTTGCATTGACACTGACAGAGCTCTATGAGAGAATTGATTATTCTAGAAAGGGAGGAATCAGCATCTTTTAATGCTATAATCCTGTATTTATAGTACACCGCTGATATAAAATGGAATGTCTCCCGTGGTCCATTATGCTCGTGTTGTTGCCAATGATTGATTTGTTGATCAGGTACAGTACAACACAGATGGTTACGGCTAATTCACTTTTCTCTCCTTTTTTGTTGCTCATATTTATTCCTTCCCTTTCTTTTTCTTCGTCGGCATGCCAATAAGTATGATGTATGTTTAGGCTTTTCTAGCGACGGTTGCCATGGCAACGGGACATAGTGCTACCGTACTCACTTGTGGAATAGCGGCAGCCAGCACAGTGGCACTTCAGAATAAGAGAACAGATAAAATATTCATTCAGTTCGCTTTTGTGACTTTGAACCCCTCTCAACGAAACAACAATAATATTCCAACCGCATAATAATGAGTTGGAGTAACCAGTTTTAGGGGCCTATTATCCCCCAAAAGTAACTAACTAATGGATGAATCTTAGCTCATGTTTAATGTATGGATTGCTATTTTGTTCATAACACTATTGACCCCTTGAAATATTTAAGATTATTTCCAAGTTAATTGTAATGGTAAATCGTTGATTATGCAGGCCAAGTTTATTTCGGTATTAACCCCATGTTTTCCTATTTTGCCTATAATATAAATGACTTTATTATATAGTGGCTGTAATTAAATACCTAAGCCTGGTCCCAGATCTGTTTGCGAGGAGTCCTCTATAGGTAATACCTATAATCGTTGTCATGCCAAATGTCAAGTTTATACAGCATATGAGACCAGGCTATTACATATCTGATAAATGAGACACATTTAGACTGCTGAAGCAAGCACACAAAATTTACCTTTTCTAGTTTCATGCGTTTCCTCCATCCAGGCGGGCTACCAGATCACCCAACAGAGGCTGCCCATCGTGGTGGACGGCACCCTGACCTAAAGTCACCTAGGGTGCCGTAAGAGGAACACGGTGGTCACCAAGAGTGTCAGGATCAAACAGATCCAGTTAGAGCAGGACAGTGGCAAGAGCCTCCACGATGACTACAGGAGCCAGACCCTTATAGACCTCAACAGAGCAGGTAGATGGAGTTTAGCTTCCCATCGGTGTACCTCAACAGAGCAGGTAGATGGAGTTTAGCTTCCCATCGGTGTACCTCAACAGAGCAGGTAGATGGAGTTTAGCTTCCCATCGGTGTACCTCAACAGAGCAGGTAGATGGAGTTTAGCTTCCCATCGGTGTACCTCAACAGAGCAGGTAGATGGAGTTTAGCTTCCCATCGGTGTACCTCAACAGAGCAGGTTGATGGAGTTTAGCTTCCCATCTGTGTACCTCAACAGAGCAGGTAGATGGAGTTTAGCTTCCCATCGGTGTACCTCAACAGAGCAGGTAGATGGAGTTTAGCTTCCCATCGGTGTACCTCAACAGAGCAGGTAGATGGAGTTTAGCTTCCCATCGGTGTACCTCAACAGAGCAGGTTGATGGAGTTTAGCTTCCCATCTGTGTACCTCAACAGAGCAGGTAGATGGAGTTTAGCTTCCCATCGGTGTACCTCAACAGAGCAGGTAGATGGAGTTTAGCTTCCCATCGGTGTACCTCAACAGAGCAGGTAGATGGAGTTTAGCTTCCCATCGGTGTACCTCAACAGAGCAGGTAGATGGAGTTTAGCTTCCCATCGGTGTACCTCAACAGAGCAGGTAGATGGAGTTTAGCTTCCCATCGGTGTACCTCAACAGAGCAGGTAGATGGAGTTTAGCTTCCCATCTGTGTACCTCAACAGAGCAGGTAGATGGAGTTTAGCTTCCCATCGGTGTACCTCAACAGAGCAGGTAGATGGAGTTTAGCTTCCCATCGGTGTACCTCAACAGAGCAGGTAGATGGAGTTTAGCTTCCCATCTGTGTACCTCAACAGAGCAGGTAGATGGAGTTTAGCTTCCCATCGGTGTACCTCAACAGAGCAGGTAGATGGAGTTTAGCTTCCCATCGGTGTACCTCAACAGAGCAGGTAGATGGAGTTTAGCTTCCCATCGGTGTACCTCAACAGAGCAGGTAGATGGAGTTTAGCTTCCCATCGGTGTACCTCAACAGAGCAGGTAGATGGAGTTTAGCTTCCCATCGGTGTACCTCAACAGAGCAGGTAGATGGAGTTTAGCTTCCCATCGGTGTACCTCAACAGAGCAGGGAGATGGAGTTTAGCTTCCCATCGGTGTACCTCAACAGAGCAGGTAGATGGAGTTTAGCTTCCCATCGGTGTACCTCAACAGAGCAGGGAGATGGAGTTTAGCTTCCCATCTGTGTACCTCAACAGAGCAGGTACCATAGAGTTCAAACACTCATAGACTCCAAGAGGAGTCTACCACAGAGCTCCAACTAGTATATACAGATCTAGATAGGATTTGGCTAGCCAGTCCCTGTTCTATGTAGGAATATGGGGAGTGTATGTAACATCTCTCTCTCCCTCCAGGCGTGGGTCTGATGGAGCTGGTGATGGAGCCAGACATGAGCTGTGGAGAGGAGGCAGCAGCAGCCGTCAGAGAGATGCAGCTCATACTGCAGGCTCTAGGGACCTGCCAGGGAAACATGGCTGGTGGGGAGTCCTGCATTGGACACACACACTCACTGACACACCAGGGAAACATGGCTGGTGGGGAGTCCTGCATTGGACACACACACTCACTGACACACCAGGGAAACATGGCTGGTGGGGAGGCCTGCATTGGACACACACACTCACTGACACACCAGGGAAACATGGCTGGTGGGGAGGCCTGCATTGGACACACACACTCACTGACACACCAGGGAAACATGGCTGGTGGGGAGGCCTGCATTGGACACACACACTCACTGACACACCAGGGAAACATGGCTGGTGGGGAGGCCTGCATTGGACACACACACTCACTGACACACCAGGGAAACATGGCTGGTGGGGAGGCCTGCATTGGACACACACACACTCACTAACACACCAGGGAAACATGGCTGGTGGGGAGGCCTGCATTGGACACACACACACACACACTCACTGACACACCAGGGAAACATGGCTGGTGGGGAGGCCTGCATTGGACACACACACACTCACTAACACACCAGAGAAACATGGCTGGTGGGGAGGCCAGTATTGGACACAGGGGCGCAATATGGGGGGAGTTAGAACGATTCTAAGGGCCTGTGACTGACAGGGACCCCCAAAAAATATTAGAACGTTAGGTTAAAAAATAAAAAAAAATAAACGTTTATTAACCTATCATTATTAATATAATATTTTATTTACGATGTACTATTAAAACTAACGGTTTCTTTTTCTTTTCTTGTTTTTGGCAAAAAGTAAACATCCAGAGAGCCTCTGTATTGACAGCTGTCTCATACCTTCTCTCTTTCTATAGAGGGCCAGCTGTCTCATACCTTCTCTCTTTCTATAGAGGGCCAGCTGTCTCATACCTTCTCTCTTTCTATAGAGGGCCAGCTGTCTCATACCTTCTCTCTTTCTATAGAGGGCCAGCTGTCTCATACCTTCTCTCTTGCTATAGAGGGCCAGCTGTCTCATACCTTCTCTCTTGCTATAGAGGGCCAGCTGTCTCATACCTTCTCTCTTGCTATAGAGGGCCAGCTGTCTCATACTTTCTCCCTTGCTATAGAGGGCCAGCTGTCTCATACCTTATCTCTTCCTATAGAGGGCCAGCTGTTTCATACCTTATCTCTTGCTATAGAGGGCCAGCTGTTTCATACCTTCTGTCTTGCTATAGAGGGCCAGCTGTTTCATACCTTCTCTCTTGCTATAGAGGACCAGCGGTCTCATACCTTCTGTCTTGCTATAGAGGGCCAGCTGTCTCATACCTTCTCTCTTGCTATAGAGGGCCAGCTGTTTCATACCTTCTCTCTTGCTATAGAGGACCAGCGGTCTCATACCTTCTGTCTTGCTATAGAGGGCCAGCTGTCTCATACCTTCTCTCTTCCTATAGAGGGCCAGCTGTCTCATACCTTCTCTCTTCCTATAGAGGGCCAGCTGAGAGTGGATGCCAACGTGTCCGTCCACAGACCTGGGGATCCTTGGGGCATCAGGACTGAGGTCAAGAACATCAACAGTGCCCGCAACCTGGCCAGGGCCATAGGTGAGTGCTGCAGAGGGCTTTTCACAATACTGAGCCAAACCAGAGGCGAAGCGAGAAGCTCCACTCACGTCAATCTGTCCACGCGAGAATACGGCGATAAGTTCACCAAGTGGGGATTGTTTTTGTATGGAGGTCTATGAGAGAGTGTCGGATCTGGTAAGAAAAGAAATGTGATAGCTAATTTTCTAAGTGAAGTTTATTTGACCTAATAGAAGTTGCATAATGTTTAGGTTGTTACGAATGTACTGATATACACTACATGACCAAAAGCATGTGGACACCAGCTCGTCGAACATCTCATTCCAAAATCATGAGCATTAATATGGAGTTGGTCCCTCCTTTTGCTGCTTTAACAGCCTCCACTCTTCTGGGAAGGCTTTCCACCAGATGTTGAAGCATTCCTGCGGGGACTTGCTTCCATTCAGCCACAACAGCATTTGTGAGGTCGGCACTGATGTTGAGCGATTAGGCCTGGCTCACAGTCGGCTTTCCAATTCATACCAAATGTGTTCGATGAGGTTGAAGTCAGGGCTCTGTGCAGGCCATTCAAGTTCTTCCACACCAATCTCGACAAACCATTTCTGTATAGACCTCGCTTTGTGCACGGGGGAATTGTCATGCTGAAACAGGAAAGGGCCTTCCCCAAACTGTTGCCACAAAAGTGGAAGCACAGAATCATCTAGAACTAGAAGCGTTAAGATTTCCCTTCACTGGAACCGAGGGGCCTAGCCCAAACCATGAAAAAGAGCCCCAGACCATCATTCCTCTTCCAACAAACTTGACAGTTGGCACTATGCATTGGGCCAGGTTGCGTTCTCTTGGCATCCGCCAAACCCAGGTTCGTCTGTCCAGAGAATGCGTTTCCACTTCTCCAGAGTCCAATGGCAGCAAGCTTTACACCCCTCCAGCCGATGCTTAGCATTGTGCATGGTGATCTTAGGCTTGTGGGTTTCCATGGCTGTGCGGCTGCTCGGCCTGGAAACCCATTTCATGAAGTTCCTGACGAACAGTTATTGTGCTGTTGTTGCTTCCAGGGGCAGTTTGGAACTCGGTAGTGAGTGTTGCAACCGAGGACAGACGATTTATACGCGCTACAGCACTCGCCGGTCCCATTCTGTGAGCTTGTTTGGCCTACCACTTTGCGGCTGAGCCGTTGTTGCTCCTAGACATTTCCACTTCACAATAACAGCACTTACAGTTGACCGGGGCAACTCTCGCAGGGCAGAATATTGACAAACTGACTTGTTGGAAAGGTGGCATCCTATGACAGTGCCACGTTGAAAGTCACTGAGCTCTTCAGTAAGCCAGTTCTACTGCTAATGCTTGCTTGACTCTGTGCTCAATTTTATACACCTGTCAGCAACTGGTGTCCACTAATTTGAAGGGGTTTTCCACATACTTTTATTTTATATATATATATATATATAAAATAAAAGTAAGTGGATGCACGTGGCATCTCAGCAACTTTGAGAAAACAATTTTATATTGGAGTTTATTGAGTATCTTGTTCACACGTGTATCTGCCTGCCTTTCCGCCTTAGCGACAACTACTCCCATTGTTAGCGCAGAGACAAGACCATCTCATCAGTATATAGACTATATTATAGAGTATCTATGGCCAAACTGAGCCGAGCCAAACCAAGCTGTATTGAGCTGGCCTGGTTAAAGCCTTCACCATAGTTGCTGGAACCGTGCTGAAAAGGACCATGTGAATAGACAATATCTGAGCCAGAACAGTTTGGTTCAGGTTGGCACAATAGTGTGTGAAGGGTAAATCCTCATTGTCATTGGTGGGGGTTAGTGGAGGTACTGAAGTGAAGCGGTCACGACCCAGTGGGTCTGGAATGAGCTAGTTGGATCAACACTCAGGGAAATATAGACACACACACACAGAGAGAGAAAAAGAGCGAACAGCATGGAATCCTTTTCATGGGCTGTCATCTTTCTGAAACAGTCGTCTGACGGAGGGCTGTGTAATTATGCGTGCACTGCAAGTCAAACTGGGAGACAAAGATTAGAGACACCATGAGGCACAAACACACACACACAGAAATGAGGCTCACACACACACACAACCGGTCTTATCTGTCTTCGCCTGTGTAAATGTTCTCTCAGACAACTCAGTGAAGTAACTGCCAAAACTTCCTCTTGTCTCAACTTCATACGTCTTTCCATGATTTGTTCCTTCTGAGATGTTTTATCCCTGAAGGCAGTCGTCACTCTCTCCGCCCGCAGGAATCAGAGAAACAGGCTTTCTGTTGACAGGAACTGAAGACGGAAAGTCTTCTGAAGAGACGTTTAGTGTAGAGGGATAGTTAACATTGACTAGAAAGCATGAGGCCTTTCCTACCCACACAAACTCAGGAAGATATAGAATACAACTTTATTGACCATTTGTTTCAGTGAACAACTGAGCACACAGTCTGTATGCCTAACTTAGGCTAAATTGTCTTTCTACAGAACAATAGATTTCCCATCAACACTAATTCCACTTCTACAGAGTTTCCCATCAAACTGTTTTCTTTTCTCTCCAACTTACTGGAGACAGTGGAGAGTCATAGGGGCCATTGAAATTCTTCACCAGGAGCAGCAGGCCATTAACAGTTCGTGTGATACAAAGTGACTTGGCCGCTTGCATTATTTATCCCAAGAGTAGACTTCCATTTTAGCTTAGTGCAGAGAAGTGATAAAGAGTTTTTAAAAGTCAAAACTCCAGCTAGTCGTTTGTCACAGAGAACTAATGTAGCAGCAGTTAGGAGACTTCAGGCATGGCCAAGCTGGATGCTTGCTTCTGTTCAGGTGTGTGTGTGTGTGTGTGTGTGTGTGTGTGTGTGTGTGTGTGTGTGTGTGTGTGTGTGTGTGTGTGTGTGTGTGTGTGTGTGTGTGTGTGTGTGTGTGTGTGTGTGTGTGTGTGTGTATTTTCATCAACAGACTATGAGATCCAGAGACAGATGTTTGTCCTAGAGAGCGGCGGCACGGTGCAGAACGAGACACGGTCGTTTGATGGCAAGACTGGGTAAGAGGCTTATAGAAGCAACCCTCGACCCAAGTCAAGCCGTCAAGTCCCATTACGTTACAGTGAGAGTGCTTCTGATAACATGTCAAAAATGTCTATTGACTAAGAATATGATGTTTCACAGGATACGGTACAATGTACACAGGATGCGTCTCTTCAGGGTTTTAATAGTTATTTGGGTCAGATATTCACCCCCCCCCATAATTCAACACTTTATTCCCACCTCCAGTGTAATATTTGATCTCAAGACATTCTCTCTTCTGAGGTTGATTTGAAAACGTTTTAGTAACTAAGGATGATGAATGAGGCCACTTGGAGTCAGTCAGTGTCTGGTGTTGTGGACCAGTGTGTTAGCGAGGGTTGTAAAGCCCATGAAATGAGCTGCTCTTCACACAGCTGGGGCCTACCTCTAATGCGCAAGTTAGCATTTTTCGTCATGAATCTTGTTCTGGAGGCAGCTCTGCAGAGCGGTTAATAGCTGGCACAGTCACAAAGTCATAAAATCTGATTTTAAACCTAACCTTAACCACACTACTAACCCTAATGCCTAACCCTAACCTTAACCACACTGCTAATATCCTGATGACTAACCCTAACCTTAAATGAAGAACAAAAAGCCAATGTTGACTTTGCAGCTGGCCTATCTAAGGGGAAATCACTCAGTTCTGCCTCCAGGACAAGACTCATGACAATAAACGTCAACCTGCCTATAACACCATCCCGTGTGTGTGCGCCCGCGTGCGTTGTGCCTGATAGAGTGTGTTTGACAGCAAAGGCCCACAGCTCTGTCATGGTCCAGAAATACACAGAATGACTGGGGGCCCCTCACCTCACACCTGTGGCCCTCGCCCATAGTTACAGCCTCTTCAACATGAACAATCTGCCGTAGTAACTGTTGTAACGAGCGAAACACTATCGTTATACAGTACCTCAAAGCCATAACACGTGTCCCTCTTTTTTACAGTCACACCATTCCAATGCGAGACAAGGAGGGCCTTCAGGACTACAGGTGAGCACATCTCATATTCACTTCAGTATGTTCTAGCAGCACAGCCTCCAGCATGGTGTGTGGTATTATACGATCACTGCTGTAGGGCCTGCATGGAGAGAAGAGGGGGAGCGAGACAGGAGGGAGAGGAGAGGGGGAGCGAGACAGGAGGGAGAGGAGAGGGGGAGCGAGACAGGAGGGAGAGGAGAGGGGGAGCGAGACAGGAGGGAGAGGAGAGGGGGAGCGAGACAGGAGGGAGAGGAGAGGGGGAGCGAGACAGGAGGGAGAGGAGAGGAGAGGGGGAGCGAGACAGGAGGGAGAGGAGAGGAGAGGGGGAGCGAGACAGGAGGGAGAGGAGAGGGGGAGCGAGACAGGAGGGAGAGAAGAGGGGGAGCGAGACAGGAGGGAGAGGAGAGGGGTCATCGTGTATAGGGACCCAGTAGATGAACATACCGATAAACATGCGCCACCCCGCGGCCCTAACGCATCAGTTAGCAAGAATTATGACGGAGAGTAAGCGTGCGACGCAGTCACACAAGTGTATGTGTGTGTGTGTTTTGTGTGTAGAGGAGACAGCCCTTTGTCTGACCGTGTGACACTGTGTCGTCTTAAGAGGCCTGCAGAGATACAGCCAGCACTCCGCTCTACTGCTGATAACAGCTCCCTCTCTATCTTCTCTTATCTCACTCCTGCCTCTCTTTCTTCTCTTATCTCACTCCTGCCTCTCTTTCTCGCTCCCTCTCTGTTGTCTTTAACTGTGCTCGCTCTGGGTGCTCCCTCTGTCACACATGCACTCTCATCTCTCCTCTCTCTTCTCTCTCCCCTTGCTCTCTCCTCTCTCTCTATCCCCTCGCTCTCTCCTCTCTCTCTCCCACCTCTCCTCTCTCTTCTCTCTCCCACCTTTTCTTCCCTCTCCATATTTCTCACTCCCCCCCCCCCCCTCCAGGTTCATGCCGGAGCCCAACCTCCTCTGATGGTGTACGAGGCGTGCTCTACAGCCCCCCCTGGTGTTGCCCCCAGCCAGGTGGTGGTTCTGGAGGAGGTGAGGGAGAGGCTGCCGGAGCTGCCCAGCGTCAGGAAGCAGAGGCTGGTGGAGACCTACGGCATCCTCCCCGAACACAGCTTCACCCTGGTGGTGAGTGACTACTACAGTATGTAGGTGTGTCTGTTAATGTCCAACTGAGCAAGTTAATTATAGGAGATGGTAGGTTTCTCACTCCATCTCTCTGGCTTTCATCTTCTGTCTTCCTGTCTGTCTCTCTCCCTCCCACTTTCTGCTCCTCCTCTCTCCCCCTCTTCCTTTATCTCTCCATTGTACTCTCTCCCTCACTGTCTCTCAATTTAAAAACTACCCAAAGTAACCTATTCTTGCACAGCCAGTTACCCTGTCTGCACTTCTGCCTCTGTCCAGCAAGGCGCAGTAGATTGTGGTATATACAGTATTATTGAGTGTGTTTCATTGGGTCTCCTGTTGTAGAATGAGGACGGGCTGATGGACTACTTTGAGTCAAGGAGACCAAGGCTGGACCGAGAAAGGTGATTGGCTGGGTGATGAACGAGCTACAGGGCCTCCTCCATCAACAGAACCTGAGTGTCAGCCAGAGGTGAGACACTCAGTCGTCCTCTTCCTCATCCTCTTCCTCTGTGTCCTACTCTAGCCTCAATCATTCTCTTTCTCCTCTCCACCTCATCCCTATCATTCTTCCTCTACATCCCTCATCTGGTTTCGCCCTCTTCTCCCTCCCGAACTCCTATCATGTGTCTCTCCTCCCCTTCCTCTGTTCTACTCTTTTCAGTCTTGCGTTGACTTCAAACCCCATGTTGAAGATCCTATCTCAGCATCCAACATCTTGGCTAGACGGAGGCCTGAAATCGTTTCCATACTGGAAGCATAATTTATGTGCTTTTTCCCTGCGATGTTTCCTATCCATCTTCATGTGGATACCTTCCGGTATTACTATGGCAGGCCATGAATGTGAATAGAGAATACATCTGGGCAATAAGCTGAGTGTTTTGAGTTGTTTTTCTATAATACTGTTTTTATCCTACACTCCAGACTGTTCTGAGACTGATCAAACAGAGTAAAGTATGATGTGTTTTGTTTTATGTCTTTGTCTGAGAACTAGTGGACGGGTGGGTGTTTGTGTGCCTTTTTGTCGTTTTGAAAAAAGTGAGAGTGGATGTTGACTATGTGTGGATTCACGTGTTTGTTGTTTGTTTAGCCATATTTCCGTTCATAACTCAGTCAGTGTGTATGTGACTGTGTCTCTGGCCCAGTGTGTGTCTGACTCGGGGATTCGTGACAGCACTGATGATCATGTGCCCTGTAGGTGGCAATGGGCTGTCACAGAGAGAGACGGGGCCAAATAGCCTCTCATTATAAGCACAGTGACTCCGGGGTAGATAGACACCGTCACACTGTCACACAGGAGAGGATAGACTGGGTCTAATGACATCTCCTGTGCCTTCTCTCTCTTCCTTCTCTTCTCTCTCTCTCTCTCATATCTGTCTCTCTCTCTCTCTCTCTCTCTCTCATATCTGTCTCTCTCTCTCTCTCATATATGTCTCTCTCTCATATCTGTCTCTCTCTCTCATATCTGTCTCTCGCTCTCTCTCACATATGTCTCTCTCTCTCATATCTGTCTCTCTCTCTCTCACATATGTCTCTCTCTCTCTCACATATGTCTCTCTCTCTCTCACATATGTTTCTCTCTCATATCTGTCTCTCTCTCTCTCTTATATGTGTCTCTCTCTCTCGCTCCCTCTCTCAGTCCGATCTCTCCTCAAGCTCTAGCCCAGATACTGAATCTCCAGGAGAATGGACAAATCTCTTCTATCGCCAAGCAGGTGAGAGATAACATCCAAAACATTTAATGCAAAGTCCATATGTGTTACTACACTGAGTGTACAAAATATTATTAACACTTTCCATGACACAGACTGACCAGGTGAATCCAGGTGAAAGCTTTGATCCCTTATTGAGGTCACTTGTTAAATCCACTTCAATCAGTGTAGATGAAGGGGAGGAGACGGGTTAAAGAAAGATTTTTAAGCCTTCAGAGGGTGAATGGGCAAGACAATAGATATAAGTGCCTTTGAACGGGGTATGGTAGTAGGTGCCAGGCGCACTGGTTTGAGTGTGTCAAGAAGTGCAAAGCTGCTGGGTTTTTCACACTCAACAGTTTCCCGTGTGTATTAAGAATGGTCCACCCCCCAAAGGACATCCAGCCAACTTGGCACAACTGTGGGAAGCATTGGAGTCAACATGGGCCAGCACCCCTGTGGAACGCTTCCAACACCTTGTAGTGTCCATGCCCTGATGAATTGTAGCTGTTCTGAGGGCAAAGGGGGTGCAACTCAATATTAGGAAGGTGTCCTTAATGTTTTGTAGCCTCAGCGTATATTATATAATTTTCAATTGGGGTTTAACCTGAGTGTTTCATTGCTCCATACAGGTGTTCCAGGAGCTGTGGAAGACCCCAGGTGAAACGGTCCAGCAGATCGTCAAGGAGCAGGACCTGGGGATGTTCAACGACAGCACAGAGATCCACAGGATTTGCCAGAAGGTGGTGGACTCACACCCAGACCAGGTGCGGCCTCCCTGGGCAAGAGCTGCCACAATGAGGGCAGGTAGTTTGCCCCTGGTGATGCGTTGGGCAGACCACACCACCCTCTGAAGAGCCCTGCGGTTAGGGGCGGTGCAGTTGCCATACCAGGTGGTGATTCAGCCCGACAGGATGCTCCTAATGGTGCATCTGTGTAAGTTTGTGAGGGTCTTAGGGGCCAAGCAAAATGTCTTTAGCCTCCTGAGGTTGAAGAGGCGCTGTTGCACCTTCTTCACCACACTGTCTGTGTGGGTGGACCATTTCAGATTATCAGTGATGTGTACGGCGAGGAATTTGAAGCTATTCACCTTCTCCACTAAGTTCGTGTCTCCAGAAGTCCACGATCAGCTCCTTCATTTTGTTGTCATTAGGAGAGAGAGCGGTTATTTTTCTGGCACCACTCCTCCAGGGCCCTCACCTCCTCCCTGTAGTCTCGTTGGTAATCAGGCCTACTACTGTTGTGTTGTGATTGAGTTGGAGGTGTGCGTGGCCACGCAGTCATGGGTGAACAGGGAGTAGAGGAGGGGGCTGAGCACACACCCTTGTGGGGCCCCAGTGTTGAGGATCAGCGAAGTGGAGGTGTTGTTTCCTACCTTCACCACCTCGGGGGGCGGCCCGTCAGGGAATCCAGGACCCAGTTGCACAGGGTGGGGTTCAGACCCAGGTCCCTGAGCTTAATGATGAGCTTGGAGTGTACAGGCTCATTGACTTTTTGCTAGTAGCCAGTCTTGATAGAATTCTGTTGATCAATAAATGATATGCAAACGTAAGTATTTGTGACTTATGCTGCTGTTACTGTTCCCCCTACAGGTCCAAGCCATCCGCAGTGGGAACAAGAAGGTTCTGAACAAGCTCATGGGTCTGGTCCAGAAGGAGACTAAAGGCAGGGCTGACCCAGTCCTGGTACGGGCCATCCTGGAACAGAAGACCTCCTGAGGACTAACTAACACTGTCTGTGGCCACCTTGACTGCCTCAACCTTTAAATGCCTGGTGGAATATCAAACTGGTCCAAGAGGCAGCATGCATGACATCTTCATAGTTAACATGTCCTCTGGTCAAGAGGATTATTGTTGCTAAATCAACTGTCTGTCATGTTGTCTTCTGGCACCGTAACCGCCTTTAAGTTGTTGCAGTTGTATTGTAACTTTATTTGTGTACATAAATATATTCTAATTCTCTTTGGAGTGTACACATTTATCCCCTCCCAAAAACACACACTTCATCGAAAACTGTCAAGGGAATGGGATGGCATACACATCCTCCATGATAATCACACTTTAAGCAGAGCCATTCTTGAATCCATTTTCAGTTTGGAACACTCTGAACCCACCAATGGCAGAACACAGCTAATAAAGGTAAGGCCCATTACCAGGCAGTTTGGGAGTCGTCCCAGAAGTCATCTTTCTGCTTTTATCACTGTCCTCTGGCAGCACTGGAATGAATCAGGAGCGCAACAGAGGACTGAAGTACTATACGCAATGCATCTCCTTATACTCCCTCTAAAATGGATCGGATTAGGAATGATTTAGAGGTCAGTGTTCAGAGGAAGTAGTCATGAGTAGTGAGCGCCCCCTTGTGGCTGTCAAGTGAAGGAGATCCATCTTTCGTTTAGCCTTCTATGCTTGTCTCTAGAGTTAGGCATCTCTTTTACATTGTTTGCTTGAATATTGAGTTTTGTCAAATCACGAGGTAATTCAATACTGGTTGGCTGTGTGCATGTGACTTCAATTTGGTAACGTAGGTGGTTGCCTCCCATTCATCCCCTTTGTTTCTATTGAATGCCGTATGCAGTGACCTATATAAGAGGTATTGTACTTCTTGATAAAAAAAAAAAACAGGGTTTGTGTCTGGCTGCTGTTTTAGTGCCTGTGAAGAAGACCTAGTTTTGAACAGAAGCTGGGTCACTGGATGAATGGCTGTCAGAAGCCCTGTTTATACCTGCTGTTAACATTCGTCCTGATTTTGTCCGTTTACACTTAGATCTGATCACAATGCGTTTTTTAATCGTCCAAAAATGTAGCCACAATCAGAATTGATCAGGACAAAGATCAGGACAAAGGCTGCATGTTAGAACCAGGTATGAACAGGGCTAGAGGGGGGATTGTTTACTAAATGAGGCCAGAGGAGTCCACTGAACAAACCATTGAAAACACAACCACTTCTGGGCGAAAGAAGAGGAAGGAAAAATGTGTTTTCCCTGTGTTTTGCATTTCACTTTGCCGAGGTGAAGCTAAAATGTAAATTTGGTTAGAGAAGCTGTCAAGTCAAAACACATGACATAATATTCATCTGTTCTTCAATAAAAACGTATTATAAAGAATACACTAATACATGTCTTTATTAAAGTAATCATTCCTTGGAACCTCTGACTTTAATGACAGAAGAATACACACTGGAGTAACCTGACAAGGTCATCGCTGACATCTAAAATGGATGCTAATAGTTGTAGAAAGGGAGAAACTAGACTACTTCTCTTTGGAATGGAACCTCTACGCAACTGAAGAGAACTGTGCCTCTACATTTGGCTGAAATAAATGTGCTCCACACAACATTCTACTACAAGAAAATATGGAGTACATCACCAAATTTAGCAATGGCAAGATATGATGCATTCCATAACTGTCCATCGGTCCAATTTGTGGACTAGTTCGAGCAGACAGTGGTATATTCTTGACTTCGCAGCTGCATCCACATTCATCCTCTGGGTCATGTTCGTTTGTATGCACCATAGGAAAAAGATTTGCAACCGAAAACAAAAAAGAGCATTTCTAAATGGATAAGCTCACTTTTATGCCTACTGAACATGACCATGCTTAGCCCAGAGTAGACACTGTAAGCAACAGGAGGAACTTCATTCAAAATTCAGGCACCAAGTAGTTCTTTCCTAACATACCGATTTAATAGGGACAGGCATTGTAACAAAATGTCTCCTTGGTTGAAATCAAAACCTTAAATAAAATGAAGTCAATTAAAACCAAGGCTATTTATTTGTTGCTAATGGTAGACCATGTCTTAGTCTGGAATTCAAACTTAAACATTGGTGAAATGGAGCATATCACCTTGGATTTCAGGCTACCCATGTCTTCCTGTGAGAGTTGGCCAACACTCAATGCTAAAATGAATGTGCCAAATCATTATTGAACCAACCAACAGTGACGTATTCCAATTTTCCCAACTTTCCCAACATACAAGAAACATGCATACCCTAATACAGCAACGAGAAGACAGAAGTTACAACTTCTGTGAAAAAATATGGCAATAGAACCTCTCTCTACAAAACAGTTCCATTATTGTGACATTAAGTACATTCTGTATTAAATACCCAACCCCATCAGGAAACAAAACGTCATAAAGTACTCTCATACCTCAAATATCAATAATGATTTGCATAGTGTGCTGCTTCTTTGATTATTTTTCCCAATTATATACATAAAGTACTAAAATAAGGCTAAGTCATTGAGAGCTTCCCAAACGGCACCCATTACCCCATATAGTGCACTACTCTTGATTTATACGGTCAAAAGTAGTGCACTACATAGGAAATAAGGTGTTGTTTTGGATGCCAACATTGAGTGCATCACCCTGATATGGAAAGCTCCTTTTAGAGAGATATCATTATAAATAACGTGCATTCAGTGGACAGGACCTGGTGCACCATGGGAAAATGGAGTTAGCCGCAGCATTGAGAACTGACGTCAGAAGAACCCAGTGTCCTTAAGTACACCCCAAAATTTTAAAAAACAACTTCTAACTTGAATATCTAATGTGCATTGAAAACATAACATAATTGAAATAGGTCTATTGAACAAAGAAAGTCTTTGATTTAAGGTATTTAGCGAAACACAAACTTGTTTTGTACAGTGAGCCTGATCGTCTAAAGTTACTAGGCCTCTCCTTCAGTCAAGAGTTTTGAACAACAACGACCACCAGATACATAACATTGGGGAATGCCATGGTCTACACCAACTCAGAAAGTAAGTATGAGATGATTGGGACTCCCACTAGCATCCCACTTCTAACGCGCTAACCAGTAGTTTAGAGTGGTGCTGCTAGGGTACTTGTCACTGGTACCCCGTGTTTACAGCCAAGTTAGCGTTACTCATTGTGGATTTATTATTACTTTCCCACTATTTCTCTATTTTCTTTCTCTCTACATTGTTGGGAAGGGCCCGTAAGTAAGCATTTCACTGTTAGTCTACACCTGTTGTTTACGAAGCATGTGACAAATAACATTTGATTAGTGATGAATACTCCGCAGGGAGAGATCCTGACAAAATAGGCTCCTGATTATTTCCAGTACAGCATGCAACCCCAGGGTGACACCACGGCACCACCAGAGATTTCGTTAAGGCCACGTATAAGTCCCTATTGTACGGTGGCCATCACTACAAGACAACTAGAGCTGGTCACTGGAGAGGGTGTTGCTACCAGGGTATGAATGCAATATTGTAAGTCTAAAAGCCTAAAGGGACAGGTGATGTGTTCTTTGTGTATCATTAACTTCCCATTGTTCCATTCAGCCGGTTCCATTCTATTCAGTCTTTGGTCGATTAGCCCCAAGCTTCCATTTCAGCATTCCTATTGGTTGGTGCAGGGGTTCCACCAAAGGCTTGAAGTAGGTCAGTACTTTCCAGTCATTATAAATCACATGACCTGCTCCTTGGATGTGACATAGGCCTACGCATACAACTCTCTGAGGGCAGAACCATATGCATATGAGTGTGTCTGAGGGTATCAATGGCAAATGCATCAAATGGGTGAGAGATTCCTGTAAGTTATGTGTTACTGTACATCAGAGCCCGCCATTTTTATATATTGGTTTGGAAAAATATATTAGCCTCAAATATATATATATATAACCCAATTTAAAAACTACCTCAGGGAGAGAGATAAAAGATGAGTGAATCAATCCAAGAGGTATAGTCTTCTTCATCAAGTAGTGTTGGAAAACATGAAAAACTTTCAAAGAGTCTTTTTAAAACGTTTAAAATGACCCGAGTGGACACAACAGGTCAGGGACAGACACTCACTCCTTCCCTGTGAGACAATGCTACCATAACATTAGTAAAACATTATTATTACAATGTTATTGTATCGTTATTCCTCCATAGGGACGTGCGATAGTATCGAGTGCTCCTGCGCAATGGCCGCCAGTTCTTTGAGGAACTCCGTGAAGAGGACGGTAGCAAAGACCTCGGTCCTGGCCAGGGAAATGGTCTTGGGCTGGGGAGGAGGAGAGCTCTTCATCTTCCTTCCTGCCTCCAGGGGGGAACATTCTCGGCTGTTTGTATCTGTGGAGGACCAGTAAATAGAGATGAAAAATAAAACATTAGTAATAGTTGCATTTAACTGCAGTTGGACATTGTAGCAAGCTCATGTTAGTCCACTTGAAAGAAGAAATTCGCCCTTTATTATCAGTCTCATTTTCCTTTTTAAATCTCATGCAATCTCCTACCAATACATTCCTTGCTCAGAGAGAAAGCTCGCATATAAAATGGTGGGGAGAAACCATTGGGAATGCAGTAGACTAGAGAAGTATGAGAAGAAGAACGTCAGAAGGACCTGAGTTGTTTCTCCATTGTTGCAATGCTTCATGACCAAGCTGAATATATTCTCCAAGTCCTCGAGGAGGAACCAAACAACACAAACTAAGCACAGATACAGTTTTAATCTTTCAGTGGTGCTTCATTGCATTTCAGTGATTAGAAACAACAGTATTGCTAGGCTCATTACTGGTCTTATGATCTAGGATATTGCCTCAAATCCTCTGGAAGCTTTGCCTGTATCCATTCTAATCTCAATGACCTGGCTATTGGCAACAAAACAGACCTAAATTACATTCTAATGATGCTCATAGGATAGCTCACAATAAAGCTCAGAATTCAACATTGAACAACGTCTATTCAAACAAAACATTTATACTACCAGTAAGTAACAGTACACAGTTATACGGCTGTTATAAACACTATGTATCCCGGCAGGGAAGCCATTATGTTAGCTTCAGAACATCTTTACTAACATGGAACCGGATATGTAGGACAGAGCATTATGGGTACTGTAGTCAATCAAGTCTCACCTTGACCCTTGACTGAACTCTCCCTGGCCAGAAGGCAGTGCTGGGCGAAGGTGATCAGCTCTGGGAAGTCCTTCTTGGTCGAGGCCTGCTGCTCTATCTGGTTCTTAAGGGAGGCTAGTACCTGATATGGAAACACATATATAGTAACATCAGTAGCACATCAGACAGGAAATACAGTGCCTTCAGAAAGTATTCACACCCCTTGACTTTTTTGTTGTGTTACAAAGAGGGATTAAATATGGATTTAATTGTAACGATCTACACAAAATACTCTGTCAAAGTGGAAGAAAAATGTTTTAATAAATGTTAGAATTTATGAAGAATAAAACAATAATACATCTTGATTAGATAATTATTCACCCACTGAGACAATACATGTTAGAAAAACCTTTGGCACCAATTACAGTTGTGAGTCTTTCTGGGTAAATCTCTAAGAGCTTTGCACAGCTGAATTGTACAATATTTGCCCATTATTATTCAAGATATTATTCAAGCTCTGTCAAGTTGGTTGTTGATCATTGCTAGAAAGCCATTTTCAAGTCTTAGCCATAGATTTTCAAACCGATTTAAGTTAAAACTGTAACTCGGCCATTCAGGAGCATTCAATGTCCTCTTGGTAAGAAACGGCAGTATAAATTTGGCCTTGTGTTTTAGGTTATTTTCCTGCTGGAAGGTGAATTAGTCTCCCAGTGTCTGTTGGAAAGACTGAATCAGGTTTTCCTCTAGGACTTTGCCTGTGCTTAGCTGTATTCCATTTCTTTTTATCCTAAAAAACTCCTTAGTCCTTGCTGATGACAAGCATTCCATAACATGATGCAGCCAACACCATGTTGGAAAATATGAAGAGTGGTACTCAGTCATGTGTTGTGTTGAATTTGTCCCAAACAAAGCTTTGTATTCAGAGCAAAACGTTCCTTTCTTTGCCTCATGTTTTGCAGTATTACTTAAGTGTCTTGTTGCAAACAGAATGCATGTTTTGGAATATTTTTATTCTGTTCAGGCTTCCTTCTTTTTACTCTGTCATTTAGGTTAGTATTGTGGAGTAACTACAATGTTGTTGATCTATTCTCAGCTTTCTCATTACACAGCCATTAAACTTTGTAACCGTTTTAAAATCATCATTGGCCTCATGGTGAAATCCCTGAGCAGTTTCCTTCCTCTCCGGCAAATGAGTTAGGAAGGATGCCTGTATCTTTGTAATGACTGGGTGTATTGATACACCATCCAAAGCCTAATTAATAACATCACCATGCTCAGAGGAATATTCAGCGTTTGCTTTTTTACATTTTATCTACCAATCAATGCCTTTCTTTGCGAGGCATTGAAAAACCTCCCTGGTCTTTGAATCTGTGCTTGAAATGTATTATTCGATTGAGGGACCTTGCAAATAATTGTATGTTTGGGGTAGTCATTCTGAAATCCTGTTAAACACTATTATTGAACACAGAATGAGTCCATTCAATTTATGTGATTTGTTAGGCACATTTTTACTCCTGAACTTACTTAGGCTTGCCATAACAAAGGGGTTGAATACTTAAAAAATGAAATGCTGAAATGTATTGAGTCTATCAAATTTCAAAAATGTTCTACTAACAAAATTCCACTTTGATATTATGGGGTATTTTGTGTAGATCAGTGACACAAAATCTAAATGTAATCAATTTTAAATTCAGGCTGTAACACATCAGAATGTGGAAAAAGTCAAGGGGTGTGAATACTTTCTGAAGGCACTGTAGCTGCCAGAGCACAGAAAGTACAGGATAAATATTGTATCAAAGCTGCAATGAGGTAGTCTCATTCGGCGATCCTGATCTCGCGAGCTTACATTGAAACAAGATGGTGGATCAATGAGATCACCATGCTGAATTTTTTTTTTGCACACATAAAACATTGTATTGTTCTATTGAGAAAAATGAATGGAATTATTGCATTTCCACAGCGCAAGATGCCTTATCAAAGAAAGTGTACATTTGTTTTGACTGAATTAAGCCAACAGGCTTTGCGTACTTGATGCCAAGAGTATTGCTATACACACTATCAGGTGTAAAACGGGTAGCTTTTGCATAAAAACATATCACACGATTGAAAACAAAACCAGAGGCATAAACCAGACAAAACAAGGACATTAAGCAAGACAAGACACGCTGATGATGAGAGAACCAAACCGTATTCATCTCCATGACAAACAATCCACCTCTTTTAATCTGGACCCTAATGAAAATGAAGTACCCAGTGTTTGTACGTCAACAACTCGCCGTCCCCTTTCATCCCCATCCAAACATTCCCTTTAATGCGAGCTTTCAAACGGCCCCATTCCATTTTGAGTTACTTGTTTACACATCCTCTATTCAATTATGCATGAATCAGCCAGCAGGAGAGAAAAACACTGTGTTAAAGTCTCACTAGACTTGTTTCACAGCCATTTTGAACTCTGTTTTCATTGCCACGTTAAGTGTACGCCCGCTCATAGTCTGCGTCCTAAATGGCACCCTATCCCCTATATAGTGCACTACTTTTACCCAGGGTCCATAAGGCTCTGGTTAAAAGTAGTGCACTATATAGGGAATAAGGTTCCATTTGGGACAAAGCCATGGTATTCATAATCTCCTCTCTAATTAATACTATTCATAACGGATCCTCCTCTCTAACTTCTAACAGGTTTTCTGTTTGTTTCATGAGTCTCCAGAGGTTTAAACAGCTTAGAGCGGTGAGGGAGAAAAGCAAACAGTTGTTTTGGGGGGACGTTTTTACACCTCTAATGCTTACTAAATGGAGCGGAGTGAAATGTTTACTAAGAGAGTTGTGTCTCTTTTGAGTAGGCGTGCATTGCAGTGTCTATGATGTGTATCTTAACAGTAGGACTGTGTCCATCTCTGGCTCAAAGTCTTTGAGAGAGAACAAAGGATACAGACAGACAGACAGACTGAAAGTCAATACATAGTCAGAGATAGATGGACAGACAGACTGACAGAATTATTGGAATCTAGGAGCGGGAGTGGACACTGGGCTGGTGACAGTCACACTCACAGTCGCGCACACACTCTCTGTACCTGATAGAGTGAGCGCACGCTGGGCTGGAACACCATGTTGGTGTTGAGGAGGAAGGATTGCAGCAGGGGCTGGGGGTAGGCAGCCAGCTGGGCCAGTATACCAGTCAGCAGGAGGTTGACATGGAGAGAGTTATCCAGCATGTTCTCCAGACGTGACAACAGCACACTGACAAATGGCCCTACAGGAAGAGAGAAAGAGAGTCTTCACTCAGATTGTCAAACCTGGTTAAAGATCAAGAACAAGCCTTAAAGTAAGGCAGATAATACTTCAATCTACACAGGAAGAGAGAGAGACTTTACTCAGACTGAAGTTTTATCTGTCTTACTTTAAGGCGTGTTATTTAACCAGGTTTGACAGTCTGAGTAAAGCCTCTCTCTCTCTCTCTCTCTCCATGAGCCAAATGCATTGTAAGATAACCACGTTGTGATTCTTCAGCAAATTCTTGACACGTGTTAGAGAGCTGACCTTCAAACCTGGTGAAGTTATTGTACAAAAGTTAAGGCTTTTATTTCTGAGAGTGTTGTTTTATCTTACCTGTAAAAGGCACCGAATGGCTCCTAGTGCTCCCACTGCGGAGCTTGGTGTCAAACAGGGACGAGTGCTGCTTCTCCAGCTCTGGCGTATCCATAGAGAAGGAGCTGAAGTCCACCTCGTCCTCCTCCATGGGGGTGACAACAGGATTCCGGAACTCTTTGTCCACCGTTTTCACAGGTCTGCTCCCCCCAGTCCCGGCCTCGTCGCTGCCCAGCGTACGAATCAGCTCCTCATACTGATCCATGAGGTCGTCCCCCACCTCAGTAGCCGAGGGGCTCTGTAGGTTGGAGTTGTGGTCCGCAACATGAGCTTTGACCTCCTTTGACCCCTTTGTGACCTCCGAGCTGTTGACCTCCATGTTGGTGGGATGGAGGGGAAGACTCAGGCCATTGCTGAGGGAGACCTCATCCTTCTCCTGCAGACTGGATTCTTTGAAATGGTCCTCCTCAAGGTTAAATTCTGAGTCCATTTCAGATTCCTCCGATTCCGGTAGTGTCTCCCTGCTGGGTCTGCGGCGATCCACAGTATCGCGGGCGTCCTTCTTTGCCACAAGGTCGTAGACCATGACATCATCCTGGAAGTCGGACTCCTCGATGTAGGAACCCTTAACCAGCATGATGGCAGTCCTCCTCATCTCCTGGATGTGTTTGGGTGGCTCGGCTGCAGTCGGCTGTGGAGGTCTACTACTCTCAGCAGCCTCGGGGGACACCACCGGACCGGCATCATAACTATCGTCCCACTCCAGCTCTAGTTGATTAGTAGGGGCTGGGTCTGTGGTCTGGGGCGGGCAGGGGGCACGAGGCCGTGGATGTGGATGTGACCTCTTGGGGTTGACCGTCTGGGCTTGGCGTCCCCTGGCCCCAGCCTCCTCCAGGGCACTGGGTTGGTACTCCTCTGGAGGGGGGGCCTCTCCATCATAGGGGGCCGACCACACCTGGCAGGCCCGGGTGCAGCTGCTGATGCCCAGGCGGGCGTTGTAAAGGTAGTGCAGGTAGTTGACGTCCAAGTAGATCTCAGAGCCGATGACGCAGGAGTAACTCGAGCCATCCTCCTCCAAAAAGGTATCCACGGTCTCTGAAAAACAGACAGAAAGACAGGGAGCACTACAAGTCAGTAATGTATCTAACAGTGATAGACAGACAGACAAACAGAGAGACAGACAGAGACAGACAGAGACAGACAGAGAGACAGAGAGAGAGAGAGAGAGAGAGAGAGAGAGAGAGAGAGAGAGAGAGAGAGAGAGAGAGAGAGAGAGAGAGAGAGAGAGGAAACAGAACAAGTCAGTGAGATGAATAATATAACTAATCCTGGCTGACACACTGCGCTGCATGCGCGCTGCATTCACGCACAGCAGAACTAATGACGTTGACAATTAACCACAGGAGGCTAAACTGATTTAATTGAGATTTCATGAGTTGATAAAAACACTTCCTAATAAGGCCTCTTATGTTATTAATCTGACAACATGAGACTTCATGTAAAGATCATACAGAACCATAACTGATGGATGTTTGAATGACTCTTAATAAGGAATAGTAAATGGTTAGGAATAATGCATTATCAATAGAACACGTTCTACTACGGGGATAGGAATAATGCATTATCAATAGAACACGTTCTACTACGGGGATAGGAATAATGCATTATGAATAGAACACGTTCTACTACGGGGATAGGAATAATGCATTATGAATAGAAGACGTTCTACTACGGGGATAGGAATAATGCATTATCAATAGAACACGTTCTACTACGGGGATAGGAATAATGCATTATGAATAGAAGACGTTCTACTACGGGGATAGGAATAATGCATTATCAATAGAACACGTTCTAGTACGGGGATAGGAATAATGCATTATGAATAGAACACGTTCTACTACGGGGATAGGAATAATGCATTATCAATAGAACACGTTCTACTACGGGGATAGGAATAATGCATTATCAATAGAACACGTTCTACTACGGGGATAGGAATAATGCATTATCAATAGAACACGTTCTACTACGGGGATAGGAATAATGCATTATCAATAGAACACGTTCTACTACGGGGATAGGAATAATGCATTATGAATAGAACACGTTCTACTACGGGGATAGGAATAATGCATTATGAATAGAACACGTTCTACTACGGGGATAGGAATAATGCATTATCAATAGAACACGTTCTACTACGGGGATAGGAATAATGCATTATCAATAGAACACGTTCTATAACGGGGATAGGAATAATGCATTATGAATAGCACACGTTCTACTACGGGGATAGGAATAATGCATTATGAATAGAACACGTTCTACTACGGGGATAGGAATAATGCATTATCAATAGAACACGTTCTACTACGGGGATAGGAATAATGCATTATGAATAGAAGACGTTCTACTACGGGGATAGGAATAATGCATTATCAATAGAACACGTTCTACTACGGGGATAGGAATAATGCATTATGAATAGAAGACGTTCTACTACGGGGATAGGAATAATGCATTATCAATAGAACACGTTCTACTACGGGGATAGGAATAATGCATTATCAATAGAACACGTTCTACTACGGGGATAGGAATAATGCATTATGAATAGAACACGTTCTACTACGGGGATAGGAATAATGCATTATCAATAGAACACGTTCTACTACGGGGATAGGAATAATGCATTATGAATAGAACACGTTCTAGTACGGGGATAGGAATAATGCATTATCAATAGAACACGTTCTACTACGGGGATAGGAATAATGCATTATGAATAGAACACGTTCTACTACGGGGATAGGAATAATGCATTATGAATAGAACACGTTCTACTACGGGGATAGGAATAATGCATTATCAATAGAACACGTTCTACTACGGGGATAGGAATAATGCATTATCAATAGAACACGTTCTATAACGGGGATAGGAATAATGCATTATGAATAGAACACGTTCTACTACGGGGATAGGAATAATGCATTATCAATAGAACACGTTCTACTACGGGGATAGGAATAATGCATTATCAATAGAACACGTTCTACTACGGGGATAGGAATAATGCATTATCAATAGAACACGTTCTACTACGGGGATAGGAATAATGCATTATCAATAGAACACGTTCTACTACGGGGATAGGAATAATGCATTATCAATAGAACACGTTCTACTACGGGGATAGGAATAATGCATTATCAATAGAACACGTTCTACTACGGGGATAGGAATAATGCATTATGAATAGAACACGTTCTACTACGGGGATAGGAATAATGCATTATCAATAGAACATGTTCTATAACGGGGATAGGAATAATGCATTATCAATAGAACATGTTCTACTACGGGGATAGGAATAATGCATTATGAATAGAACACGTTCTACTACGGGGATAGGAATAATGCATTATCAATAGAACATGTTCTACTACGGGGATAGGAAACTACATTCAGCCACGGGACCATTTTTGTCCGAGCAAATAGGCCGGAAATAATTGTAATAATTTGTACACTGCAAATTGACCACAACTAAGCGCGAACAGAGATTGTATCTATTTTTATTTTATTTGTGGGAATACTTGGGAACAGATTTCCTAGATTAAATCATTTATTTGGTCTTCTTGGGGAGCCCAAAAAGTTCAAACACTTTGGCTGTGTGGTTTGTGTTTTGTTGGTTTTTGGTAAATACCACCTCCACAAATTAGGTCAAAGCGCTCGCCACCAACAATGTTATGACTAGTCGCAACTCAGTGAAGGAACTTTTTGTGTGTTGGAGATTTTGGCTCAGCGTATAGCTCATTGAAGCTGCGACTGTGAATACAGAAGAGAGGGAAGTGTGAATCAGATTAGGATCAAATGTGATCTTAATTCGTTTCGCCTACTCAGACTAAGCTGCAGCACATGGCCTAAAATCCCAAACACAAATATTCAGGCCACTTGAAACAAAGGAAACTAGATTATCTATCTCTCGACCTATAATAATGAAACCCATTGTTAAAATCCTTCAGAAGTAACAGTTTATCCTCTGAGAATCATTGAGGCATTCAAAAGATCACCTTCAAATAGAAAGCAACTGGTTAAATAGGGGGTTAATTCCACTTTACTTCTGCATGTGGCATGTTACACTGTCTTGTCCTAGTGATAGGCATATATAAAGTACAGAACCAGCTAGAAATCTCCAGTGAACCTATCTTACCCATGGTGCCAGTGTTAGGACTGTTGTCTGTACCCTTTGACCAGAGGATGGAGTCCAGCTGTCTGAGGGGTGGGGGGCTGTGTTCGGGGGAGCAGCAGGAGGGTGTGAGCGCCAGGATCTTAGCGGCCGACACAGAGTAGAAATCTCTCTCCTTCACCACGCGTCTCTGGCTCAGCATCATGTGATTACAGGGGATCAGGTACCTGGAGAACCAGAGGAGGGGGATAGATCCTGTTAGGGAGCCCCAGTAGGGGGAACTGAGACTGGGGTTAGGAGGAGGACGGGGGGTTATGGTTGTACCAAGAAATGCAGATGGGTCGGTGTTTGGGTGTTAAGGAGTAAAAGCGGAGTAAGGGCTCATCACATGGTAAACCAATCAGCTGTACCATGATTTATAGTAAGACAATGAGGCTTAGCTGAGAGGAGAAACTGAATTTGTAAGTGTGTGTGTGTACACCTCAACTAGGTATACAGAGAAAGACATCATACACCCCAAATGTTCCATATAATATCATCATGAACATGCATAGAACATGGAACAGGCCCCACCCACTCACCTCAAGATGAGCTGCAGCATCACATCCTCACAGTACAGTCCAATGAGAGTCTGGAACAGCGCCAGAGACACAGTACCCAGCTAGAAAACACCAAGAAGATAAACATCACAAGATGAAACAAAGGCCTCAGAGGACCGGAATACATCACAGGGCTGGATTAACAAGTAAGGGATTACCAAGGCTGAATTTCAAAATGGCTGCCTGTGGCACGTGGCATCATACCTGTTTAAATGTTGCAGAGTGACCATGGACAGCCTGAAGTCACAGCGTTTGATGATACTTGTTTAGTAAGTATCCCTGATGCAACTTCACTTAGTTGGCATGCAACCAGCTAATACTGCCCCTAGGTCCTTAATGAGTTATGTTTTAGGCATGGTGTATGTCTTGATTAGGTTGGATTGTGTGGAAACAGGTGTATGCCTATCTGTCGGAGTTGCTGACAGCTGAATAATGTGTAGGGAAATGTCTGTCCATTTGAGGGTTTGGACCAAGAGTGAGTCGACCTGGCCAAGGCTTTCGACTCTGTCAATCACCGTATTCTTATCGGCAGACTCAACAGCCTTGGTTTCTCAAATGACTGCCTCGCCTGGTTCACCAACTACTTCTCAGATAGAGTTCAGTGTGTCAAATCGGAGGGCCTGTTGTCCGAACCTCTGGCAGTCTCTATGGGGGTGCCACAGGGTTCAATTCTTGGGCCGACTCTTTTCTCTGTATATATCAACGATGTCGCTCTTGCTGCGGGTTATTCCCTGATCCACCTCTACGCAGACAACACCACTCTGTATACATCTGGCCATTCTTTGGACACTGTGTTAACAAACCTCCAAACGAGCTTCAATGCCATACAACACTCCTTCCGTGGCCTCCAACTGCTCTTAAACGCTAGTAAAACTAAATGCATGCTTTTCAACCGATCGCTGCCCGCACTTGCCCGACTAGCATCACTACTCTGGACGGTTCTGACTTAGAATATGTGGACAACTACAACTACCTAGGTGTCTGGCTAGACTGTAAACATCTCCAATCCAAAATCAAATCTAGAATCTGCTTCCTATTTCGCAACAAAGACTCTTTCACTCACGCTGCCAAACATACCCTCGTAAATCTGACTATCCTACCGATCCTCGACTTCGGCTATGTCATTTACAAAATAGCCTCCAACACTCTACTCAGCAAACTGGATGCAGTCTATCACAGTGCCATCCGTTTTGTCACCAAAGCCCCATATACCACCCACCACTGCGACCTGTATGCTCTCATCGGCTGGCCCTCGCTACATATTCGTCGCCAGACCCACTGGCTCCAGGTCATCTATAAGTCTTTGCTAGGTAAAGCTCCGCCTTATCTCTGCTCACTGGTCACCATAACAACACCCACCCGTAGCACGCACTCCAGCAGGTATATCTCACTGGTCATCCCCAAAGCCAACACCTCCATTGGCCGCCTTTCCTTCCAGTTCTCTGCTGCTAATGACTGGAACAAATTGCAACAACAAAAAATCACTGAAGCTGGAGACTTATATCTCCCTCACTAACTTTAAGTATCAGCTATCTGAGCAGCTTACCAATCGCTGCAGCTGTACACAGCCCATATGCAAATAGCCCATCCAATCTACCTACCTCATCCCCATATTGTTTTTTACTCTTTTGCACACCAGCATTTCTACTTGCACATCATCATCTGCACATCTATCACTCCAGTGTTAATTTGCTAAATTATAATTACTTCGCTACTATGGCCTATTTATTGCCTTACCTCCTTACGCCATTTGCACACACTGTATATAGACTTTTTCTATTGTGTTATTGACTGTACGTTTGTTTATTCCATGCGTAACTCTGTGTTGTCCTTTTCAAGACCATCAATGTTAAATGGGCTGCAGGTATCAGAGAAGTGTTGTTTTCTACCCTGTAGAGTACAAATCAGCCCAGGAGCGTTTTTCACAGTTGAGTAGTGTTGTGAAGAGAGCACTTGAACGTTTCAATTGACAAGCCTCTGTTTGATGTTAATGAATGAAGCCTTTCCAGCAATTCCCCCTGTTTGAACTAGACATTACATTTCCTAATATTTACTTGCCTTGTATGATCAGTCCAAAGACTAATTAGATAGTTATTGCGCATTGCCATGGCAACAATCTGCTGTCTTTGATACTGACATTTTAAATATTCGTTTAAATTATTAGGAAACAGCCTCTGGGGAAACTATTTATCTCCAAAACAAGTCTCCGTTATTTTAAACATGACTCACACAGCATAGCAGCAAGATTCACAGACAACTTTCTGAAGGATCTCATTTGTCAGGTTGAGACGGCCTGGCTATCTACTAAGTGTTACTAGGAGACTGTAAGTTGAAATATGCACAGCACTCAATATGTTTTGCAACTGTATGTGTGCGGTTGTGTGTATTTGTGAGTGCTAGCACGAAGGCTCCCGGATCTGAAAAGGGAGGTTGACACATGTGCTGAGCAGGTGCTTCAGCCTGCAGACTCTCTCCCGTACCTGGTGTGTTGATGTGGCTGACCAGCGTGTCCAGGATGTGGACGTTACCTGGGTGTGTCGATGCGGCTGACCAGCATGTCCAGGATGTGGACGTTACCTGGAAGGGTGTGTCGATGCGGCTGACCAGCGTGTCCAGGAAGTGGACGTTACCTGGGTGTGTCGATGCGGCTGACCAGCATGTCCAGGATGTGGACGTTACCTGGAAGGGTGTGTCGATGCGGCTGACCAGCGTGTCCAGGAAGTGGACGTTACCTGGTGTGTCGATGCGGCTGACCAGCGTGTCCAGGATGTGGACGTTACCTGGTGTGTTGATGTGGCTGACCAGCGTGTCCAGGAAGTGGACGTTACCTGGTGTGTCGATGCGGCTGACCAGCGTGTCCAGGAAGTGGACGTTACCTGGTGTGTCGATGCGGCTGACCAGCGTGTCCAGGATGTGGACGTTACCTGGTGTGTCGATGCGGCTGACCAGCGTGTCCAGGAAGTGGACGTTACCTGGTGTGTCGATGCGGCTGACCAGCGTGTCCAGGATGTGGACGTTACCTGGGTGTGTCGATGCGGCTGACCAGCGTGTCCAGGATGTGGACGTTACCTGGTGTGTTGATGTGGCTGACCAGCGTGTCCAGGAAGTGGACGTTACCTGGTGTGTCGATGCGGCTGACCAGCGTGTCCAGGAAGTGGACGTTACCTGGTGTGTCGATGCGGCTGACCAGCGTGTCCAGGATGTGGACGTTACCTGGTGTGTCGATGCGGCTGACCAGCGTGTCCAGGAAGTGGACGTTACCTGGTGTGTCGATGCGGCTGACCAGCGTGTCCAGGATGTGGACGTTACCTGGTGTGTCGATGCGGCTGACCAGCATGTCCAGGATGTGGACGTTACCTGGAAGGGTGTGTTGATGCGGCTGACCAGCGTGTCCAGGAAGTGGACGTTACCTGGAAGGGTGTGTTGATGTGGCTGACCAGCGTGTCCAGGATGTGGACGTTACCTGGTGTGTCGATGCGGCTGACCAGCGTGTCCAGGATGTGGACGTTACCTGGGTGTGTCGATGCGGCTGACCAGCGTGTCCAGGATGTGGACGTTACCTGGTGTGTTGATGTGGCTGACCAGCGTGTCCAGGAAGTGGACGTTACCTGGTGTGTCGATGCGGCTGACCAGCGTGTCCAGGAAGTGGACGTTACCTGGTGTGTCGATGCGGCTGACCAGCGTGTCCAGGATGTGGACGTTACCTGGTGTGTCGATGCGGCTGACCAGCATGTCCAGGATGTGGACGTTACCTGGAAGGGTGTGTTGATGCGGCTGACCAGCGTGTCCAGGATGTGGACGTTACCTGGGTGTGTTGATGCGGCTGACCAGCGTGTCCAGGATGTGGACGTTACCTGGGTGTGTTGATGCGGCTGACCAGCGTGTCCAGGATGTGGACGTTACCTGGAAGGGTGTGTTGATGCGGCTGACCAGCGTGTCCAGGATGTGGACGTTCTCGTGGCGGTGGAGGAGGATGAAGGAGAGGAAGGTCTGCAGCAGGACCGGCTCTGACACCGACCGCACAAACAGGTCCAGATAGGCCGTGGTAGTCATCACCTCCTCCAGGGTCAGCTAGAGAGAAACACACAACCATCAGTAGGCTGGATACAAATACGCTGCATCCTTCCTTCCAATCTTCCTGGAAGTAGTGACTGATCTGACATTGATCTGGAATGGTGGATGTAATACTGTGCGATCCATGCTGTGTTTATACTGACCTTGTGGAGGGCCGGTGCCAACACAGGCACCAGAAAGCCATTGTAGATGTAGCTGACCAGCTGGTCCCTGATGCTGGGGTGAGCCACCTGAATGACTGCATTGCAGAACTCCAGTGAGTTGAGGAACTGGACCAGGGTGGGCATATGTAGCCAGTCCTCTCTGTGGAGGCAGTGCCACTCCTCACTGGGCACCTCCAGCTTGGTGGGCAGAGACGAGTAGAGACCGCTCAGCCCCGTGGCCAGCACCTAGAGGAGGGGGAGAGAGGAGAGAGAGACACATTTAGTGGAACCCCTTCAAGTAGGCTATTGCTTACTTACACCATATAAACTGTACACTGTGGTCTGGTATCACGAGTACGCAACCAAGTTGCTGGGAATAACTAGGATCTGATATTATTGTGTTTCCTTTCATCTTTGCATGAGTTTCCTTTTGTGCATGTGAAAGATAACTATCCATGACTTTGCACAAAGGGCTCAAATGCCTTGGCAGGATAGAGCGATGCATCTGAACCAGGGAACTGAATGGGCCTCTGTTCTGTCTTCCTGGTACAGGTATATCCCGGTCTCTCCATTGGCTTATACAGACAGTAGAAAGCTAGGCAGGTAATCCTGTGACAAAGAGGTATTGTAGCCTGCTCCTGCTGTGCAATTACGTCAAATACTATTACATAACTGGTTATCATCCATGCAGTCTGTACAGTCTCTCCACGGTACAGGTGAGATTGAAAAAAATTCTGTTGACACTGCCAAGCTAGATAGTCAGTTCATAACGGCTTAACAGAAGTGTTTGATAGTGAAGATACTAGTCGCAACAGGACAAGTGTTCTGTGAGGGATACTGTAAAAACTTTCAGATGTGCTGACTGGTGCGTTGAGGATTACACTTTAGAGAGTTATAGCTAATGATTTACAGTATATATTAAATATGAGCATTGAGCAACATACATTAATTATGAGTGGGGAAGTGTGTGGCACAAATGACTTTTATGCATTGATGTGTTCACTCTGGCTTCACTCTTAGTGGTTTTTATGGCGCAGATATAAATGATGTTTTCCCCTTCCATGCTTTGAGCTGTACTGTATGTTATAAATCTACCAAGTCCCTTCTCTTCATGGTCTCACACGCAAACGACTAGTGTGTGAATCTATGCATGTGATAGGTCAGCTTCTTTGAGACCTTAACGCACAAGAAGCCTCATCCCCCCCCCCCCCCCTCCATCAAAGCTGAAAGCGAGTGGAGAAAGGCAGCATTACTAAAATGACCTCTAGTTATTATATTTTTTTAAACCTTTATTTAACTAGGCAAGTCAGTTAAGAACAAATTCTTATTTACAATGACGGCCTACCGGGGAACAGTGGGTTAACTGCCTTGTTCAGGGGCAGAACGACAGATTTTTACCTTGTCAGCTCGGGGATTCGATCCAGCAACCTTTCGGTTACTGGCCCAACGCTCTAACCATTAGGTTAACCGCTGATTTACCTCTAGTTGATTTACCGGTTGCCCGGCTTCATCAATAACAATGGGCATTGACATATGGCTGTGTGATTTTAGAGTTACCATCCAAAAGCAAGTGATTTCCCTGGTGAGCTAATGCATCAAGATGGTGGCATGGTTTGATAAGTATTCTCATCAACAACACAGGTCAAAGTTACTACATCAGTCTAGCGCAAATCGGTTAATAACATCATTTATAATCATGGACTTAAGTGTTCATCCATTTTGTTTCATCAAACTAATATTTTTTAAATAGTTTACATTTTAAATATACAGTCTAAGATGTGTATAAATTATTTTTACAGCTGGGCTGAGTTTAGCCTTTTAATAACATGGGTGTGTTGCCTGTTACATTATCAAAACCATATGAATACCACACGTTTAACATACAACAGCTCCACTCTCCCTCGACCTGCTTTATTATGCATACAGTAGGCTAAGCATATTTGGGCTATGAATATCATACGCCTATCAGGGGACAAAGAGAGGTCAGGGATATTAACTTATCTGGTAGTTGGTACAATGAGTTAATAGAACATTTAGTCAAGGGCAGAACAATCATCCATATGACATGTATACAGAGGAGATAGAGAGAGGAGAGAGGGAGGGGGGGACAAAGTCTAAACAAAGAGAACAAGAGAAGGGCAAAGGGACAGTGAGACCTAAGAAACCGAAATACAGAGCCATAAAACGAGTCACAAATCACAGACAGAACGTGAACGAGACCAAAAGGAGCAAGACAACAGTATCATAAAGACAGACACATCTCCTCACCGGACAAAAGTAGGTGTTCTCTGCGATGTGCTGGGCCACGCGCTGGTTCTCTGCAGACAGTGACATGATGAGGAGCAGGGCGTCCCGGGCCTGCTGGCCCACCAGGCCCTCCCGGTGGATGAAGGGGATCAGCAGGGAGAAGATCAGGAAGTTGGCCGCCCCCTGGTCCTCGCTGTAACAATAATCATCCTCATAATTGATGGGATTTCTATAGAGCTTTTCCAGTATCTCAAAGCGCTTTATATTGTAAGGCGAGAAACTCACCTGGTATGGAAGAAGAGCTCCAGAACAGACTGGTCCTTGGCCAGGACACAGCACAGTTGGTTGAGTAATGACACCAGCTCAGCCTCCACCTCCGGGCCAGCTGTCCCCGAGCACGACGACAGGAGCATCATTAAGGGTCGTAACACAGGTTTGTGGTGCAGTAAGGGCTGCCGCGCCTGGCCCACAATCATCTCGTACATCTTAGAAAAAGGAGATTACTTTATTGTCAGTTGTCACTGAGATGTGTCTTTTTCCTTAATCCCAACCCCCCCGACACCCTCCTCACCCTCTGCCAGATTTCCCTGTCAGACCAGGGATTCAACCCCCCCCAACCCTCCAGTTACCGACCACCATCTCTAACATCTACACCTACCTTGAGCTGCTCCAGTTTCATTTCATCAGTAAACTGTCGCCTCAGGCTCCACAGGAAGAGCCTCTCCATGACGTTCTCCATCACCACAAACTCCAGGATGGGTCCCATGGCTCCCGCCTGGCCGGCGTCCTCCTCCATGAGCAGGAACAGCATGTGTTCCACGTAGTTCTGCACCGCGCTGGCCTCGTCCCCCGGGATGGGCCCGCCGAAACGCATGGGGCCGCCGCTGGAGAGGCCGATGACACCAAGGGCAGCCATGTTGCTGCTGGTGTTGCTGCGGAGAGGATCATGCTTCTCCAGGATCTTTACCACCTGAAGGGACAACGGGGAAGGTATGTCCATAGAAATGAATATAGTACCTGTAAATATGTGGTAATTTCACCTTCATTTTACAAGGAAGAAGATCAAATAAGATGAGATAGTTCTCACAGTGAACTGAATATTGTCTTTGGTCAACTTGAAGTTTATTTGATAACCTCGATAGAATAAGGTTAAATAAATCAACTAACAATAGAGACACAAAGCTATTACAGTATGCCATTGCTACTGTCATCGTAACAGTTGAAATCAAATTAGCAAGTTATTTCATCGCGTGTACACCAGAGTATAAGACAAACTCTCTCAAACTCTGCCAAAGTGCTTACAATGATGTTCAGGCTAAATTAGATTGAGTGAAACATGTTGGTTTGTTATGTTGGTAATATTCTCTCGGGAGGACTCATAAGTGACAGTTAATAATCATCATCAGACAGCCTGCTGCTGCCATTATTGATCTAGATGAACACAACAGTCTCTATCACAAGAGGAAGATCTGAGAGAGAATACAACTCAAGTCCTACGGGAAATAAATCGGGGAAAGCTGATGCATCGTTTGTGATTTTACGAAGATTACATTTGCCTGAGTCATGTCAATATAATATCTCAAGCCCAGGCAGTTACAATTGTGTATAAATTGGGTTTGTGGTGTTCCAATTCCACTGTTGCCTGCGGAATTCTGTACTGAAATGTAAATGGACAACCACAAATCAAGTGACATCGCATTTATATTGAACCATAAACAAAATTAACCCTGACAGCGACATGCACATAATATAAATATATTGATGGTAAATCAGCTTGATATGAAAGTGTATAAGGCTGTTTTGTCCTCTATATGCATGTGTCTTAGTGTGCAGATAGTCAGTCCCTCTCTAGTAGGACCTCCCTACATAAGCCTCACTAATGAATATAGGACTGTGTTCAGTTGGCCACAATGCATGAAAAAAGTTCTGTTGCCTGGGAAAAACAAAAATCTGTCTTCTCATTGGACAGGTTCAGGTAGTACCTCCCTGTTTCACTAAGTTTCAAAACATTCCTTTAATGAACACAACCCAGACATGGGAGGAACCATTCATAGAGCCACAACAATGAGCTCACTGTCCCCACCAGGCCCTGCTACCATGGCGATGGGAAGTCCACTGAGAGCAGAGGGAGAGCCAGACTGGCTGACTGAGACAGAGCCCCCAGGTGACTGATTGATCCAGGCATGATAGCGCGATAACCGCACAGGATGAGTGAAGAGAGGGAAGGAAGAGGGAGGGGAGTAGTGATGGGTGTCTTATTAAAGTTACCACTTCCTTCACTCATGTCTGTCTACAATCTTGTCGGGTATTTCTGGTGTAACAAATAGCTTTGAGGACATAGCTGGGTAACACAGTAGGACTATAGATGATCAAGTGGCCTTTTCTAACCACTGACTGGACTGACTAATAATACATGGAGGTGATGGAGGCATGGAGCCGTCAGGATAATGGATAACATGTACTGGTACATAGAGATACATCAATATAGTTCCCTTTGTGCACTGGTATCTGTATAGAACCATAGTGAGATGAAACAAACTGTTGCCCAGAACATATTATGCTGTCCTGGGCAACCCACTACACTGAGTGGATAACATCCAGCTCTCTCAGACATCCTAACAAAAGGACAGTGATTTCACAGGGGTCTGGAGAGGGAGAGATAAGGCTGAAGCCATTGACTGTCAATGAAAGTCTACCTATTTTTCTGAAATGTTTTCCTCAATACAGGGTCCCGGGGGGTGCCTACTTAGCAGGCTGGGCTTTTCCAGGAATTCTAAGACCCAAACTCAATAGCACTCCTATCAGGCTATTAATTAGCCAAAATGTAGGCAATTAAGACTCAGCTGGAGCCGTATTGTAGTGCCAACTTGCCTGCAGAGAGGGTCAAAGATCTATAAAATGTCCTATATTTCAGAATATGATTCTGTTGAAACCCTTAACAGTGAACTTCACAGGCCTAACATTTATATTATCCCATAGAGCGGCGCACATTTGGCCCAGAGTCGTCCTGGTTAGGGTTTGGCCGGTGTAGGCCGTAATTGTAAATAAGAATTTGTTCTTAACTGACTTGCCTAGTTAAATAGGTTAAAAATAAAGGTTAAAAATAAATAAAAATGATAAATGCTGAGAATGATACACAAAAATGAAACAGATTGAACATAATAATTTCAGGCCTCTTGGTGTTACTGTGTTGTTACTGTGTTATTACTGTTCTACGTCCAGCAACGTGAGCTCCGACCCCATTTTACAGTAAATTATGTTTGTGTTTCCAGGCCTTACTGTATTCTATTCTCTGTAGCTGAGAGGGGTGGAGACTCCTGCCAACTCCCTCCCACTGGGGTGAACTGAGGCTGAATAGAGAAGGGAGGAGCTAGTAGACAGTCATTATTTCAGTTACATACTGTAGCCGTTCAGTTACCACAATGAGGTCTGGGGCTGAGAGGGTTCACGTTCATGGGCGGGATTGTAGGAATTTAGGTTGTAGGATTTAGGAAATGTTTGTATTATAGGTTCTGCGGTGGGGTTTGGAGTTATGGTTCCAATTATAAGAGTTTGTGTTTTAAGAGTTTGAGGAAGAGCTTCTGGGTTAAAGTGATTGGGCTACAATGATATGCATTTAGTGTTCTGAGGGTTTGAGTTAGGGCCTGGGTTCTACGAGATTGAGCTATACAAGTTAAACAAGGGTTTTGAGCTGAAGTTATATCTAAGGTTACAGACAGAGTTGTGGTTTTGTTTACCTGTGCCCAGTGGTTCTTGAACACGATCATGCAGGTCTCTGGGTCCACCCCTTTCAGGACCAGGGCCTCCCCCTGTCTGCCATCCCTGTTTCCGTTGGCAACCATGGAGGCCATCATCATGGTGACCAGATCTAGTGTGGGTTAAACCATTACGCAGGACGGAGGGGGGTAGAGGGGGAGAGTCCTCACTGGAGACCGGCTGAGACCACTTGCACAGGGGTGTGAGGGAACACTGGGGATCTGCAGAACACAGAAAACATCATGTCATCATCCTGTACATGCAGATGGAGAATCAGTAGTTTGTCATTGTTCAAACCTATAACAATACATACTATGGCATACTGTAGTAGTAGCTGACAGATTAAGACTACTGTTAGCACAGGACAGATTAAGACTACTGTAGCCATAGGACAGATTCAGGGTGATTGATTGGGACATACTGTACAGTTGACCACTAGCCAAATAAACCACACAAACACTGCAGCAGCCTGCAACACGGTCTTCTCTCCCCCTGGATTCACAGCAGCTAGGCATGCGAGAGACAAGAGGGGGAAAACAATGACAGGGCACAGGCAGAGAGGAAGAGAGCGAGCGAGAGGGGGAGACACTCAGCCGGTGGCACAACCCATGCCCTCTATTCCTCAGCTCGACAAGTGCCTGCCAAAATGCTTACCCAGGGAAAAGTGGTGATCGCTTTGTAATAATAGAAGCCATTTAGCAGACGCTTTTTCCCAAAGCGACGTACAGTCGTGCTCGCATACATTTGTAAGTATGGGCGGTCCCGGGAATTGAACCCACTATGCTGGCGTTGCAAGCTCCATGCTCTAGCAACTGAGCTACAGAGGACCACAGAGTTACAGACGTAACGCCTCGCTAGGACGCTACAATGCACAGTGAATTCCATAAGGTCCCAGTGACACCACTTTCATCACTCACTCATCTTGTGACACCAGAAGAGATTATGACGTATGACAATAGAGTGTGTATTACCAGCTAGTGGGCCCGTGAGAACTAATAAAACACCATTCTTTCCATGAATTTTCTGGAACTGTTTTGGTATGTAAAATATGTTGACTTTGTCTGTAGCCTAAAGTTATGTTGATTCTGTTGGTTCTAGCTCTGTCCAGAAGCGCCTGAGAAAATGTGTGTCCCTCACATATCTAGAGAGTGAGGTCAGGTGTTCGTTTCTCACACTGCTCGTCAGTCGGGAACCAAAATAATGATTAAAAGTACTAAAAATAACTTGTCTGTCAAGACACTGCAGAACTATTCCAGCCTTAGAGTTTAACTGCTACACACTTAGACCTGTATCCCCACAGATTGAAATAAAACCCAAATACACTCTCTATGCTTATACCAGCACCGATGGAATTTGCAATGCACAGAGCCACTGGGAACTTAATTATGTGTCTGTGACAGTCAGATAACAATAGGTGCAAGCCAGGGTTATTTGTTGCTTCCCTTGTAAAGGAGGTGATTGTACAGGAAAGAGGACCATTGCTGCAAACAAAAGCTAGGCTATCTGCTAACATGGTGTAGTGCAACAGGCCATCTCCCTCCCCGCCCCAGTCCCTGCTCAGGTCAGTTATAAATAGGACTATAACTCAGGACGGAGGATATTTGGATTCTATTATCTTCCTAGAATCCCATGTTTCCGTTCCTCCGGGGACAGTGAACGGAGACTATGGCGGTTCTGAGAATCAGATGATTTTCATTCTAGATTCTAGTACCATGTGATGTCATTGGCCAAGTACCCACATCGGATGGGTGTATTTCTGAGAACAACTGATGGCATGGATATAATCTGTTGAACAACAGATCAAACTTTGAAGACTTGATAACAGACTAACAATTGGGACTGACTAGACAGTAAATTAAAAAAACTGGGCTACCGACTCAACCTGACAACAATGCAAACAAACGCACAATACCTAGTTAGCCGTTGCTCGGTACTAGCATATAATCAACCAGGTCAGTAAACAACATTTTAGGACAATGTCTTCTATTGAAGACGTCTGCTTCCTACAGCGTACAATAACAACACATGAATTGCAGCCATGCACTGCAGGAGTTCAACTGTAACCCTCCTGCTGGAAGCAGAAGCAGCTGCAGACCACAATGACCAATTAGAGATCAGAAAGGCTGCCCCTCAAACGGCCTCTCAACCAATCACGGCCAAGTCAAACTTTTTTTTGAATGGTTTCGACCCACTTGAAGAGGAGAGACTCAACAACCAACCACAGAGCTTGGCCCAACAGAGAGACACTGAAACACTCATGCTAAAGCTAAACACATCTGTTTTTAGTTAACACAGGGAACGTGCCTTATAGGAATGCATGGAGCAGGGTCACCCAGGACAGAAATCGCTGAAATTCCTACCTCTGTTTCACCATGGTTGCTCGTCCTGTATCGACAATACAGAATGTCCCCTCTTTACATCCAGACACACCCAGTCCTGTGGAGATAGAGAGAGAGGGAAAAGTCTAACTTTGACACAAAAGTAATGTGGTACGGAGCAGTGGAATGACTGGAGACTAGAGCTATGTGAGGAAGTGACTGGGCGATGTGAGTAAGAGGCTCAGAACACCACTGACTGTAGAGAGAGAGGGGGAGTAACATACAGAGAGAGAAAGAGGGAGTAACACAGAGAGAAAGAGAGCAATCCAACAACCCCCGCCACATCCACACACACTAAACAAGCATGGAGACAAAGGTGCCAAACTACAAACTAACATCTTCTGAAAGAACATAATAAATGTCATCATCATTTGTTGAATAATCATGCTACTGTTCACTCCAATTAGAGTTGTGATATAATTGGCGTCCCTGGTCAACCATGAGTCCCCCTCTCCTCCCTTTACATGCTATGACCTCTGACACGGTCACACTGAGGCACCATGGGAAACCTGTCACAACATCTTACAGCGCGCAGAAAGACTTGACTTCTACGATGTAACCACTGACCACACTCTTAGAGGGAGGCGCGATCACGGAAGTCCACACACGTCAAATAAAACACAAGCTAAAACATTCTAGGCATTCTCGACCCCACCAACAACCATACAAAATGCACTGCACACCAGTCATGTCCAAGTCGACTTACTCTGTAGCGACAACTCTGAAATGTTTCCCAGAAGATCATATCGGCATGATGTATTGTAAACATTAACCGCAGTCGGAGCTCAGTGTTTTTGTGTGTGCCCCCCACCCAGCCATAAAACACCCATTCCGCTGCCCAGACTGTGGCTGTAGTTCCACAAGGGACCTGCTCCACCTATGGAGGGGAAGTGGGGGTCCAGGTCCAGCTGGGTCAACGCAAACAGAGAGGGGAGGGGAAAGGAGGAGAGAGGGTGTTCTCTAAAGGAATCCACACCTCCATTCGTTCTCACACCCTCTACTCTCCCATATAGAGAAGCCATAAAGCACTAAACCTCTCAAGTACAGATTTGTAACAAGTTCTTAGTTTCACACTAAAAAGCCCCACTATAGTCCTGCACTGCTACCAACAAGACCCTTGGTCTGGACACAAACAACTCACCAAATACCACCAAATACCACATTCTCAAAGCTCAGCTTCTTCCTATAACAAGCACTCTTCTCATGGAGTCTGTTGTGAAGACACAACATACTGGAGACAGTGGGAGATATTTTTACAGTCCTCTGCTTAGTGTCCCAGCCAGATGCATGACCCCCAATTATAGGGTGGAGAGAGAGACAGTAGTAGCAGTCTGTCGGGTTCCTCCAGTTGGCTGCGTCTCTGTCTTAATGCCACAGTAATACATCCTCTCCTTCCACAGACAGACACATTACCTCCCCAGAGTCTGTGTCCTCAACCTCATGGGGTCAAAACAGGCCTGGTGGTAGATTAGTGTTGTACTTTTATAGTGGTTAACCTACCTAACCTGGACTCAGACAACAATGCACTGGCAACTACTGTGTCCTGGAATCAAACTGAAGATTATGTTTGTATCTTGGTTTCCTCTTAATATGGTTGGAGTATGACTGAGTGCCTTTTAAACTTCACTACAGGGCTAATGTGTCCCTGTATAGCTCAGTACTGTCTGTAGCTTAACACTCCTACATATTATATACAGGCTGTATCACAACCGGCTGTCGTTCAGAGTCCCATAGGGTGGCACACAATTGACCCAGCGTTGTCCGGGTTTGGCCGGTGTAGGCCATCATTGTAAATTGTTCTTAACTGCCTAGCTACATAACGGTTCCATTTAAAAAAAAAAAATTATATCCTCCCAGTCCCAGTACATTAAGAGGTAACTCTACAGTGTGCCAAGCCTTCAGACTGTGAGCGACCTCGAAAATAGAGTCAGTCAGTGATGAGCAATGTTGACCTCTTTAACCTATCCTAAATTCGTTTTTCATTCCTGTTATAGGAAGCTACTTTTTTGTATTAAATTATGCTGGGATTGACACTGAGTCATTCTAAAAACAAATTATAATCCCAGGAAATTAGAGGTCAAAAATGTATGACTACAGACTCCACACCAGTTGCCGAAAACACCAACAACTAGTAACTAATCTGAGACACTGGAGACAGAAATGTAGCTACTCCCCTCAGTACTTCCTTTCTATGAGAAAAACATGACCTAAATTACACACACGCCCCTACTGTAACCTCACTGCATAGTGCACTGCAGTTGGAAGACATATTGACGATACTACTGTATTGCCTGGAGAGGAGATGCTCCACTTGCTCAAAATAGAGCCCAGCAACATACTGTCAAGTCTGAAATAGAGCCCAGCAGCATACTGTCAAGTCTGAAATAGAGCCCAGCAGCATACTGTCAAGTCTGAAATAGAGCCCAGCAACACACTGTCAAGTCTGAAATAGAGCCCAGCAACACACTGTCAAGTCTGAAATAGAGCCCAGCAACACACTGTCAAGTCTGAAATAGAGCCCAGCAGCATACTGTCAAGTCTGAAATAGAGCCCAGCAACACACTGTCAAGTCTGAAATAGAGCCCAGCAACACACTGTCAAGTCTGAAATAGAGCCCAGCAACACACTGTCAAGTCTGAAATAGAGCCCAGCAACACACTGTCAAGTCTGAAATAGAGCCCAGATACACACTGTCAAGTCTGAAATAGAGCCCAGCAACACACTGTCAAGTCTGAAATAGAGCCCAGCAACACACTGTCAAGTCTGAAATAGAGCCCAGCAACACACTATCAAGTCTGAAATAGAGCCCAGCAACATACTGTCAAGTCTGAAATAGAGCCCAGCAACATACTGTCAAGTCTGAAATAGAGCCCAGCAACATACTGTCAAGTCTGAAATAGAGCCCAGCAACATACTGTCAAGTCTGAAAGAGCCCAGCAACATACTGTCAAGTCTGAAATAGAGCCCAGCAACATACTGTCAAGTCTGAAATAGAGCCCAGCAACATACTGTCAAGCCTGAAATAGAGCCCAGCAACACACTGTCAAGTCTGAAATAGAGCCCAGCAACATACTGTCAAGTCTGAAATAGAGCCCAGCAACATACTGTCAAGTCTGAAATAGGGCACTACTTCTATAAAGAGGAGCACCAGGGAGATGGGGCACTACTTCTATAAAGAGGAACACCAAGGAGATGGGGCACTACTTCTATAAAGAGGAGCACCAAGGAGATGGGGCACCACTTCTATAAAGAGGAGCACCAAGGAGATGGGGCACCACTTCTATAAAGAGGAGCACCAGGGAGATGGGGCACCACTTCTATAAAGAGGAGCACCAGGGAGATGGGGCACCACTTCTATAAAGAGGAGCACCAGGGAGATGGGGCACCACTTCTATAAAGAGGAGCACCAGGGAGATGGGGCACCACTTCTATAAAGAGGAGCACCAAGGAGATGGGGCACCACTTCTATAAAGAGGAGCACCAAGGAGATGGGGCACCACTTCTATAAAGAGGGGCACCACTTCTATAAAGAGGAGCACCAAGGAGATGGGGCACCACTTCTATAAAAGAGGAGCACCAAGGAGATGGGGCACCACTTCTATAAAAGAGGAGCACCAAGGAGATGGGGCACCACTTCTATAAAGAGGGGCACCACTTCTATAAAGAGGAGCACCAAGGAGATGGGGCACCACTTCTATAAAAGAGGAGCACCAAGGAGATGGGGCACCACTTCTATAAAGAGGAGCACCAAGGAGATGGGGCACCACTTCTATAAAGAGGGGCACCACTTCTATAAAGAGGAGCACCAAGGAGATGGGGCACCACTTCTATAAAAGAGGAGCACCAAGGAGATGGGGCACCACTTCTATATAAGAGGAGCACCAGGGAGATGGGGCACCACTTCTATAAAAGAGGAGCACCAAGGAGATGGGGCACCACTTCTATAAAAGAGGAGCACCAAGGAGATGGGGCACCACTTCTATAAAGAGGAGCACCAGGGAGATGGGGCACCACTTCTATATAAGAGGAGCACCAGGGAGATGGAGCACCACTTCTATAAAAGAGGAGCACCAAGGAGATGGGGCACCACTTCTATAAAGAGGAGCACCAGGGAGATGGGGCACCACTTCTATATAAGAGGAGCACCAGGGAGATGGAGCACCACTTCTATAAAGAGGAGCACCAGGGAGATGGGGCACCACTTCTATATAAGAGGAGCACCAGGGAGATGGAGCACCACTTCTATAAAGAGGAGCACCAGGGAGATGGGGCACCACTTCTATATAAGAGGAGCACCAGGGAGATGGAGCACCACTTCTATAAAGAGGAGCACCAAGGAGATGGGGCACCACTTCTATATAAGAGGAGCACCAGGGAGATGGAGCACCACTTCTATAAAGAGGAGCACCAAGGAGATGGGGCACCACTTCTATAAAGAGGAGCACCAGGGAGATGGGGCACCACTTCTATATAAGAGGAGCACCAGGGAGATGGGGCACCACTTCTATAAAGAGGAGCACCAGGGAGATGGAGCACCACTTCTATAAAAGAGGAGCACCAGGGAGATGGAGCACCACTTCTATAAAAGAGGAGCACCAAGGAGATGGGGCACCACTTCTATAAAGAGGAGCACCAAGGAGATGGGGCACCACTTCTATAAAAGAGGAGCACCAAGGAGATAGGGCACCACTTCTATAAAAGAGGAGCACCAAGGAGATAGGGCACCACTTCTATAAAGAGGAGCACCATGGAGATGGTGCTTTGCTTTCACACAATGAATGTAGTCACCTTTATTATTTTCGATGCCTGTGTAAACAACTCAATTTATAATGTCTCTGGGAGAGCATGTGACCCAGAAAAGTGTGTGTGTGTCTGTGTGTTTGTGCGTGCCTCTTTCCCAGGGGGGGCTAAAACCCAATCTCTCCTGTACACAACCCTGCATGCCTCTCCACTCAGTTTCACAGTCATTATCCAATTATACCAATCAGGTAATTATGTTAATGTGTTGCTTACACGTCTCTGGGCTGGATAAACAGAAAAGCTCTGAAGAAGTCTTGAAGTCAGCATCTCTCTTTGAAAACAGGAGTGTTGACTAAGGACCCCTGTTGCGAACCTCAGCCAGACACACACACACTTTGGAGGCAGTTGAACAGAGTTGAAAAGGGAATTAAAGGCATGCTGCTTTAAGCAGGGAGCGCTGTAAACATCCAGGCGTTTTTTTTCTGTTTTGGAGCGAGTCAGTGACTAATCTGGATCAATAATGAATATATAGTCTCATTGATCATGAGGACGTATGTAGTAGCACACTACTTGTGGCGCATTTATTCTAAAAGGAGGAATGAGGTGAAATGGAACAGACCTCCTGCTGTGATCGGGCACAGTGAAGAACCCCTGTTGGGATCAGAGACCTGAGTCACTGATGAAAGATTACGATGTAGCCTAGATGGTGATGAAACTGAATGATGACAACTGCAAGGGATGATGATGATCTCATTCTGTCATTATCTTTCTCCATCCCCACTCTCACAAGTACAAAGGAAAGACAAACCTCCACACTGCTCTTGCTCATTACCCACTCCTACCGGCACACATAGAGGACATGAATCCACTACAGGAGCTTCCACCGTTTCAAAACACATCCGTTACCTAGCAGCACTATCGAATCTAGTTCCATCCCCCTCTCGCCCACAGACCTAGTGCCATCCTCTAACCATGGTTTCTACCATTCATGACTAGATGTTATTTCTGAAGGGTTTGGGTCAGAGTACAGGGGTGAGATGATTTCCCCTTGGGGTGGAGGTTAACTCCTCAGAGAGCTTTGTGTGAGTGAGGGAATACGGAACAGCAACACCAGGAGAACATCAAACCTGCTTTGAAGCCTAGTAGAGATGATAAGGAACATGGAGAATTGAGAGGAAGAAATAGGCCAACTGTAGCAGTGTTTTAAAGCCATACCACCACAGTCAAACTAGACTGATGATAAATTAAATATAGCAGCATACCACCATATTGATTTTGCTAAGGAAGCGCAGGGGGAAAGGGAAAGAGAGATGGAGAGAATGAGAGAGAACAAGAGATACAGAGAGAGAGAATGACAGAATGAGATAGAGAGAATGAGAGAGCGAGAGATACAGAGAGAGAGAGAGAGAGAGAGAGAAAGAGGGACAGAGAAGAGATCAACAACACATTCCCCATGCTACTGTTAAATTCATTCTAAGAACCTGTTAGACTAGAGGACACTGACCTGCTGACAGTGTTCTCTGTCAACATTGTGTTAGTTTCGCCTTGGGTTTAGAAACATCACTGCATTGACATTTGCCTATGTCCCCTTGACATAACAATGCTATGACACATAGCATGTATAGCATAGGCCTACCAGTCACTGAATGTGTATAAGTGTCTCCTGAGTAATGAAAGTAGCCAAGTACAAAAGACACAGTAGTACCACAGTAGCCTACATCCCTATTCAACCAGTGCATGCCATGTACGTCTACACCAGACAGCGTCCCCAAAATGGCCGTGGCTGGCATCTCCACCAGGTTCCAGACCCCCTGCTGTTAAAATAATATTCTCCAGGTTACAGCAAACGTGTTGGGCTCATCAGTCTGTGTACAGGGAATTAGGAGAGGTAGCTTCTAAACAATACGATTTCTACACAGAGAGAAGAATAACTGAATGATACACTATAGCTCCACCTGAAACTGGAATGGTTTGAACTGAAGTTCAACACTGAATTCTACCAGACCAAAAGACCATGCATCTTTGTAAAGTTGGTTACTGGTTGACTATACACAGAGCAACAAGTCCTGGTCTGGGTTAGGTAGAGAGACCTAGCTAACTGCCAAGGTAAATACATTGAGATAAAGCTATAGAAAGTGAAGTGAGGTCTATTTTGTTATGTCATCCTTTGAACGTGTTATTCAATGGATGGGCTGGGAGGGAGAGAGAGAGGCTTCACAGGTAACAAAAGATGAAGAGCTTTTCACAGGAGATAACACAGACAGAGCCACCGATGACAGGATAGAATGTCTGCCTAAGGACAGAGGCTTTGTAAGCATCATCAGTGTGTGTGTGTGTGTGTGTGTGTGTGTGTGTGTGTGTGTGTGTGTGTGTGTGTGTGTGTGTGTGTGTGTTCTGACAGAGTGGCTCCGGTTTCTAAAGCTGTGAGATGTAAAATGCGTCTCTCTCTCGGCAGGTGTATCACACACTAGGGCGAGGTCATGATAGATAGCTGAAAAGACAGCTAGCCACACCTACAGTAGCACTCACAAGGCTGTCCTAACTTGCAGTACACTGGCTTTTTTTTTTTACACTTGCTGAACATGTTGCTGTGTGTGATTCCTACCTCTGAAGCCAGACATTTAACTCTAATGAATTCTAGGTACACATATTGTTACACCCACCCAGCAATGAGAACTCTTTTTCACAATATTAATTAGTAGTCTGAACGAGTGTCTGCTTCTTAAATTAGCTAAATGTATGCATGGCATTTTTCAATACTGTCGACTGAACCACCAACCAATGCATTAGTCCACCACACTCCCACAGCCTGTGCATCTGGACTCTGTGACTGATGTAAGATCATTAAGTTCTATCAGGAAGAGCGACTTCCTGATAGAACTGTCTCTCTTCAGACAAAGCCCATAATTATGTCCTGGTCAGTGGCAGGGCCTGGTCTAGGACTAATGGAAGGGCCTGGTCCAGGACAAACGGACCAATGGCAGGGCCTGGTCCAGGACAAACGGATCAACAATAGGGTCTGTCCAGGACGAATGGGCTCTTACATTGGCCCCCACCAGTGATAGACCAATGGGTGATAGACAGAGGACATTTACAGTGGCTTGGTGGCCGTGGCAACCCCAGTGATAGATGGGCCCCATTAAAAAGTGATGGTACCTTGTTGAAATATTTACAGGTGGGCCACAACTGGGGCCACAGAGGGAGAGCCTGGCTATATATAGTTTATATGCCCCCTTCTCCAATGAACAACACAGACATTTACAATAGGAGGACAACATCCAGTGTCATCTAGGCGTCCGTTCTCCTGTAGCCGAGGGGACGTTGCCCACTGTCTGCACTACAGTTAGTCTCTATGACATTTACATTTAAGTCATTTAGCAGACGCTCTTATCCAGAGCGACTTACAAATTTGAAACAGTTAGGCGTACTGCATTCAGACTAGGAACGCTCATAACATCACAAATATACATCTCGCTGAAACTCATCTGTGTTGGCTACATTAAAACAGAGCACCAATCAACAAATCATTCTGAGGCAACTTCCAATACATCAACAGTCAGTCGTATTTCTGAAATGAAACATCAACATGAAGGAGACTCAACAGCTGTGCCCATTAACAACCTAATACAACAGGGTAAAAGCCATAAAGGACCTTATCAGATAGGACTGTGATTCTGTGTTAAAGACCAGCTGAAGGTTATAGCCTGAGGTGTAGGTTGGGCTCAGTGGGGGAGGTTGATTAACATGTTCAAACACATCAGCTCACCTTCTCATTACCTGCTAGGGAGGGAGGAGGCCCGGGTGGGGGGAAGGGAGAGACTGGTAACCAGGGAAAGGTCAACAAGCTGAGTGGATTAGAGCCAAACTCCCCAGAGGATCAACACATATTATAAAATGCATACCCAGGCTGAGACACCCAGTGTTCTCTTCCCCACAGCATTAGGTACAGCACATAATGGCACAGCAACATGCTGCCTGCATTTAGAGTGGCTAAAACAATCCCTTGAGCCACTGCGTAATAATGACTGCCATGAGACTCTGAGACAGGGATACAGAGAGCTGTACAGCCTGCTACGGTGAGATAAGGCTAGTTGGAATGGTTCAATAATACTGAGACAGGTGAGTAGTAGATAACACAGGAGACAATGGTACAAAATACAGCCTTCAAGTGCATGTTAGCTTGTCAGTGATCCAGGGAGTGTGTGAAGTGATTCTTGCAGTATGTGTGTATGTGTGTGTAACTATACTTGTGGGGTCCCCACAAGAATAGTAAATTAACAGAAATTTGACCAACTGGGGACATTTCGTTAGTCCCCACAAGGTCAAATGCTATTTCTAGGAGGTTTAGAGTTAAGGTAGAATTAGTGGTAGAATTAGGTTCAGGAGTTAGGGTTGAGGTTAGGTTTTTGGGTTAAGGTTAGAGGTTAGGGAAAATAGGATTTGAATGTTTATAAATTGTGTGTCCTCACAAGGTTAGTTAAACAATACTGTGTGTGTACGTTCAGTAGAACAGTACCACAGCAGAACTTCCACATACTTTTCCACAGACGTCATCCCCATGTAGCTGTACACAACAAAGGCCAGGAGTCAGGAGGGGAGTAGGTAGATCTCTGATGGCAACATGGATAAATGGGTTTAGTGTGGGAACATCAATCCATATCTCTGCTGCTGCTTCCTCTCTCCCTTGTTTGCATGCTGCCGCATGTTTGCATGAAGGAGAGACGGCGGGGGGATAGCGAGGTGGAGGGATAAATTAATGGAGAAATGGAGGAAGAAGTTTCAAGTTTTATTCATCTTATGTAAAGGATACACATTGTATACACTACTCTGTCCAATGAAACGCTTACTTTCAGGTTCCTTCTCGACAACGCAACAATAAAAGATAAGAATACGACCATAAAATAAATGGCTCAGTAGAATATATGGCAAATGTTTAAATTGTGCAGTATTAGCAATAGTAAATAAGAGTCTGGTAGCAGCAGAGATGCAGCGATGAATAGCAGAGCATTGCTGTGATGTTGGTAGGGCCCTTCTCAGAAGGGATGAATAGCATAGCATTGCTGTGATGTTGGTAGGGCCCTTCTCAGAAGGGATGAATAGCATAGCATAGCTGTGATGTTGGTAGGGCCCTTCTCAGAAGGGATGAATAGCATAGCTGTGATGTTGGTAGGGCCCTTCTCAGAAGGGATGAATAGCATAGCTGTGATGTTGGTAGGGCCCTTCTCAGAAGGGATGAATAGCATAGCTGTGATGTTGGTAGGGCCCTTCTCAGAAGGGATGAATAGCATAGCTGTGATGTTGGTAGGGCCCTTCTCAGAAGGGATGAATAGCATAGCTGTGATGTTGGTAGGGCCCTTCTCAGAAGGGATGAATAGCATAGCTGTGATGTTGGTAGGGCCCTTCTCAGAAGGGATGAATAGCATAGCTTTGATGTTGGTAGGGCCCTTCTCAGAAGGGATGAATAGCATAGCTGTGATGTTGGTAGGGCCCTTCTCAGAAGGGATGAATAGCATAGCTGTGATGTTGGTAGGGCCCTTCTCAGAAGGGATGAATAGCATAGCTGTGATGTTGGTAGGGCCCTTCTCAGAAGGGATGAATAGCATAGCTGTGATGTTGGTAGGGCCCTTCTCAGAAGGGATGAATAGCATAGCTGTGATGTTGGTAGGGCCCTTCTCAGAAGGGATGAATAGCATAGCTGTGATGTTGGTAGGGCCCTTCTCAGAAGGGATGAATAGCATAGCTGTGATGTTGGTAGGGCCCTTCTCAGAAGGGATGAATAGCATAGCTGTGATGTTGGTAGGGCCCTTCTCAGAAGGGATGAATAGCATAGCATAGCTGTGATGTTGGTAGGGCCCTTCTCAGAAGGGATAAATAGCGCTAGGCCTCGCCACGCTCTCATCCTATCATTAACCAGATCAGAGGAGATAATAGGCTCCATTGGTTTGGAGTCAACAGGCACACACTACTGCTGTTGCGCCTGATTTTGAACTGCCGTAGTGTTAAGATATGAATCTTCCCTCTACAGTCAGTCTCCTCACTAGACACCATGCTGTTCTATAGATGGAGAGCAGTGGAGGCTACTGAGGGGAGGATGGCTCATAATAATAGCTGGAATGGAGTAAATGGAATGGTATCAAAAACATGTTTTTCATGGGCTTGATACCATTGCAATCACTCCATTCCAGACATTATTAAGAGCCGTCCTCCCCTCAGCAACATCCACTGACGGTGAGTATGCTTTAGGTCATTGGAGGTCATTTTAGGTTGTTGGAGGTCCTGCAATTTGTGATGTATCCTGAGACAAAAACAAGCTACGGTGTCTCAGCTTAGTCAAAGAGAAGCAACTTCAAGAAAAAGCAAACAGGTAGAAGTAAACGTGACGTGACTGTAAAAATCTACCTTTAAGGAACATGCCATGTCAAATACGAGACAAAGACACGAAGAAGCTTGACAGCTTCTTCATACTTCTCAATAAGTGGTAATCAACAGTAGACAATAAGAGGTACTTAACCGAAAGATCGCTGGTTCGAATCCCCAAGTCGTCAAGGTGGAAAAATCTGCCGTTCTGCCCTTAAGCAAAGCAGTTAACCCCCAACAACAACTGCTCCCCGGGCGCCGATGACGTGGATGTCGATTAAGGCAGCCCCCTGCACCTCTCTGATTCAGAGGGGTTGAGTTAAATGCGGAAGACACATTTCAGTTGAATGCATTCAGTTGTGAAACTTACTAGGTATCCCCCTTTCCCTTTACTTAGTGGAGACTATCAGTTCAATCAACAGTAGATAAGAGGTACTTAGTGTAGACTTTCAGTCTAAAAAGTTACATAACAGTTGTGTTAAGGTTCAGAGGTATGGGCAACAGTCAGTCATCCCCAGCGGATTAGGTTAAGACTATGTTAACAACTCCAGCAAGTGGTCCTCTACACAGCTACCTTGGGTAGACAGGGAGGTAAGGGGGGATGTAATCCCAAACACGGGACAATGCTGAGCCTGAGCCGGGCTGAGGCCATGGCCAGTGTGAGAAACTGGGAGAAAGGGAGACCGTTCGGTCAGTGGGCCGGTGAGATGTCACAGCCACCGCTGTTGGCATGGTGGCTGTCCCAGACACCTGTTCCTTCCCTGTTCCAGTCACACGGTGGCCTGGGTTTATGCTACCTCATGCTGCCCTGCATGGCTGGTCACTTTGTTCCCTGGCCTAGTCAGAGAGATGATTTTCAAAACAAACTTAACCGAGCATGCCCTCTGTGCTTGTTGAAAAAGCAGCACATTCTGCAACGTTAACAACAGCCTGTCAGGATAATCGGAAGGACCTCAAGCTCAAGGATCACCAGTTAGCGGCACTCTCAGCTGCTTGTGCCTTCTGATTGACAACCATCTATGACGTAGAGAGAACACCAACTGTTCACTGACACACACATAGCTTATGAAGTGTTGCACCATATGTTAGAAATAGCCAATGGGAGTTGATGAGTACACGATTATATTCATATCTCAGTGCCCTGGGTAAACGGTGTTACATGATACTCTGTCCTCAATAGCTTGGGTTAGCCCTACAGGTCTCACTGTAGACTGAAGTGGTCAAACCAGACATTCCACTATGTGAAATTAAACCAGCTAGCCTGTGTAATGCTCCATTGACATGCATGTCAGGGATTTAAAAGGGACAACCCTTCACATTGCCTCCTCACTTGACTTGATCACACACATGTGGTTACTTAGCAGAAAAACTCCTTACTTTTCCAGTGCATTCACGTGTTACAAAGCCAATATCTTGCTATATAAAGTCTCCGTCCCCTGCTATGTTGACATGGTGATATGAATTATTTGTTTACGTTAGGTATAGGCCCTATATCACAGCCCTTTCTCAATGCAAGGTGCCTCAGTTGGAGCGATGAGACTTGTGGGATATGACCTCACTAGTCTGTGTGGTTAAAGATCACGAGGCAGAGCATCTTAAAGCTGTTTACTACTAGGTCAGTATGTGGGTAAACTAGAATTCTGGAAAGGCCATATGAAGGCGAGGTGTGTGTCAAGTGCAGGGGAGGCTGGTGTGAGGAGCTATAGGAGGACGGGCTCATTGTAATGGCTGGAATGGAATAATTGGAACAGAGTCAAACATGGTTTCCATGTTTGATAGTGTTCCATTTATTCCATTCCAGCCATTACAATGAGCCCGTCCTCCTATAGCTCATCACACCAGCCTCCACTGGTCAAGAGGGGCTCGCTACATTCTCTCTTTAGGTTCTGTGTGGGTAGGAACAGACTGCCATTCTCATTGGCCTGGAAATCCACATGGAAAATGCACACAGATGTAAACACAAGTACACAAGTACACAAACAGACACTACTGTACATACTGTAAAATCCCAATTACAACAAGTCCACAATTCAGATTTTCCTAGTTATTCAGCACATACTGTACTTTCATGACATCAACCCTAATATTTACACTAATCAGGACAACTGAGCCTGGAATCAACTCTTCCTACTATTATACAGAAACAACACCTGAGCAGGAAATCAGATCAATTTAGTCAGTGTGCTAGAATTAAACACTGTAACATCCACTGACAGTTCCCAGGAGTAAATGAAAGGACTTCAAAAAGCTGCCCTCTGTGTGCATTTTCTGGTGCCAACTCCCAACTTCCACAGTGAGTGTGCTGACAGTATGCTGACAGCAAAATTCAACATTTCTCAAAAAAGTTCACTTCAAATACACTGCATATAGCAAACAGTTTTGACTGAGTTTTATTACACAGAGTAGGGTTTTTGCATCAAGTAAAATTGTGTTAAAATCAATTTCTATCAACACTGATTTTCCTATAACAACTTTGATGTAAAACAATCCCTGTATAGTTCACACCATTGAGGTATAAAGAACGGTCCACACCCAACCAGACTGTAAATAAAATATGGCCAACCATGAAACATTGATGGGTGTCTGTTTGAATGTGATCCCATGAGGTAGTAACCCAATACCCTGACCTCTTCATCACAGAAAGATGATAAAGAGTACCAGTCCGGTCCAAAACTCATTTAAAAAATACCCTTCATACTACCATGTTTTGTTTCCCAAGTTTGCTGAAGTTGGAAGAGTGTGTGTGTGTGTGTCACATATCTGTTAACCTCTGCAGAATGAATAGCAGGAAGCCTACAAATAATTATGACTTATGTTACAGTAGATGCCAAATGTACTTTATGTTCGTGGCTCTGATTAAACACCTTCGTCTGGGCTCCATAGCATTAACATGTGGATAACTTCAGCAATAAACCTTGGCAAAATGTCACGTGAGGCACAATAAAGGTGAATGAAAGGTGACAGATTGTGTCCAGGCATTTACAAGAATCAAGCTGTATAGACAGATACTTTAAAACTTATTCTGAGAAATGTGCCCAGGACAGATGACAAGTCACTCTGATATACATGTTTTTAAAAAGACAACCCCGTGATAACAACCGACATGTAAACGTGTCACATTATGCCTTGACAGAGTCAGACAGTCCCTGTCACTTGACAAGCAGCGAAATACATTAACAATGTCTTGCCAAGTTATTTACTTTCTAAAATCCGTAACTTACAAACAATACATTAGCTGTAGTCTACTTATGTGTAAGAAGACCAACTGAAATATCGTACCGTATGCTGAGTCTCAGAAGTGCAAGTAGCCGACTTCGTGTAACAACACCGCACAGCTTCAAGATGTGGAGCAAAATCAACCTTTTACCCTACTTTCCTATGAGCGTCTTTCCAACACCAAAGTGCATAACCCTCTTGAAAATCACTAATTCTCCAGCAGAACGCTGTTCAATTTCCCTGGTTTAATGTCGCCTTCTATTAGAAAAGTAAAGATATAAGCTACTTAGCTAACAATATCGCCAACCAGTCAGTCTGCTTACTGTACGTAGTGTATACATAGGTGTGCGTTACGAGCACACTAAGCTCAGGCTCCTCCCTCTTTGTGCCCACAGCAGTTTGTGATAGTGATGGGCATTCTGGTTCTTTTCAGTGAGCCGGCTCGTTCGGCTCAGCTCACCAAAAAGAGCCGGCTCTTTTGGCTCCCAAACGGCTCTTTAAAAAAAATATGTTTTGTATTACTTCAAGTCAAACAGTTTGCGATAGTTTGACTATGATTGGTGTTAAAACAATTCGAATTAAATGATTAAATGAAATCATACTCTACCTTAACCACAATGTATTTAAAAATGCATTGGTTTGTTTTGAAAAATAATGCTATTAAACATTTGAATTTAAAGTATAACTTTTTTAATGTATATAAACAAAGTGCATATCAATCTAACCATTCAAAACGAATAGAATCTGAACAGCATAATAAAATATTGCACCATAACAAAGAAAAATAAATAACAATTTGCAAAACAGCAGCAAAACAGCAACCCACAAATTGAAATAAATGTAAAAAAGAAGGATGCTATTACACATGTGCATTTAAAGTAAAACTTTTAAAATGTATATAAACAAAGAGCATATAAATGTAACAATTCAAAACGAATACAATCTGAACAACATAATAATAGAATATTGCACCATATAAAATAAAAATAAATAACAACGTGCAAAACTGCAGCATCCCACTTAAATATTAAACTAGTCCCTCTTTTCTCTCTTTTTTATTGCCATGTTATAACCAGCAGCACACAGCAATGCTGACCATATTTTGCTTTTATGAGATATTTGCATTCAGAAATGCAAGCTGCCTCACTTTCGAGTGGCTGATGTGGTTTCTTCTTTCAGTAATTATTTGTTTCGTTTTCGAGAAGACCCTCTCAGAGGGAACGGAAGTGGCAACTATGCAGATTCTCCCGGTCATGACTTTAGTAAGCCTTGTTCTTCCACCAGCTCAGAGGATCTGCAGATCTTTGGAGGAGGGGATCCTCCAAATAGGATCGGACCTCCATTATGGCATCTGCTGAGGGATTCCTTCGTGCTGCATCCCCAGTTGCTCTCTCGTCAAACAGCAGACGTTTGTGGCACTACTGCTGGTGCTTCTGCTCCATCGGATCCCTCTTCTTCCTGTTGCCCTGGTGCCTGAGCCAGCTGACTGCTGGGGCTGTCCCTCCCTGCTGCTGAGGTTATTCTTTGAAGAGCCTCATCAATCGCTCTGGCATCACTGAAGGCTAACTTCTTAAACCTGGGGTCAAGTGCAGCGGTTTCTGAAAGCACGTGATTATATTCCATTCTGTGGAACTTTCTGTCCATTGATGAACATAGGGTGTCCATCAACTCTGTCACATGTCCTATGGTTACATTTACTTCTCTCTGGCGGCTGGCTGTGATTCGCTGCAGACCCTTACACAGGAGTATCATTTTTGAGGCTGTCACATAGCTGAAAAGAGAGAACAGTAACTTATTAGTTCAGGTTCATGTTTTGTCTACTGATACTACATTCTCATCTACTGCTCATATACATATATAATACTAGATTAAATAATAACTGCTTACTGTACCTCTCTCCACTGATCTCCACAGTGACCTGCTCAAAGGGTTCCAGGACTCTGCACACCTCCTCTGCCACCTCCCATTCCTCTTGGGTCAGAGCATCAACAGGTGCATTGACAATGGCCAGGGTAGAGATGATGGCATCCTTTGACTCAAGAAACCGTTTCAACATATATAATGACCACCTTGTAGTGCAGTCTTGTTTAGGCCTCAGCTCAGGCATCCCAATCTGGTGTTGTGTAGACTTTAGTTTTTCAGAACCTACTGTGCTCCTGTGGAAGTATTCCACAGCTGCTTTCACTTTGTCCACGGTGGGCTTCATCACCTTCAAAGCATCTCTTACAATCAGGTTGACATTTAAACATTTTCATGGCTTTGGTTATGTTAGCTGCATTGTCGCTAACACAACAGACCACTTTTCCATCTACTTGCCATACTCAACAGTTCCTCTGCCAAGATCTCTGAGGTGTGTCTTTCGCTGAACTCAAAGCAGTCCAGAAGACAGCTAGACATCAAAAAATCTTCAATGAAGTGACATGTAACCGACATTTAAGAAGTGGTTACCCTTGATGTCCAGCAGTCAGCGGTAAGGCAAACTGCAGTAGCTTTTTGGACTCTTTCCCACACTGAAGCCTGTGTGCTCTCGTACAGTTGTGGAATAAGTGATTTTGAAAGGGTTTTCCTGCTTGGAATTGTGTACATTGGATTTAGACTATTGCTATAATTTCTAAAACCTCTGTCCTCCACAATCAAAAATGGCTGGAAATCGGTGGCAATCATTTTAGCCAATGCAATATCAATTTGGCCTTGTTTTGCTACAGACATAGACTTTGGCATAAACTGGTGTAACGGATGTGAAATGGCTAGCTAGTTAGCGGTGGTGCGCGCTAATAGCGTTTCAATCGGTTACGTCACTCGCTTTGAGACCTTGAAGTAGTGGTTCCCATTGCTCTGCAAGGGCCGTGGCCTTTGTGGAGCGATGGGTAACGACGCCTCGTGGGTGACTGTTGTTGATGTGTGCAGAGGGTCCCTGGTTCGAGCCCGGGTATGGGCGAGGGGACGGACTAAAGTTATACTGTTACATTGATGCTGTTGACCCGGATCACTGGTTGCTGCGGGAAAGGGGGGTAAGTGTAACGGATGTGAAATGGCTAGCTAGTTAGCGGTGGTGTGCGCTAATAGCGTTTCAATCGGTTACTTCACTCGCTTTGAGACCTTGAAGTAGTGGTTCCCCTTTCTCTGCAAGGGCCGCGGCTTTTGTGGAGCGAACAATGCTTCGTGGGTGACTGTTGTTGATGTGTGCAGATTGGCTCGACCCTCCCTCACGCATCTTTGGTTCATTGGTTGACACTGCGTGTCTGATTGACAGGAACAACAGGTGAGGCTGAGCAGACAGTCAGAACGAATGTGTGTGTGCGCTTGAGCATTTAGGGCTATATTATTTTATAAATTTTTTTGTTCTTTGAATTAGTTCATTCTATTAATTTAAATCTTTTGATTATTCATATCTTAATTTTTTAATATTTTTATAAATAGATTCGGCTCTTCTGATAAGCGAGCGGGCTCCCAACATTCACCTACAAGAGCTACAAGAGCTATTAGAGACGACTCGTTTCGCGAACGACCCATTACTAGTTTGTGAATGTGAGAGCAGTGTGAGAAGTCAATGCACTGTGAATGATTGCCCTTCACACAATTGTTTTCTATACAAAACAAGGATTTTAGTCCTGTATTTCAAAACCTCTTTTTATCCTGCCTAGCCCATATGATCAAAGGACTAGGCTATTCCATCCTAAACAATAATAATTGAATGGCAATGTAAAACCATACAAACATAGACAACTGTGTCCACCCAAATCCTGTTAGTAGATCAACAACCATGACTGAACAGGACTGTTAACAGTGTCACCTGTTTTAAGGAGCTCTGTGCCAGCTGTTATTCTCGTCACAGGGCCCGAGTTGGAGCAGCTATTTGCCGTGTTATTAGTCTCTGTTGTAAAAACAAGGTAAACCTGTGTTCTTGGTCATGGCAGACTAAGTAGACTTCTCATAGCAGATGAGGAATTTACATTTTAGAAAATGTTTATTTGCACATTGTGTATTGTGAAAAGTATATGCACACATGTATCATTTCTACTTTTTTTTTTACATAAAAATATTGTCTATCCTGAACTTTATGGTTACCTGATACCTTTGTAAACAACCAACTCATTGTGTATTTAATATTACTTGTATTATTACGTATTATTATTTCTCTACTTTCTTTCTCTCTGCATTGTTGGGAAGGGCTGTAGTATGCATTTTCCTGTTAGTCTACACCTGTTGTTTACGAAGCATGTGACAACATTTGATTTGAACTGTGGCAGGTGCTGGCTAGTATAAATAAACAAGGTAGATGGGGACATCTAGTGCTTATAATTTGAAGTACACCTCCTGAGAAATTGCTCAGTTTACTATGAATCTTTCAGACAGTCTCGGTGGTATTTCTCTGTCTCTATGCTGTAGAGAACATATGTGTTTGGACTGTGTGCCAATATTCAAATATAAAACTTGGGGATTAATTAATAGATGTGAAACATCCAAAATAGGATTCAAAATACTACCTCAGCCATATGATTTCCTAGATGCAATGGTAGACTATACTGTAATAAAGATAGTATTAAATGTATGAGCTTTTTTGTCTATGCTTCACAATAGATATAAAAGTCAGTCTTTATGCTTTTACTCATGATCAAAAGTGTGATGAAGACTTGTCCACTGGAGGTCGACTTTAGGCAGCCATGTCAAAGCCAAACTATCATCGTCAAACACACGGTCAGAGGCTGGTTGTGGTGAGTCAGACCATTCTGCTGTAAATGAGTGGTCTTTACTGGCTAACTGTTCTTTGTCTAACAAGATAATACCTGTGGAACTACCATGCCCCAAGGAGACGAGGTGGGAGACTGTCTTGTCTTCACCCGAGTCAGGTGCAAGTCACACACTGGTAGTGCAACAGGGTGGGAGGGAAGAGTTCGTACAGTATGGAAATCAGATTACCTTGAAGGGGAAATATACATTTGTATACATAATCATTACTACTAGCTTAAATAACTACACCATTTGTTTTTACACAACTCAACACAGTTAGTAGGCTAATATGTAAAGTAGTAGGCTGCCTTTTAATTTGTATGTGATTCAACAACAAAAAACAGCTTCTGCCTGTCTCTGCAAGCCGTAACATGTATTGAATGACAGGTGAACTAGCATCATCACTATGGGCGGCTGTCTGGGTATTTATGGGCAAATAGCGGTGCTTTGGATGTTGTTTTTAAAAATGTTTTATGGATAACAGCTTCCCAAATACGCACAAGAGAACACTGTGACCACTCACTCCGTTAGGCTACAATTATTTGTTCGGGTCGCAGTGGTTTTACTCAGACACTGTGGTGAGGAGAGAAACTTTTGTTGCGGTCTGTCATCTCCACTCAGTTGTTCTCAATCCCGGGGCACTATCTCCATTTGTGATACTGCTTTTGCCAGACAATTCAGTTCCTGTTGTTGACATTCGGCTCGGGCTACCGTCGGTGCGGACAAGGTAGGGAGCTATAGCCTAACTACCCCTCCTATTCTGCAAAATTACATTAACACAAACACAGTTGTAGAAAGTTATACTCTGTGGCCGGCGTAGGTCTACTTCGGGTTTTCTCAACTCGAAAAGACCCCTCTTTACGCACCAGCCGAGACTGTTTACAAGGCAAATTAATTTCCCACCTCAGTCAATACTTTTTTTAATGACACGGTTCTAATTTGCCGGAAATTACCAGGCGCCGCAGTGTTCTCATCTCCGATGGCTGAAGCCAGAAGAGAAGAGGAGGAGGAGCAGTTGAGGGATATACGGAACCGAAATCAAGTAACAGGTATGTCCACTTGTCAATCTCTTGTAATTTTGATACAGCGTCTCCTGAAGTAGGCTACATGTGTTTGACACTTTGGGGCAATATAATTTCAAAACGTGGACTTTTACCTTTTAACCCATGAACATGACAACTTGGAACAGTGTTCCATCATGAAACATATGGTGAAGTGTGTAGGAAATGATACAATGTCATTCATATAACTTATTGTTGTGAAGCAAATGTTATGCAATTCTACAAATTGTTCCATTCCATTGAGCTGAGATATTTTTTGTTGCAGTTTTGAAGCTAATTTCCAGCAATTCTATGCATTTTGCCTTGGCTAATGTTGTGTTCCTCTGCTCAAACGTTATAACAAAATCAATGGGCATGTAACCTGAATGCCCAGTTGTTAAAATATGATATTCTCCCTGACTGTCTAGCTTCTATTTGATTGTTAGTTCTCAAATAGGATATTATTCAAAAATATAAATAGTAAAATATATTTTCTGCCTGCTTTCTATCTGGTTTTGATCGTTTAAGTTGACACTGAAACTATTTTTCCATCTGAAAATTACTACTTCAGATGGTCGAGTCCAATCAACAAGAACAGCTAGCATGCTAACTGTTCTTGTAGACTTCCAGTCATTGCGCTAACACTAGTTAGCATTGGCTCGTAAAACTACCTTTAACTTCCTTCATACTTGATGCAGAGACATACAATGGTATCAACGATTGTATTCTGTTGCAGCTAGCGATTTTCCTAAAATAATAATTGTTCACATAAAAAAAATTCAAGAAGTTTCTATATAAAAAAATTATAATAATAGTACGCAAACCCAAAGTTTGAAAACCCTTGCTCCATCTCACTTCTCTCATGCCTTCTAGTAACTCCAAATCAGTTTCTAGTGATATATAGAAATAATCCCTAGTTCTGTTCTGTACCAGTACAGTATCCAGCTGCTATGGTTGACACAATGCTCTCACTGTGTCATTCAGTGAAAGTATACTTTTATACAGCAGCTGGTAGCAACTACCTGTGTGTATCAGATACAGCAGTCAGTAAACAGTGCTACAACCATAAGGAAATGGTCTGGAAAACCCTGAAACTCTGTCAGCCAGACAGGAAGGATGACACAACAAATTGTACATGTCCCGACACTTAAAATATTCCACATCTCATGCCAGCCAAGCTGTGTCATTTGGTGCTAACTGTGTTGCTGGAAATGCATCTGGAAAACCACTGGCACTTGGCAGACAGGTTGATCCTGTTCATTTTGGCTCTGTATATTTTTGCTTTTGTCGTTTTATTTCCTGATGAAATCACTTCTAAAATGTGTTCATATTCATATATTTTATGCCACACAATCTTCATGTATATCAAGAGAAAGGGTTGTAAATGAATACATGTATGTAGGCTTTATCCTGGACTACCTGACGGGCTGCCCCCCATGTGGTAAGAATATGCAACAACACGTCTGCCAAGGCTGATCCTTAACACTGGGGCCCCTCAGGGGTGTGTACTTAGTCCCCTCCTGTATTCCCTGTTCACCCACAACTGCGTGGCCAAACACGACTCCAACACCATCATTAAGTTTGTTGATGACACAACATTGGTAGGCCTAATCACTGACAACAATGAGGCAGCCTATAGGGATGAGGTCAGAGAACTGTCAGTGTGGTGCCAGGACAACAACCTCTCCCTCAATGTGAGCAAGAGAAAGGAGCTGATCGTGGACTACAGGAAAAGGCGGACCATACAGGCCCCCATTAACATTGACGGGGCTGTAGTGGAGTGGGTCGAGAGTTTCAAGTTCCTTGGTGTCCACATCATTAACGAACTATCATAGTCCAAACATACCAAGACAGTCGTGAAGAGGGCACGACAAAACCTTTTCCCCCTCAGGAGACTGAAAAGATTTGGCATGGGTCCCCAGATTCTCAAGGTTCTACAGCTGCACCATCGGAAGCATCCTGACCGGTTGCATCACCGCCTGGTATGGCAACTGCTTGGCATCTGACCGTAAGCGCAACAGAGGGTAATGCGAACGGCCTAGTACATCACTGGGGCTGGTAGAGGCTGTTGAGGAGCCTTTTGGTCCTAGACTTGGCGTTCCGGGACCGCTTCCTGCCATCCAGGACCTATATAATAGGTGGTGTCAGAGGAAAGCCCATAATATTGTCAGAGACTCCAGTCAACCAAGTTATAGACTGTTTCCTCTGCTACCGCACGGCAAGCGGTCCCGGAACGCCAAGTCTAGGCCCAAAAGGCTCCTCAACAGCCTCTACCCCCAAGCCATTAGGCTGCTGAACAATTCATAAAAATCACCACCAGACAATTTACATTGACCCCCCCCCCCCCCCCCCCTACACTGCTGCTACTCACTGTTTGTTTGTTACCTATGCATGGTCTCTTCGCCCCCACCTACATGTACAGATTACCTCAACTAGCCTGTACCCCTGCACACTGACTTGGTACCGGTGCCCCCTGTATATAGCCTCGTTATTCTTATTGTGTTAGCCTACTTGGTAAATCTTTTCTTCTTCTTGAACTGCACTGTTGGTTAAGGCCGTGTAAGTAAGCATTTCACGGTAAAGTCTACACTTGTTGTATTCGGCGCATGTGGCAAATAAAGTTTGATTTGAATTTAGTCATTGCGTTTGGTTTACTATTTTACATTTCAATGGCTGTTGGTATATTGAACTTTCCCTCGCCTTTGAATTCTGGTTCTAAACATGGTTCTATGCCGAGCAATTTACAATCTAACAATGTGTTTGGACCCATAGAATGGTTAGACCTTCCTAGTGTAGTTAGGGGAGAATTAAGCAGCAACACCTGTTGAGCAAACACCTGACTTCCCAGTAAAGACACACCCCACCCAACACAAGCCTCCATGCCCAGTGTGTTCGTTCAGGCCTGGGTTAACTGCAGCTGTCTGTATGGGGAGATCAGGCTGATCCTATGGGCAGGTGGGTTGACTGTGTAGAGAGTGATGGAACAGGCGAACAGGAACTGTTGTCTTGTAACTTGATAATGGTGCCAACTGCCAACTCTACTGCACATGTGTGTAGGCTAGCTAGGCTATATCATATGAAGTTATTTCTGTCACAAGCTGAGATTAGCCTATTAAGGCTTCAGTATACAGTATATGCTTGTCACTTTTTAAGAGTAATATACATTATCTCATATGACTCATATGCCGTGCACCGTATGATGCCATATGTTATCATTGATGATTGCTTTGTGCATACTGTTCTTCATCGGCATTTTCAATTGGCCAAAGTTTAACCTCCTTGCATTGAGCAAGATCTCCGTTAGACTGTCATCTCTCCCAAACACCCATGGATGACTCCTCTTTGACATCACCTAATCATGTCTTGACATGAGTCATGTTAAGAATCAGCCCCTGACACCGTGTTATTCATAGGTGACATGAACATGTCTGTCTCCTCTTGTCTGTTTTTCATGCAAGGATAGAGCGCTCCACATTCACAATGTTATGTCTTTATAGTCGTAGACATAATATCTGTTCCACTTTGACTGTTTATTATTCCAAGCAGAATATATGTGTATATATATATATATATAACTTAGACCCCCTCATCTCTCTCTCTCTGTGTCTCTCTCACCCTCGGGTGGCTGTAGGAGTATGGAGAAGGAGGAATTCATATTTTGTCTTCCTTTGAAGAATCGTGTCTCCCTTAGCTGAGGCTTATCTCTTAATACAAATCCAACCATCATTAGTATTTTTGCAATTAAACTGTCTATTTCCAAAAAGGCATATTAGATTTTAATTGACTCGTCCCATTTTTGTCCCGTTGTAAAATATTAGCTTCCCCACTCGACGTCGACAAATTCATTACTTATCAATTTGACTCCACATGGAGGCAGCGTAATGACAGCTGTGAAATAACTATTTTCTTTTGTGTGATGAAAAGGCTCTCAAATATTAATGCAGAGCCTGTTTCCCTTGTAGCAAATGAGATGTACATATTAATGTACTGTAGTACCTCAACAGAGAAAATAGATGTGCAGTGCACAAAAGCTGGTATTTCAATATCACCCAGAATGCTTCACTCTTTCTGGCAGATAGTTTATCATTGATTAACGATAATACTGATAAATTGATGTTCAGTAATTGACACACTATATTTCTACTGGCTAGTCCAACTGACCTGTCTTCATAGTGTTTCACATGGGGGGGAGGGTTGTGCTGTGCTCAGTGCAAAACAACAAGGATGAAAGTGTATGCACTCACTACTGTAATTCGCTCTGCATGAGAGCGTCTGCTAAATGAATACAATTTAAACAAATGTATTTCTGCCAGATAGTTTCATTGATTAACATAATACAATTATGTTCAATAATTGACACACAATATTGACTTGGTTCCTTATTTCTACTGGCTAGTCCAACTGACCTGTCTGGTCCATGGGTTTGACTTCCTACAGAACATCTCTCAAAACTGACCCACAATGGCTCTGGATTGGACACAGTTAATGTGCAGCTGTTGCGTTCACCCACCAACCCACTTACCCAGCCATTAACCCCCAGCCCACCCTAAATCATTTGAAACACTCCCTTTGAGAAAGTATAGGGAAGACTTTATTTCTACCCTATGATGACATCAGTGTCTGTTCTGCCTGTGTGGGAAGTAGGATACAAGGATATGAAAACCCCTGGAAGTCTTATGGGGTTTTGGGAAGAAGCAGAGATTCCTGCGCTGTATAAATAAACCCAGAATATGAGAGATCACGTTCCCTGAACATGCCATGTTACCGGGGTCGGGATATAGAGGAAGATGCTTCTTTATGGACTGATTAGGGATGGGAACTAGCCCCCTGTCTCCACACAGCTGTGCCTTCATAGCCTAGCCCCACCCTCCATGGGATGTAACCTTACTTCTGACCTCTCTGGTTGGTTTGAAGTCCTGAGCCTAAATCAAATCAAATCTAGAAAGGCCAAAACCTAGGAAGAAACCTAGAGAGGAACCAGGCTATGAGGGGTGGCCAGTCCTCTTCTGGGTGTGCCGGGTGGAGATTATAACAGAACATGGCCAAGATGTTCAAATGTTCATAAATGACCAGCATAATCAAATAATAGTAATCACAGTGAACAGGTCAGGGTTCCATAGCCGCAGGTAGAACAGTTGAAACTGGAGCAACAGCACGGCCAGGTGGACTGGGGACAACAAGGAGTCATCATGCCAGGTAGTCCTGAGGCATGGTCCTAGGGCTCAGGTCCTCCGAGAGAGAAAGAGAGAATTAGAGAGAGAGCATACTTAAATTCACACAGGACACCGGATAAGACAGAAGAAATACTCCAGATATAACAGACTGACCCTAGCCCCCCGACACAAACTACTGCAGCATAAATACTGGAGGCTGAGACAGGAGGGGTCAGGAGACACTGTGGCCCCATCCGATGATACACCCGGACAGGGCCAAACAGGCAGGATATAACCTCACCCACTTTGCCAAAGCACAGCCCCCACACCACTAGAGGGATATCTTCAACCACCAACTTACCATCCTGAGATAAGGCCGAATATAGCCCACATAGATCTCGCCCACGGCACAACCCAAGGGGGGGCGCCAACCCAGACAGGAAGACCACATCAGTGACTCAACCCACTCAAGTGACGCACATCTCCTAGGGACGGCATGGAAGAGCACCAGTAAGCCAGTGACTCTGCCCCTGTAATAGGGTTAGAGGCAGAGAATCCCAGTGGAGAGAGGGGAATCGGCTAGGCAGAGACAGCAAGGGCGGATCGTTGCTCCAGTGTCTTTCCGTTCACCTTCACACTCCTGGGCCAGACTACACTCAATCATAGGACCTACTGAAGAGATGAGTCTTCAATAAAGACTTAAAGGTTGAAGCCGAGTCTGCGTCTCTCACATGGGTAGGCAGACCATTCCATAAAAATGGAGCTCTATAGGAGAAAGCCCTGCCTCCAGCTGTTTGCTTAGAAATTCTAGGGACAATTAGGAGGCCTGCGTCTTGTGACCGTAGCGTACGTGTAGGTATGTACAGCAGGACCAAATCGGAAAGATAGGTAGGAGCAAGCCCATGTAATGCTTTGTAGGTTAGCAGTAAAACCTTGAAATCAGCCCTTTCCTTAACAGGAAGCCAGTGTAGAGAGGCTAGCACTGGAGTAATATGATACATTTTTGGGGTTCTGGTCAGGATTCTAGCAGCCGTACTTAGCACTAACTGAAGTTTATTTAGTGCTTTATCCGGGTAGCTGGAAAGTAGAGCATTGCGGTAGTCTAACCTAGAAGTAACAAAAGCATGGATACATTTTTCTGCATCAATTTTTGGACAGAACATTTCTGATTTTTGCAATGTTACGCAGATGGAAAAAAAGCTGTCCTTGAAACAATCTTGATATGTCATTCAAAAGAGAGATCAGGGTCCAGAGTAATTCCGAGGTCCTTCAGTTTTATTTGAGACGACTGTACAACCATCAAGATTAATTGTCAGATTCAACAGAAGATCTCTTTGTTTCTTGAGACCTAGAACAAGCATCTCTGTTTTGTCCGAGTTTAAAAGTAGAACGTTTGCAGCCATCCACTTCCTTATGTCTGAAACACAGGCTTCTAGCGAGGGCAATTTTGGGGATTCACCATGTTTCATTGAAATGTACAGCTGTGTGTCATCCACATAGCAGTGAAAGTTAACATTATGTTTTCGAATGACATCCCCAAGAGGTAAAATATATAGTGAAAACAATAGTGGTCCTAATAACGGAACCTTGAGGAACACCAAAATGTACAGTTGATTTGTCAGAGGACAAACAGAGACAAACTGATATCTTTCCGACAGATAAGATCTAAACCAGCCCAGAACTTGTCCGTGTAGACCAATTTGGGTTTCCAATCTCTCCAAAAGAATGTAGTGATCGATGGTATCAAAAGCAGCACTAAGGTCTAGGAGCACGAGGACAGATGCAGAGCCTCGGTCTGACGCCATTAAAAGGTAATTTACCACCTTCACAAGTGCAGTCTCAGTGCTATGATGGGGTCTAAAACCAGACTGAAGCATTTCGTATACATTGTTAGTCTTCAGGAAGGCAGTGAGTTGCTAAGCAACAGCTTTTCAAAAAAGATTGCGAGGAATGGGAGATTCGATATAGGCTGATAGTTTTTTATATTTTCTGGGTCAAGGTTTGGCTTTTTCAAGAGAGGCTTTATTACTGCCACATTTAGTGATTTTGGTACACATCCGGTGGATAGAGAGCCATTTATTATGTTCAACATAGGAGGACCAAGCACAGGAAGCAGCTCTTTCAGTAGTTTAGTTGGAATAGGGTCCAGTATGCAGCTTGAAGGTTTAGAGGCCATGATTATTGTCATCATTGTGTCAAGAGATATAGTACTAAAACACTTGAGTGTCTCCCTTGATCCTAGGTCCTGGCAGAGTTGTGCAGACTCAGGACAACTGAGCTTTGTAGGAATACGCAGATTTAAAGAGGAGTCCATAATTTGCTTTTTAATGATCATGATCTTTTCCTCAAAGAAGTTCATGAATTTATTACTGCTAAAGTGAAAGCTATCCTCTCTTAGTGTGCTGCTTGCTGCTTTTTAGTGTGCTGCTTGCTGCTTTTTAGTTAGCTTTGCGACAGTATCAAAAATACATTTTGGATTGTTCTTATTTTCCTCAATTAGGTTGGAAAAATAGGATGATCGAGCAGCAGTGAGGGCTCTTCGATACTGCACGGTACCGTCTTTCCAAGCTAGTCGGAAGACTTCCAGTTTGGTGTGGCGCCATTTCCGTTCAGATTTCCTGGAAGCTGGCTTCAGAGCCCGGGTATTTTATGTATACCAGGGAGCTAGTTTCTTATGACAAATGTTTTTAGGGGTGCAACTGCATCTAGGGTATTGAGCAAGGTTACATTGAGTTCCTCAGTTAGGTGGTTAAGCTAATATGCCTAGCTTGTATATTAAGGGAGAGGCTTTTTTTGTACACTCCCTCTTACCAATCGTTCTGTACAGAGGGCTGCCCCAGTTCTGAGTGATGTTAGCATGTGTCATAGTGAGTCATTTTGTGGTGTTTCTGTATGGGTTCTCTTCAATGGTTATTATTGTAGCTGGTCTTTTAGCAAGCAAATCAGCTTTAAAACCATATCTCTGTTTCTTTTCTCTTTAATGAGATACAGACAGTTGTTTTGCATCCTCTCTTGTTTTGTTGCTTCTTTTTGGTGTTAATGATATTTATTTCTTATTCAATAGGCTATTAATCTAATCTTATACTTTTATTTATTTATTTATTGTGTCTTTGTCCATAACCTGTCATGGGATATTTACTATTGGAAGCCCTCCATAAAAGCCCTCCGAGGGAGGAGTCCATGACCTGGCAAATGTCTCTCTCCCACCACTCAGAGAAAGGGGGTTGAGCCTCTTCACTAAGCCAGCAATAATAAGTATCTGATGAAAGTACTTATATTGATGGAGTGCTTTTATGCCTGGTTTCTACAGCTATATCTTATCTAAAAGTGTGGTTCATAATGGTCGCACGACCTGCTGAGTGACTTCTAGGAAAGAGGATATGTTATGGCTCAGTTGGTAGAGAATGGCGCTTGCAACACCGGGGTTGTGGGTTCGACTCCCACAGGCGGAACAGTACGAAAAAGTATGTACTCACTGCCGTAAGTCGCTTTGGATAAGAACGTCTGCTAAATTACGAAAATGATGTGGCGCTATGTCCGGATGTACTATCTATGATGTGATTGGAATAGAGTAACAGTTGACTCCACCTTCTAATCCAGCAAAACATAGTCCCACAGTATGCCAAGGTCTTTAATATGTAGCCTACTTCCTAACACTAACGTAGACCGATGACCAAATAATAGAGTTATGCATGTTTCCAGAGCAGGGAGTGGTGCTACAATAGGGAAATACAAGGATCTGGCCAACAGAGATGTAGCGTCAGAATGGGTGTGCCCACCATTAACACCCTGCCAATAGGGAAGATGGACAGAAAGATACACAGTATTGTGCTCTCTCTGACACAGGAAGACAACATGTTGATTTGATTTTGTTAGATAAACACAGGTGTTGGGCTGGAACAAACCCAGAACAACCCCTTTAATAACATAAATGACCTAGTTCAGTTGGTAACAAGCAAGGCCAGAAGAAATCCTGGCATATTTTGTATTTTGTGTGAACTGTGCCTTTTAAGATCAGAGCAGAGGGTCATTTTTTTTGTAGTGTTCCATCGACCTTTTTCAGTAGAGCAGGAGAGTGACAGTAGAGTGGTACTTCCTGAATGGCCACATTCCATTTGATCATATTGGCCAAGTCAACACACCAGCCCGTAGGGAGAGAGAGAGAGACCCCTCCCTTTCTCTGTTGTCGTTCGTAGTCGTGGAGTTTGTTTCTTTACACAGTAACACACAGCATGGAAAAGTAGGGAGGGACTTGAAGGAAATAATACACACCATTTTGGAGGACATTTGTGAAATGTGTTTAAAACGTTAACAGGTAGGAGCAGCTCTTGTTGCTATGTTTCACTGTGAGATTATGTTGTCAGTACAATTCACAGTAGGTTATAGACAATACTTTCAGCAGGGATTGCACTGTATTCCAACTGACAGCTCGGTAACTTGTAAATGAAGCGCATGTTGAATATTGAAAATCCACTAGATATTGAATCCTATTCATTGTTCCATTGCACTTGCCTTTGACCAGTGTGTGTATGGCATTGTATCTACCGGTATGTAAATGTCAAACGATTTCCTCTTGGAAAACCTCTCTCCATTCTGTCTTTGTCACTGTAACTGATGCAGGTAAACAATCTCTCACAGACCAAAGTGCAAAGAAATGTGTGAAAATGTCTCTGAGGATTTGATTCACTAACAAACTGTTATTTCCTTTTTTGTTTCATAGAGAGGTAAAAATGTTACCTTTACATTTGAGTCGTTTAGCAGACACCCCTTTCCAGAGTGACTTACAGTTAGTGCACTCATCTTCAGATAGCTTGGTGGGACAACCACATTGCACAGGCATAGAAAGACATTTTTCATCAAAGTAGCTTTCAGTAGAGTCCGTAACATACGTTTGAGGCAGTAGCATATGGCAGATGGCAAGTGTGGTGTTCGACATTGTAACAGTATTATACTGGTTGTAAGAGAATGAAGCGATGGCGTCAGGTCTTTAGCAGGATGCTAACAAAAATGAGCATCAAAATATTAAGATGGCTTAATGCATGATTTTTAACACAAAGGGATCCTAATAACCTCATATGACCTACTTGTCTGATTTATTTTAGTTCCTATGGCACAAACGCCTCATACACTCATATACTCTAGTATAGTCAAATGAATGTAAATGTTTGCTTAGCTGCTGTGCTCTGTGGACCACTAACCACTAGCCAGTCCATCATATCTTAAAGCTGATGACATAACTTTGGAATGATGTCTGTTCAGTATCTTTTGCGAAGATTTCATATATGGAAATAAGACATGACACATTTATAACACCTGTACAGCATGTCCTGGGTGAATGCTCGCTCCATCTGAAATGTGGTTTGTCTAGAAGGGATACAGCTTTTGTCAACATTTATTTTTCATAGCAGGTTTAGGAGAACCTGCGCAGCAGGTTAGGAAATTAACGTAGTAGGTTAGGGGAACTAGGTTAAGGTTGGGAAAGGGTTAGGGTTAGCTACAATGCAAAACAATTCCACTTTTAACGGCAGTTTGATAAAAGCTGTATCCCATCTAGACCCTGAAATGTCAGGCGTCCAGAATAAGCCATTGAAAGTGTGAATGAGGGAGAGCGCATTTTAGAATGAGGGAGAGCCATTCTTTCCATACATATTGCTCATGGTCCCCTATTTACATATGATTTTCTTTGAGATTGTAGCTATACAGATCATGGTTCAGATATAATGTCTGGCTTGATGAAATAAAGATGAGAGCATTAACAAAACAATTATTTGTGTTTAGAAATGTTCTTTTTTTTTTTTTAAATGCTTTTGATATTTGCATGTCAATGTCATTCTTTGTAACTGGTTGATCAAGTTATTAGTTTTGATGAACGGCAAGAAGGTATGCAAAGTCCATAGTTATTTTGTTCACTTGTCCTGTGTCGTTGTACCTGCAGCTTGCTTTGTTTTTGTACAAAATTAGGGTATTTTCTTAGTTAGAAATTGATCTTTCAAATGTGACCGTTAAAAAGGAAACGCTGGTTACTTTTCTTTTCAGATCGAACAGAGAGGAATAAGTCTGAGGCTTTTCATTCCAGGTAAGTTATCCATATCATTGAATTACAAATGTGGCATTTTCAATATGTCTGTCTTGCTCAATACAGAGAAGGAAACGTGTTAATATTGTGATAATGTTGCGTGGTCCAGTATAAACACTGGGTTGTTCCAGCTCTCCCTAGCCACCTCTGTTGCTCCACGGCTCTGTCAGGGCTGCAGTGGCCAGAACACTGTCTCTTTAACAGGCAGCGCTGCTGAGGGAGAGTTGTGAATGGTGCAGGGTAGCAAACAATGTGCTGATCCATCCTCTTTGACGGACGGTTGGACACTGTGTCCACTGTGTCCGAAGGTCAGAGCTTTTTGAATGGGGGACAAAACCACACTGACTCAGTTGTTGACGCCCCCAGAGCCAAGTTGGTTACCGTCCAGGGTTAGGGTCAATTCCATTTCAATTCAGTAAACTGACTCCAACCCTGTAACCTTTCTTTCACAACATGGAATACCCTACCTAGATAACTCATTAAAACTCAGCACCTTTTCAATGTCTTCCAATCCAGGGTATTGACACAGAAGGAGGCTGGTGGGAGGAGCTATAGGAGGAAGGGCTCATTATAACTGCTGGAATGGAATAAATAGAACAGAGTGAAACATAGTTTCCAGATGTTTGATACGTCAATTTGTTCCATTCCAGCCATTACAATGAGCCTGTCCTTCTATAGCTCCTCCCACCAGCCTCCTCTGTTAAAGTACAGCAAACGTCAACGTGTTCCAATACAAGCCTTTTTTTTGTTGATCAACTATTGGACGTTTAACCTCCCTGTTGTTCTATTTGTTTATGGGCTTAACTAATCGTCCTAATTATCCACGTAGTGCTGTGGTGGGAGAGGCAGGGGGGCGTGTTGCTGTCTTCCTCTCCAGATGGTTTACATCATCTCCAGTTCAGTTAATGAGCAGGATGTGTTGAAGGTGCTGGGCCTATGGGGGTCTGGTCTGGATCCTGTTCATTAAGCACCATACACAAACAGAAACCTGGAGGGACCCCCTGGAATTGTCCAATAAGACATTTTTGTTTTCAGTTGCAAAAATGTTTTAAAACATATTCCATTGTGTGCCCTAATGAACATGACCCCGTTCCGTTGAGACTGTGTAGTTGGCCCTTCTGGGAACATATTCTGGCACAGCCTGGGAGGGGTGCGGTGTCAGCTCCAACACTACACTAGTCAGGAAGTCAGATCAGACCTGGGAATACAGATCAGCAAGAGGGGTCGTTATATTGCAGAACTGCACTTTTGGACACCCCCCGGGCTTGGTGTGGTGGCCAGAGGAGGAGGTGTTAGACTTGGGCTATTTCTGAGTCATTGTTACAGTAACAGATGGACGATGCCTAAGGATATTCAGTGGATTGGATCTGCGTCCTGCTGCGTTTTAAGGGTTTTCTGGAGAGGGATTGTGGAAAGTTGCAAGCGGGGTTGAACTCTTCAAAGGGCTTGCTATTTAATGATTGTCCTCTTTCTTGTGCCTGCGTCTCTGGTACTTGTCCCATTCTCACTCTGATTACTGGCGTATAACAGGCGCATGTACCGGAGGTAGGCTCTTCTTTTGGTTGCAGTATGCAGCGGTAGCTGTGTTGTGTGGATTGGAGTTGACGATAGAGTGGGATAGAGGATGTGGCCGTCACAGTGGCAACTGCAGTGCAGAGAGGACCACTGCAGCTAAAGAGGTTTGATGCAACTATCAACACTGTTGTTATCATCCTTTGGTGTTACTCTGCACTTATTCAGGTCTTTTAGAGGTAAAGGGGTATATATTATCTCTTTTACTTTATCATATAATGAAGTCTAGGATACCTATGGATGACAGTGAAATGTTTTCAAATGTCAGGATTATTTGCTGAGATTGTCATTTATTTTTGTTGAGAATTCCTCTGTCCTGGTTCAAGCCTATAAAGGTGGCTGGTTGGCTTGTGGATAATTAGCACTGTCTGTCCAGTGTAGTAATCCGGTGGAGTCTGACTGTTGCCAGCATTATACTTTGCTTTCACAGGTTGTATAAATGTAAGAAATCTTATTTTCCAGTCAAACTGGTAACTCTTCTCTCTTCCAGCCAAGGACCTCTGTCCTCAATACGAGCTGCCATCAAGCATAGTGAGTTTCTCATTGTTGAGTTTGTCCATTATTTGGTATATTCTCATAGTTTTATATTGTATCTAGCATGATTAAAGTCTGTCTATAGCAGAGGAGGCTGGTGGGAGGAACTATAAGAGGATGGGCTCATTGTAATGGCTAGAATGAATGGAACGGAGTCAAACATGTGGTTTCCATACATTGATGTGTTTGACTCTGCTCCATATATTCCATTCCAATGAGCCCGTCCTCCTATAGCTCCTCCCACCAGCCTCCTCTGGTATATAGCTATTGTACATGATTGAATCCCCCAAGTGTTTTTTTAATGTCTCTTTCAATTCATTACATATCAGATTGAAAGAGATTAATTTCATATAATTTTCTCTCACAGCGAGAACCAGCACCCAAAGTGAACAGACCAGAGACAGAAGGTAAAGTAAACAGAGGAGTTTCATAATACTTCATAGTCTGTCTGTAGCTCTCTGATTTGAATACAGTTCTACCCTCATTATTCCAAAAATCAAACACCAAATGCTTCAAGGTAAAGTGCACCATGGCAAAGAACTTGTGCTCTCCAGTGCAATACACATTTTTCATTTGAAACGTACTGATATTAATGTTGACTTACAGTCCTCGACTCAACTGGTGAATAACCATTAAAGAAAGTAATATGGTCTATAAAATAGCATATTAACAAAAACAAAATTATGGCCACATGGTGTTAAAAAAGCTATATAATGATTTATGACAAATGATGGCTACATAAGGCTTTCTGTCAACATAAGACAAGTGTCAACAGTCTGTTGCATGTCACGTTTGGTTGAGGTAGTCTACTGTATTGTGCGTAATGGACTTGTTTGTCTTTCAGACGTCCAGAGATCACCATCCTGTCAGCCGAGCCGCTTGCTGCCAACGGCTGGTACCCAGGGGCTTCTGGGGGATTTACGGCAGCCCCGCCTCCCTCACAGCCCATCTGGGGAGGGTGCATCCAATCAGATACCCAGGTACGGTTTATTACTAACATCAGCCTCTAATACTAGGGGAGACAGCAGGGTGAGTGTTCTTGGCCTGTTCAGTTTGGGTGTTCTGCATGGATTTGAACTTGGATTTTGTTTGATCCACCTTACCATGTTCCTGTGTCTTTCACAGTTTTCAGTGTAATGTTTGAGATGATGAACTACTTTCAAAGAAAACATATAATTTAGCAGTGAAACAAGCACGGCAGGTTCTGCATGTTGTACTACTATAGGACGTCAATGTAGGACGGTAGCAAGCTTGCATGTAGAATACAAGTTATAATAATCACACCGCTACACATTTGCTTGGTCAACGTGTGTGTGATCGTGTGTACCTTCTCTCTCGTGTCTTAGCCACCGCCATCTTATGACCAGGTGATTAAGGAGAAGACCCAGGAGACCGTTGTCACGCCGACCGCCGCCCCCCGGAGATCCACGGCCATCGCCACGCAGACCGACCCTGTGGAGGACGACACCGCCGCTGGCCCAGAATGCACTGCATCCTCACAGCCAATCGCGAAGAGACAATCTACAGGTGAGGCTTATGAGAGTGATGATTACAGATGGGTTAGCTGACAACGTCACGAAAACTCTATAGTTGGCAAATATCATATCCTTGTATTACCACGACTAAAACAATGTAACGTCACTTTTTAGTCAAAGTTTTTATTTGTGGTGTGTGGTGTGAGTATAGGCTAAGTGTATTGTTTATAATCTCTTCCTTCTCAGTGAAAATAAAGCCAAAAAAGCCACCAAGGCCATACTTACCCAAGCCTTTACAAAGTGACTCTACCACTGCAACAGCTGTATCTGATTCTGGTCTTATCCAAGTAGACGCCACAGCCACTAAAACTAAGAACCAAACTGACCCCAAGTCAGCCGCAGCCCAACCCAGCCCAACAGATTCCAGCTGTGCAATCCCAAACACCCAGTCTCTCTCTCCATCTGTTTCTGTACAATGGGATGGGCCAATAAAACCTTCCGAACCCAGCACTATCACTACGTTCTTAGAACCTACAATCCCCTCCTCAACAGTCCCAGTAGCCACTGAACGTCCCATCCCGCTTCCTCGTTCCAAATCCTGCAAACAGACAATCACAGAGGAGGTCAAAGTTCAGACTCTGGTCAGGCTCAGTGTCAGTGGTTCCAGCTCTGTAGATGACACAGCAGTCGAGGCTCCTCCCTCGGGGAAGTACCTACAGGAGCTATTAGATGTGTTTTGTTCCGAGGACCAATGCGACCAGAACACTAGTGACGCTAGTGACAATCAGACGCCAACTGACGGGAGCGACCAAAGCGAGGAAGGTGACGAGGACGGTGACATGGCCGCCCTTCACAGCCAACGTAACATCCGGGCCCGGATCCAGGCTTTTGAGAGCCAGGAGGGCGATGGGGAACCAGAGTTCAAACAACCAGAGCCTCTACCCAGGAACGTGCACCTCAAACCCCCTGTGATTTCAGCCAAACCAGCCCCAGCCCTTGCCCCCAAGCCCTCAATCAAGAAGCCCAGTAATGGCAATAATTACCAGGGGGCGATCTCCATTTTCTCCACTCCCTTTATTCCTTCCATCCCAACCCCAGCACCCAGACCCGTGCTCCACAGAAAACCCAGTATAGTCCCAGAACCCAAGGAACCAGAACCAGAGGCTCCACCCCCCGCCAAGACAGCCATCCTTTCCCGGTCGCAGCTCTCCATAGCGGCCAGAGCCAAGAACCTCTTCCCGCAAGAGGAGGATGAACCCAGGTTGGTACCTCCTATCTCTCCAGAGAAGCCTCGCAAGGAGCCGCTGGGCCTCAACCTCAACAACCACAACTCGGCCTCCATCACCACCACAGAGGCAGTGAATGAATACATGGACAACCCCATGAGTAAGTACAGCAGCATGCATTTCACCACTGACTTAATTGGTTAACTTAGTAGTATAAGTGTTCTAAGTATAGTTAAAACACATATAAGCTAATTTATAACCTCTTTATCGACACTACTTTACAAAAAACGTCACTAGCCTGCAGTTTTAATTTTTTTATTTCACCTTTATTTAACCATTACAACTGCGACCTGGCCAAGATAAAGCGAAGCAGTGCGACACAAACAACACAGAGTTACACATGGGATAAACGTACAGTCAATAACACAATAGAAAAATCTATATACAGTGTGTGCAAATGTAGTAAGGTTAGGGAGGTAAGGCAATAAATAGGGCATAGTGGCAAAATAATTAAAATGTAGCATTAACACTGGAGTGATAGATGTGCAGATGATGATGTGCAAGTAGAGATACTGGGGTGCAAAAATAAATAACAATATGGAGATGAGGTAGTTGGGTGGGCTATTTACAGATGGGCTGTGTACAGCTGCAGCGATCGGTAAGCTGCTCTGACAGCTGATGCTTAAAGTTAGTGAGGGAGATATAAGACTCCAGCTTCAGTGATTTTTGCAATTCGTTCCAGTCATTGGCAGCAGAGAACTGGAAGGAAAGGTGGCCAAAGTAGGAGTTGGCTTTGGGGGTGACCAGTGAAATATACCTGCTAGAGCGAGTGCTACGGGTAGGTGTTGCTATGGTGACCAGTGAGCTGAGATAAGGTGGGGCTTTACCTAGCAAAGACTTATAGATGACCTGGAGCCAGTGGGTTTGGCGACGAATATGAAGCGAGGGCCAGCCAACGAGAGCATCCAGGTCGCAGTGGTGGGTAGCATATGGGGCTTTGGTGACAAAACGGATGGCACTGTGATTGACTACATCTAATTTGCTGCGTAGAGTGTTGGAGACTATTTTGTAAATGACATCGCCGAAGTCAAGGATCGGTAGGATAGTCAGTTTTACGAGGGTATGTTTGGCAGCATGAGTGAAGGATGCTTTGTTCCGAAGTAGGAAGCCCATTCTAGATTTAATTTTGGATTGGAGATGCTTAATGTGAGTCTGGAAGGAGAGTTTACAGTCTAGCCAGACACCTAGGTATTTGTAGTTGTCCACATATTGTAAGTCAGAACCGTCCAGAGTAGCGAAGCTAGTCGGGCGGGCAGGTGCGGGCAGCGATCGGTTGAAAAGCATGCATTTCGTTTTACTAGCATTTAAGAGCAGTTGGAGGCCACGGAAGGAGTGTTGTATGGCATTGAAGCTCGTCTGGAGGTTTGTTAACACAGTGTCCAAAGAAGGGTCAGAAGTATACAGAATGGTGTCATCTGCGTAGAGGTGGATCAGAGAATCACCAGCAGCAAGAGCGACATCATTGATATATATACAAAGAAAAGAGTCGGCCCAAGAATTGAACCCTGTGGCACCCCCATAGAGACTGCCAGAGGTCCGGACAACAGGCCCTCCGATTTGACACACTGAACTCTATCTGAGAAGTAGTTGGTGAACCAGGCGAGGCAGTCATTTGAGAAACCAAGGCTATTGAGTCTGCCGATAAGAATGCGGTGATTGACAGAGTCGAAAGCCTTGGCCTGGTCGATGAAGACGGCTGCACAGTACTGCCTTTTATCGATGGCAGTTATGATATCGTTTAGGACCTTGAGCGTGGCTGAGGTGCACCCATGACCAGCTCGGAAACCAGATTGCATAGCAGAGAAGGTACGGTGAGATTCGAAATGGTCGGTGATCTGTTTGTTAACTTGGCTTTCGAAGACCTTAGAAAAGCAGGGCAGGATGGATATAGGTCTATAACAGTTTGGGTCTAGAGTGTTTCCCCCTTTGAAGAGGGGGATGACCGCGACAGCTTTTCAATCTTTAGGGATCTCAGACGATACGAAAGAGAGGTTGAACAGGCTAGTAATATGGGTTGCAACAATTACGGCGGATAATTTTAGAAAGAGAGGGTCCAGATTGGCATTAAAGGTTTTAAACATTGCTTAGAATTTGTCATATAGTCCTAATGCAGGACCTATATGTTGACAAATATTGATGAGACAACACTGGCCGTCTCTGTCTCTGTCTCTCTCCAGGCTGTATCCCGGTGAACCCTGTGCGTAGTGTTGTGGGCGGCGGCGGCTCCTTCAGCAGACAGAGTGTAACCAGAAGACCCACCACCATTAGAGTGCCCAGTAAAGGAAAACGTGAGTCTAGTCCACCTGCTCTACTCTCTGAGTAGTGAGTTATGTGGCATGCTCCAGATCCACACATGTATGACCTTACATAAAGGCACTCTGATCTGCATCTGGGTCTACCCAAAATAAAACGTTTTGACATAACCAAATGATGGATTAGATGCTGTTGATTTTTTTTTGCTGGCGAGCCATTTTCTTTAACAAACTGTAGGTGTGTATGTTTGAAAGTGTGTGTCTGTGCTTTGGTGTCTTAGTGAGTGTGTACAGTCGACTCCTGATAAGTGAGTCAGTTAATCCGAATTTCAATACTTTATTTACTTCGACACGTAGTTTGAGTATGTGCATGTTCCATCTCAGAGCGTTCATTCATGGCAACACCAAGCCATTGAATTAGTGCAACATTACAATGATCCCAAACCTTTGCATGGATTAAGAGTTGACTGTACAGTTTACAGTACAGTGTGTCCAGTCTAAAACGTTGACTGTTTTCTCTCTCAGTGTTCGATGGGACTTTGGACAACCCTCCTCCTCTCCCTGCACAGAAGCCTGTAGGGTCACTGCCGTCCCCCGTGACCCGTAAACAAAGCATCTCAACCCGCCTCCCCTTCCAGGTAAGTGTTACCACCTTCCTTCCCCATATACTTTTCTAACAGAAGCACTATTGATCTGCAGTCGGCTACCTAGCTTCTCTTCTACTACTAGAAAACAGGAAATACAAGAGATTACTGACATAGTTCTTCCTCCACACCACCATAATACTGCACTCTCTCTGGGGAAGCCAGAGCCAGTCAATAGCTCCCGGCCCGGCTTGGCTATGACATAACTGGGCTTTTGTGCAGCAAGAAGGCTTAGCTAAAAGGACATAAAAAGACAAGTCAAAGTGCTACTTTGTATTTTTCTTCAGCGCCACTCACGATTATCTCGTGTCAGTTCATTCATGGTGGCTTGAAAACCAGCCCTGTCAGAAGCAGTGCTAAACTAGCCTGACAAACCAGCCTTTTACCTGGCCACCGCCAACATTCACCTCCACCTGTGGTTCTCAACCGCAGACCACACAAAGGGGCCAGTGTAGTGTAAACAATGACTGACTAGTACTGTACAGCTAGCTGTTAGCAGTGGCTAAGGAAGGGCACATTGAGCAGTCATTCACTTGGTTGCTATGGTTGCCCTAGTTGCTGAGCGCTGCAATGGTAGTAGGCGTAGTAAGTCTGTTTTGTTCAGGGGAGGTCATTCAATCCCATGTGGTGTTAAATGTGATCTGGGAGAGATTAGAGAAGTACCCTGGTTGTCATCAATTCACATCTGTTTCTAGACTGGCTTCTTTGAACATAATAGTAACAACATTTTTTCTGTTGATTTGAACTGTAGGAGTCCTTTGGTTCTGAGCCCATACCGGGCCTCCCTCCTCGGTCAGTAACATCACATCGTGGGTCATTTAAGGGGATAGAGAGGGGTAAAGATCCATTGATAACATATTAGATACAGTCCTAGACACATGGCTTTAATTAACTTCATACTGCTGTTGATCTCTTCCAGGCCTGGTGGAGCTAAGGTCCTCCCTCCTCGCCCACCTCCAGCAAAAGTAGGCCCAGGAAGGCCACCCCCGCCCCGGATAAATGGTCCACGTCAATCCCTCTCCACCCGTAGAGCACCAGCGTCATCAGCAGCTCCATCACCCAGGCAGCCCCAGGCTCAGAAGCCCAAGAAGAAGGGACCTGTGCTTCCCCCCAGGCCCAATCCTGGCCATCGTCTCTACAACCAATATACGGTGAGAGCTTAGAGTTCCCACCCCGCTCTGCTGCAGCCCCCAAGGCAGCCTGCTCTGTTGCTGCCCCCAAGGCAGCCTGCTCTGCTCTGTTGCTGCCCCCAAGGCAGCCTGCTCTGCCCCTGCTGCCCCCGAGACAGCCTGCTCTGCCTCTGCTACCCCCAAGGCAGCCTGCTCTGCCCCTGCTGCCCCCGAGACAGCCTGCTCTGCTCTGTTGCTGCCCCCAAGGCAGCCTGCTCTGCTCTGTTGCTGCCCCCAAGGCAGCCTGCTCTGCTCTGTTGCTGCCCCCAAGGCAGCCTGCTCTGCCCCTGCTGCCCCCGAGACAGCCTGCTCTGCTCTGTTGCTGCCCCCAAGGCAGCCTGCTCTGCTCTGTTGCTGCCCCCAAGGCAGCCTGCTCTGCTCTGTTGCTGCCCCCAAGGCAGCCTGCTCTGCCCCTGCTACCCCCAAGGCAGCCTGCTCTGCCCCTGCTGCCCCCGAGACAGCCTGCTCTGCCGCCCCCAAGGCAGATCCATGGTGTATTTCAGTGGAACTGTTGTGTACTATAGTTGTGGCAAGTGTCACAGAGTAATAAGCCTGTGTATGTTTTCTGAATGTTTTCTTTGTCATGTGTGTTTGTCTAGCTTGGACTTCCCCACGGGATAGCAGAGTTTGACTACTGTGGGAGAGACACAGGGGAACTCTCATTCCAGGTAAATCACTGTCTGCATGTTTTGGAGGTTTTGCTTCTAGCAACAACAAGAACATGATATGAGAAAATGTTAATGACTAATGTATTTAAACATGATTTGATCACTAGTTTTATGGATTTACTTATTTCACCTTACTGTTTTGTAATAATTTTTTTCTTTAAGGAAAAGACAATTTAGTAGAAATGAATATCAAATGCTTCTTGATTTTCTCCCACAGAAAAATGAGTTGCTGCTGCTGATGGAGCAGCTCGACCACAAGACCTTTGAATGTCAAGTGGGAGACATCCGGGGCCGAGTCCAGAAGTCTCACATGAAAGTCATCACTCCTCTCTCCAGTGCCCCAACTAAAGCAGCTCTGTCACAAGTAATGTCTTCAACCATTTACAATGAGCTGTCAATCAAAACATGTCTGCCCTCTTACTTTCCAGGCAACTTGGCTACCCCCTATTTTGTTTGGCTACCCCCTATTTTGTTTGGCTACCCCTTATTTTGTTTGGCTACCCCTTATTTTGTTTGGCCACCCCTTACTTTGTTTGGCTAACCTCTATTTTGTTTGGCCACCCCTTATTTTGTTTGGCTACCCCTTATTTTGTTTGGCTACCCCTTATTTTGTTTGGCTACCCCTTATTTTGTTTGGCTACCCCTTATTTTGTTTGGCTACCCCGTATTTTGTTTGGCTACCCCTTATTTTGTTTGGCTACCCCTTATTTTGTTTGGCCACCCCTTATTTTGTTTGGCTAGCCCGTATTTTGTTTGGCTAGCCTATGTTTAGTATATCTAGCACCAATTGGTTTTTATTTCTTTGTAGCCACATAGGAACTTTCATTGTGAACTTGGAGTATTTTTTTAGTTTAGTCTCTAAATCCCTATTTTGTACATGTTTCTGTAAATTCCACATATACCTGGATGTGTTTTCTCTTACAGGGTGTCAGCACAGTTGGGTCTCGTAGAGGCAGCAGTGGTCTGCAGGTGCAGGTCCTCCATGACTTCACCCCAGGTACGGAACAGTACCTACACTGGCACGCTGACCACCACAACACACAACCTAACACGTCTCCTATGTCCTATAGTAACAAACACATCGGCTATTGGACTGTACACCTTGCAATATTTTAAGCCATTTATTAGATTTTAATCATGTCAAATAAATTCCAATATGGCTGGCATGCTTTTACAGCTGTTTTGAGTTCCTCCAAACATATCCACGCCAAGTAAAGTAACTTTTAGAATCTAGAAGAGTCTCACAAAAAAAGGGTTTACAGGTTTGAATCACCTCCAATCATTTGCAATATGTCTGGCATGTTTTTATTGCTTAGTTCTGTGTTTCCCTCAGCAATTGATATCCGCAAAGTAGAGTTCATGCTAGAGTTTGTGTTGTCAGTTGGTGTCAGCAGTGGGATTTGATTGACATGTGTTGTATCCTATTCAGAGGGTCCAGGGGAGCTGGGTCTGAGGGAGGGGGATGTGGTGACCAATGTGGAGCAGATGGACAGTGAGTGGTACCGCGGCTCCTGTAGAGGCTCCTCTGGCTTCTTCCCTGTCAACTACGTCAAAGTTATGGTAAGACTTCAGTCAATGTTTCAGCTATAGAGATAGGGCTGGTTTCCAAGACTCAGATTAAGCCTACTCCTGGACGAAAAACTGTTCAATAAATAGTATTTTCAAAGTCTTTTGTGTGAGAAACCAGCCCATAAAGTGGTCTATAGGATGTACACAAATGAGTCCAGCTATTTAATGTGTTTTGATTATGATTTTTTCTCTATTTAGTCAAATGCACCAACACCGACCAACGCAAAGAAGGCAAGGCCCCCCCCTGCAACAGTCAGTGGACCGAGGTGTGTGGCGCGGTTCGACTTCGAGGGTGAGCAGAGTGACGAGCTAACCTTTTCTGAGGGAGACGTGATTCAGCTAAAGGAGTACATGGAAGAGGAGTGGGCGAGGGGACAGATAGGAGCCCACACTGGAATCTTCCCCATCAACTTTGTGGATATCATAGAAGATCTTCCTCCTCCGCCACAACGACAGCAATCATTCCCCACCAAGATGGCACTACCTGGTAGGACTTTTAATTCAAGGCCCACTTCTTAGCTTGAAATGGAATATACTGTATATTAAATGACATAACACAGACTGGGCCTTCAAATCATTAAGGAACATCGGCTTGAGATGTGTGTCCCTATCTTGACATTGTAAACAAAATCAGAGAATTGGAGACATTGGAATTTTCCCACGGAAGTTCATGTTGTTCCGGCATACTGTATCTGAGGTCATAGTGTAAGGTCAAAGGTGGCCAGGCCACAAACACAGTGAAATATTTATTCTTGGCGTGGGGGATTTTAGCTGTATCGTCACGTATCCTGTACCCCTATTGCGGTTTGTCCACCAGTACAAAAGGTTTCTCTAGAACTAGTCTCCAGTGAACTGCCTCCATCTCTCTCGTAATGTGTAGGCTGATACTTCCCTCTGCGGAATGTATGGAATCTGTGCAACATGTTTATGTTAAGTCAGGAGCTCTGTGTAAGCCCCTGTACTAAGACCTTATTATTAATACAGTACAGCTCACTCTGTGTGCTACATGTACTTCTCACTGGCTCTAGCAGTGTACTAGTGTACGCCCACACACTCATTCCCCATTCAGTTTTATGTTCAGCAACTGTCAACACGATATGCTTTCTATCTGAAAACCGCTACTGCATTTCTCAGGCATGGTTTCCTCAACCAAGACCCAAGAGGCTGCCAAACCCATACAGGTATGGTTCATGTGGTACTGTTACCAGTCTTTACAACATAACACAAACTAACGTCACGATACAGGTGTATGTGTATCAGTGTCTGGTGTTTGGCTTTAGCTGTAGTCTGTGTGTATATACAATGATTAGAGCTTGTATATGAGAGTGTCCACTAACATGTATATCCCTGTCTATAGTCTGGTTCGTCAGGAGTGGAGTGGGCCGTGGCTCTGTATGACTTTGTAGGCCAGACAGAAGAGGAACTGTCCTTCCAACAGGGAGACCGTATCCTGGTCACACAGCATGTAGATGCCGAGTGGTGCTCTGGAAGGCTTAACGGTAGAGAAGGATTCTTCCCCACAGCCTTCGTAGAGACCAGCTCAGGTAATAATAGTGCATTCTTATGGCACCATCTTGTGGTGGGAGGTGAATTTATCTGCTTGATATAAATCTAGGAGTTTTTTATTTTTATACTTTTGGTTTAATTTGGGTGATGATTGACACATGACAAAAAACAACTACTGATACATTCAACGTAAAACCCACAGTTTGAATAGGCCTATATACCAGAGGCTGGTGGGAGGAGCTGTAGGAGGATGGGCTCATTGTAAAGACTGGATTGGAACTAATGGACCAGAGTCAAACATATGGTTTCTGATAACGTTCCATTAATTCCATTAGTCTTTAAAATGAGCCCATCCTCTTATAGCTCCCCCCACCAGCCACCTCTGATACATACAGATATTCCTGGCCTACTCATAGGGCAGCATAGTAGGACATTTAAGGTACTGATGATTCCCTTTGTCTCTGTCCAGGCAACTCTCCAGTGTTGGACAGACAGCAGTGTGTGACTAATGGAGAAGGAAGCAGAGGGAAAGCACTGTTCGACTTCACAGCTGAATGTGATGAGGAGCTCTCACTGAAGGTATCTGTCAACATTCTATTAGTTACAATCAAGTCATATACTACAGGTACTAGGCCTCCAGTATAACTTTCCTTTCTCTTGCTATAGGCGGGGGATGTCATCACCAACTTGGAGTCCATTGACGATGAGTGGTTCCTGGGAGAGTTGAGGGGGAAGCGAGCATTGGTGCCTAAAAATTATATGGAAGTGCTGGCATGAGTAATCTACCCTTAACAAAGACACTGGGGCACTACCGGAACTACTTTGTGTCTGTGGTTTCATCACGAGTAATGTCTTTTGAACTATGAGAACCTGAAAGATGATAGGAAACAGAATATTCCAAAGTGCCTTTTTGCCCCACTGGACTGCAGTAGTTCTCTACTTTGAAGCGTAAAACTGGATTGTCCAGTCAATCTCCCACAGAAAACTATTGGGTGTCTTTTTGAATGCAACATTGTTTAAAAAAAAATAGTATTTATAAATGTGAAAGGATCACTTTATTTTGATAGTCCATCTGTATGTGGTCATACTATCTGCTGATAAGCAACTGTTTGCGAAGGATACGGTAAGGTCTGTTAGGATAAGGGTTAAGGTTAGGGCTAGTTGAAATGTTACTGATAGTCCATCTGTAGATGCTCTACAGACTATCCAAATAGTGTTACCTGTGAAAGTAATGAAATAACTTTGTATGACGATGCATCTGAGAATGGCTGGCTGTAACTCAATTGAACAGGCATTCATATGAAGTTCCTGCCACAAAACCCTTACCAGCTTTGTTCTAATCCAGATATGCAGTATTTAACATGTTGACCACACCATTGCACACTAAATATAGCTGTAGTACAATATTTCCTCAAACTATGAATTGTGGTTCTTACAATACTGCATGATTGTAGCCCCCTAAAAGCCTTTTCTGGTGGCTAATTGTGCTGAGCTGGTTAATGAAATAAAGATATTTTTAAAATGTTGACTTCTATTAAGTCAATTCTCCTTAACAGGGTCATTCATAACTTTGAAGAAAGTGTCAAGGTTTGACTTTCAGAAAAACATTGGTCAAGCTTAGGCAGCTTTTTTTTTTTTTTTTTTTAGGTGTATAATCCTCACAGGGTGGAAATGTAGATCGTAAATTAGCCATAGATCTGAGTGAGTAAAATTACGGTAGCGTATTGAACACTTAAACTTCTCAAACATTTATATATTTTGGTAATTATCCAAACAGGGTGGGTAGAAATTGTATTTAGCTTTGCACCATTGTTTCCCCACCAAATAAATTGACACTTCCTGAATGTGTCATTGTAGGAAGGGGTTTTCTTAAATGGAGAATTACGACAAACGGGGTGGAAAGTGATCAGGGACAAATCAGATTGTTTTTTATTTAGATAATGAAAGATCAAATATTTTATGGCTTATATTCTCAGAAGTTGAGGACATGGCAAAACAAACATCCACTGAAAGGGAATTTTATGGATTTAAGGTAAAGGATACCTGGCCTTTTGGGATCCACATTTTACACCCAAGATTTTTCCTGAGGACAGAAAAGGCACCACATGGGAATGACCCAATAGCACATTTGAGGACCAATTAATCTCAAGAGAAGTTGGCTTGTTTTTACAGTAACATAAACCACAATACTGAGAAGGGTTTATATTTTACCTCCATATGGCAGTCAATTAGATTAACCTATATTGCAATACGATGTAATTGAGCCCCTTGAGTCTTAATTTGAGCATGAGTGCCATGGTAACATTACAGGTAGCATTTATAGCTTTGTTTTATACTGTAAAGTGTTGGTCCCATGAACTGAAATAAGATCCCAAAAATGCACAAAATATTTACATCCCTGTTAGTGGGCATTTCTCCTTTGCCAAGAACCCATTCACCTAATTAAACAGCATGATCATTACACAGGTGTACACAGGTGTACCTTGTGCTGTGGACAACGGCCAAGCTTTTCTTTTTCCAGATAGAAATCAAGATTTCTACGGTGACTGAAAAAAGAATAGCTCTATACAAAATACCCTACTAAACAACCATCCCATTAACAGAAGACACCAACAGTTGAGTATCATTTACATTTTTTATTAAATCTGTCAGGTGTTTAGACGGTCTCTTGGATGGGGGGCTCGTAGCCGTCGGCCCGATCCACCTTAGCCCCGGTGTCGTCCCCAGAGGGCTTGGCTGCACTGCTGCCACCACCCTCACCGTGTAGCTCCATCAGTTTGCCCACTGGAAGGAGACAAGAATAATCTAAGCACGACGCCAGAGTACAACTCAACAGGCTATTAGAGAAAGCTACATTGGAGAAGTCACTTAGGATAATTTAGTATGCTAGGCTGCGTTTACACAATCAAATCTGATCGTTTTGCCAATAATTAATTGGCCTGCTTGTAAATGCAGCCATATCGGCATATGTTAAGATAATTTCATGTCGTACAGAAACAAGTGTTGAGTCATCTTGCTGGAATACCATAAATGCTGCCAGATGCTGGGCAGGGGACCGTACGGTGGTCATGATTAAACCAAGCTCAATGTCAAAGATGACCTTCAATAACCCTGGTTATTTTAGGTTGTCTTTGAGGTTCTTTAATGCATGGTAAGTTGACAAAGATCATGAATAGGCTTTCTTTCACACAATCAATTGTCTAGTATTGTGCCATCTGTCGGAGCCATGATCACTCCAAGTACCCACCGTTCTGGGTCCTTGGCGTAGACATAACCCTTTCACTCTCCGCCCCTTATGACACAGGCGCGACACTTTCAGTCGGACTGCAACGCCTCAAGGGGCAGGATAGGTTTGAGGTTCAAGGTGACTTACACTCAAACTTGGGCTTCTTCAGCATCTTAACCTTCCTGACGTAGACGTCGTGGAGGGGGTAGATGGACTGGCAGGCCTTCTCAATGTCCTTGCCAACGGAGTCAGGGATCCTAGAGGACAAAGGGAAAAGAAGTGAATCAGTAAGAGGGAACCTGGCTTGGCTACTGAAAATGAACTGTCTGCCTTCATTGAAAGCCATTGAACTTACTCAGACATCAACTTAACTGTACACAATTTCAGATGCAGGAAAAGTGTTCGACACGTGCAACAATTTTGTTGAAATAAATTTGCTTCATTTAACAGTCAATTTATATGCATGCCCATACATGCACTCCATGTTGCATTTCACATGGACCACATCTTCCCAGAGTACAGAACATTCTATTGAACCAACAACAGGACGGCGAACGTCCTTACAGCTTGTTGACGACTTCCTTCAGGTCGTTGGTCTGGACCTCACGGGTCATGATCTCCATCATCTTCTTCCTGATCTGACGGACCTGCTGGTGCTGGGCGTACGACGTCTTCCTGATCTGGTTGGTGCGCTTCTTGGTGAAGCCAACGCAGAACAGACGCAGGAGGTAGCCGTCGGTGGTCTTCACGTCCACATGGGCCTCAATCATGGTCTGGCGGGGAGACAGGATAAAGGTCAATTAATAGTTTTGGGTACATTGGGCCCAACACGTTATCAATAACATTACAGGGCAGAGGTTAATTCATAGTGTTGAGATTACACAATGGTGTATGTGGTTTACACAATGGTGAAATTGTGGTTTACACTCTACATGTGCTGAGAAAAACCGAAGGAAAGTTTCAGCTTAAAGTTGTAAGTTTAGCATATTTTGTAGACCAGCTTCAAACAGCTGAAAATACTAAATGTTTAGTTATAGAAAATATTACATTGGTTTACATGGTATAATGATTCTCTAAAGAATGACTGGTTGTTTTGTCAAACAACCTTAAATTAGGCAAACTAAATGGCGGAGTGATTTCTGCATATTGCACCTTTAATGACAGTATGACCCATCTCCATACATGTTGTACTGTGATTATAAATGCATAACATCTCCACAAATCCAGCGGTGTGTTACATCCTCCTGTAGGATTCCTCACCTGCCACTTCTTGACCATGGAGCACATCTTGTCACGGGTCAGGTCCATGCCGTGGAAGTTGGTCAGGCAGTTCTTGCCCTGCACGTCTTCTGAGATCAGCTTGAACTTGCGGAAGGCCACCTCATCGTTCTGCAGGTCAGCGAGGCTCACCTCGAACACACGTCCCTTCAGACCATCAGAGGCAATTCCTAGTAGAACAGATTAGTTGATGTGGGACGCGGTGAGGGGAATGGAGGCCAAGGCAGGGAATATCAGCAGATCTCTTTACCAGTAATCAGTTGCAATCATTGGGCCGAAACAATTTGTCATCATGCATTCCCATTGTGTTAAGGTACAAACAAATCCAAGACAAGGCCGACAAGCTGGAACAGTTTTAAAAGGCAAAACTAAAAAGGACATTACTGACCAACAAACCCATACTGAATGGTAGTTTTAGGACAACTTCAGGACTCTATTAGTTGGGACTCCCTGAGTTGTGCATCGTTCTGGTGTTGATGGAAAATAACCCCACCACCATAGTCGGCTTCGCCAAACGCTTCCTGTCAACAAAAGCACATGTATAATCGCTAGGAACTCTACTTACCAGATGTAGTGAAATGTGTACCTCGCTATTAAATAAATGGTAGATTTTGTGGTAGGAAGTCTTGCGTGAAGTGTGTGGCCTAATGGCAGACCGCTGTTTAACTTGGCAGGAATATGGTGCAGTTCGGACATAAGTTGGATACTGATGTTTATTTGATAGCGAGGGACATTTCACTTTGCCTGGTAAGTTCCTAGAGATTATACATATGCTTTTGTTGACCGGAAACATTTTTGGCGACGCCGGCTATACTGCAGTAGGGTTAGTAGCCATCGCCACCCACCAAAAACGATGCACAACTCCGAGTCCAACCAATATACAGACTCCCGAAGTTGTCCCAAAGCTAGTTGAATTAGGCTACCTAGCTAGCTGGTTATAGTACAAGGTCAGGAGTTCACGTTTTAGTCACCTCACTTTAATCAACCCCTAGTTTCCAAACTGTGCTATAATTCCACAGAACTATGTGGCTCTGTCTGCAGTTATTTTGCTGCATGTTAGTCTTTATACTGGTAGCCATCACCACTGAACCATGTGTTGCTCCATTAATCAGCATCATCCGTTGGACAAACAGACTTACTGGTTCCCTGAGTCCTGGAGACCAAGGTCTTGCCAATGTTGCGGATGTTGAACATAGCGGGTGCCTTAACATCATACCAGTCCTTCTTGGAGAAAGGGTCGACACTGGGGGATAGAGAAAGTAGTGTGGTCAATATCAGTTCTGTTAATCTGTTTTGATGACACAGGCCTATGTAGCTAGCTAAAGAAACTAAGGTTGCAGTCTAGTTTACGCGAAACCAACCAAAGGGCTAACGTTAACTTGTTATTGTCAAATGCTGGCAATGGTATGAACGGCAACTTCCAGTACAATCAAACGTGTAAATTCAACAGGCACCTGACAAATCAATAAAACATGACTGGGATAGCATAACGTTAGCTAGCTGGTTACTAATGTAAGGCCCAGCTAACTGGCTAAATGATCTTATCTGACAAATGTGCCTTTTCTCGCTAACGACTGAAGGGTTGGCACCACGCACATGTAGCCCTGACTGGCTTGGCTACAATACTTTAATTCTGTTTGACCACACCATTTCGTAGAAAATACTTCGTCTAGCTAACGTTGTCCACGTTATGTTCATGGATGGCCATGTCTGCCATCTTGCTAGCCGCCATAGTTACATGAATGATCTAGTTAGGTAGCTTAGCTTGTTAAGACAGCCGATGTCGCTAGACTACAGACAATGAGTGCATTCCGGCACATTTATATAAAATGCTTCACGATATGCAGCCTGTGTTAAGACTTCGACAGTCTCTTACGTAACAGTTCAGTGTCGCTTATGCACAAACTCATGAACACTGAAAGCGCAGTGAGCCTAGCAGATTGACAACAGTGACCGGCCTGAATGCATCCAGTTAAAATCAACCACATCCTTCACATTTTCAAACTGAAAGTCAATAACCTGAACTTAATAGTGTGCATTGCATGATTTAATGGATGAATTGCGCTACTTACATCTTCTTTTTGGCACCTTTTTTGCCACCTTTGGTCAGCCTCTTATTCTTGCCGACTGCCATGTTGGCTACAGGGAGTGAAAGAGAAGGAAATAGGAATTATCGCGAGTGTTAAAGATAGAGCTGAGATTTCTCACATCTCGCGACTCGCGATATGTTGAGACCTCAAAACTAGCATGTTGTCGTTCTCTACTGGCCTAGCGTGATATCGCAGTCCTTTATTTGATACATTATAACAACATTTAATAAACTCAGGAAGTGTTTGCTACATTGTATGATATAGTATTGTTATGCTACAATATTGATATTTATATCCTGATCCTACTGTATCCACTACAATAGCTGCTGCTTCTGCAAAAGCTAATGAGGATCCAAATAAACAATTAAACACACCCACTTTGACAGTTATCTCAGTTCATACGCTCACATGAATGATTGACATTCAGTCTGACACATATTGTGTTGTATGTCTGAAATTCTGTAAATAAATATATAATAATATTATATAATTCATATATGATTTATAATAATATGAATCTCTGTTCCAGAATGAATGAATATATGCATAAACATGTAACCGAGTATAAAATATTAATTAGATCAGCCACTGGTTTTGACTGTGGCAGTGAAATATGATGCACCAACACTTTCATAAATTAACAAAATTCAACTTACAGTCACTGTCTGTGGAGAAATTAGCAGTCATATGAGCAGACCCATAATAACATAAATAACTTCAACCGAAATAATCACTCACATATTCATGATGAAGGAAAGACTATTCTCCTGAATTCCGAGAAAATAAACATAATATTGACTTAACTCAGTGTTTTCCAAACTCGGTCCTGGGGACCCCAGGGTATGCATGTTATAGTTTTGGCCTAGCACTACACAGCTGATTCAAATAATCATAATGTAATGATGCGTTGATTATTTGAATCAGATGTGTAGTGCTAGGGCTTAAAAACAAAACATGCATCCCTTGGAGTTTGGAAAACACTGACTTAACTATTCACAACATGTTATGTTAAACTACATCTTATATGCATGTTATTATGTTAAACTATATCTTATATGCATATTATTAAGTTAAACTATATGTTATATGCATGTATATTACTCAATACTCTGCACTGTATTACACTATTCAGTCAACCAAGTACGCTGCGTGACAGTCAGCCCTAACATGCTGTATTAATGAACCAACAAGTGAATATTTAATGAAGAAAACAGGTTGAACCTGAATCTCAAACCGTTAACATTCCATGCAGGTGTGTCTTGCCTCCTCCCGTTATTAGGACACTGATACAACTGTGTCATTACAGGGTTAGGAATGATGCCTAGCTGGGCTGAACCTGGTGACAATGTAAACATTGACATACATTCATTCTAGACCTACATTGTGTCTACACTCTTAGAAAAAAGGGTTCCAAAAGGGTTCTTCATGGAACCCAAAAGAGTTCTACATGGAACCAAAAAAGGTTATTCAAAGGGTTCTCTTATGGGGACAGCCAAAGAACCCTTTTAAGTTCTAGATAGCACTCTTTTTCTAAAATTCTATACAGTATCTGAAAGGTACTCTTTAATGTTCAACATATGTCCTAATGTTGGTGAGGCCTAATTTGGCCAAATCCCTCATATGTACAGTATGCATAAATCATATACATTGTATAAATGAGTCTGTGAATGTGCATGTTAGAGACATGTTGTAACACCTAGTGAAGATTAATTTAAATAGAATTAATAACATTCCTGTCATCTCCTTGTCAGGGATAATCCCTGATCAGGAGAATGGAAGTGGGGGTCTTTAAAGCTCAACAACCATCCAACATGGATTAAGTTCTTATCTTGTCACTGAAAACGTTTTGAACCCCTCACCTGGCTTTAAAATCAGCAGGCGCCCAAAAAGGTCTTACTCTGGTCACTGAAAACGTTTTGACCTTCTCGCCTGGTTGATGTCAACAACCAAAATCAAGAGAGGTGCAGCATCCTCTTCTCTCACAACATGCCTCCAAAAAACCTTATCTTGATTGCCTGCCATATTGCCTACCTTCTGTAGCACGCTGCTAAAAATCAGCCTCCTATTCAGAAAGGCATCATCCTCATCATCATCATCACAAGGATAAATTTACGCACTGGGCACACACTGGTTGAATCAACGTTGCTTGCTTTCCAAACTGTACATTTTTCCCACGATTATATTTTGAAATTTGCAAAAGGCAAACCGACAGCCGCATAGAATATAATCCATAGATGGCAGTTCCCATTTAAATCAGGACTGGCAGCCAATGATAGTGTAGCCATGAGTTTAACACTCAAATTGCCAGGGTAAGAGGTTCCAAATCCCTTTTATGGATTATATGTCTATGGCCACAATGCAACAAGCTGTACATTTGGCGTGCATACTGGCCAAATTGCGGCCTCCAGACTGTAGGCAACCGGTAACTGCCAAAATAAAGGAAACACTTGAGTAAGTGAGGGATACAAAGTGTATGTTATGGTGTGTGGGGTGCATTTTCCTGGCATGGTTTATGTCCACTTGTAGAATCTATGCCAAGGCGCATTGAAGCTGTTCTGGCAGCTTGTGGTGACCCAATACCCTAAGACACTTTATGCTGGTGTTTCCTTTATTTTGTCAGTTACCTGTATGCACTTTTGATACAATTTAATCCACAGTTATTTTTTTGAAACTATTGATACTCTGTGGCTAAATTATGCTATCTGGGGTATTTTGAACATTGAGAGCAGGCTCCTGTGGATGGATAAAAAAATAAAATAAAATGTTTTTTTGGGCTCTTGGGCCCAGCCCCTGACTCACGCAATTGACCAGTCACATTTATTTATTATGCATTTTTTTATTAATCGGTTACCCAATCATGGCAGGGCCCCCCAGTTACCCACGTGGGCCTCATACCTCCTCTCCTCCCCCCATCTGATGATTAGTAGAGCGGCAGCAGCAGGTTGTCTACATCCATTGAGAGAGGGGTCCTGAATCCTCCTGTGGTTGGCGGTTGCAGTAAAAAATATATAATATATACTGTATATATGCTTCTTGGGCCCCCCACTGGCCTGGGCCCAGGGGCTTCAGCCCCGGTAACCCTTGCATTAAACCGGCCCTGTCCATGTCATTTCAACAAAATGACATTGAACCAAAGTGAAATAGACCTTGAATTGACATCTGTGCCCAGTGGGTAGTCTCTGGAGAGACATGTGTAATTCCCTCTTGTCATCATAATGCAACAGCCTTCACTCAGCTTAGTTTTCTGATCGAATCTGCCCCATGGGGGGTTCAAAGTAAATCCAAGCTTCACGCAGAATACATTTCTTAAAGAAAACAGTCAAGAGGATGTGTGTTCGAACCGTATGGTTTTAGCAGCCTTTATTTGTTCAGGATATAAAAAAATATATATAAAAAAAATTCCCTCAGGTATTGATTTGGAAGGATATAATGAATGTTCATCCAATCAAAAGATGACAGGACTTTGACACAAAGCTGTGTGAGTAGCTGAATTCATTAATGCGTTGTGGAACACAAAAGACAAAACAAGAAAAGAAAATGTTGTAAATTAAATGTGCATTTAATTTACATCATCAAGGTTGCAGTTCAACAGCCCACTATGAAATACAAGTTACTATATCAACACTCTCTCTTACTTTCATTTTGTAGGTTACCCCAGGTAAGTCAGTGCAAAAGTGTCTTGACTTGAACCCACTCAACGTAGCCTGCATGTAAATTAAAGCATTGCACTGTAGTAAGCACTTATATTTCAGGTCACTGCTACTGAGACCAACCTTGACTTTGTCTACGTCCCAAATGGAACCCTATTCCCTTTACAGTGCACTTCTTTTGATCAGAGCCCCCTATTCCCCATTGGGCTCTGGTCAAATGTAGCGCACATTAAAAGGAACAGGGTGCAATTTGGGACGCAACCATTGTCTGATGCTGGAACTCAACTGACTGCTTTGTGTCCCAGTGTCCCCAGGGAGAGGGACTGCTTGTGAGGTCAAAAGAATTGTGGCGCTGCCTGACTCCTTGGCAACAGCACTAGAACTGCGTCCTAAAATGGCACATTATTCCCCACACAGTGCACTCCTTTTGACGAGAGCCTTATGGGCCCTGGTCAAAAGTAGTGCACTATATAGGGAATAATGTGCCATTTAGGATGCAGCTTAGGACTGGGAGCCATCCCACATCCCACTGAGCAACTGAAGTCATCCTGTATCAGAGCCTCCTAGGAGATGAGAGGAGACACACATCCTTATGATGCAATAACGATCTTTGTTCAAATACATTGCATTTGATCTTTGATTACATTTCAATCATACATAGGCTGTTCAATATACGTAGGCTAAATGAAATAGAAACCTATCTGACAATGTATCTATTTGGTCTCATAAACGTCTTATTAAACAAGTTTCAAGTTTTAATGTCACGTGCACAATTACAATGCAATGCCTTTCTTGCAACATGGGTCAGTGACTGGAAGAGGCAGGAGAAGCATCGCTGTCACATCGTTTTAATGTCTGGTTTCTATCACCTCCGGTTGCATTGCAGCTGTCAATGTTCCACTGCATGGACTGTAGAGAGAAGCATCACAATTTACATATCTCATGTGAATATGACTTACTTTTTTTTTTTTTTTTTTTACAGCAGGGCATTATTATGTCTACTCTTATTTTTAGCAATAATATAAACATGTTTACAAATGTTTCCCCTTCTATACAACTGTAACCATGGTTGCATAATGTGGGTAGATAATGCCTAAAGTCTGCCTATAGGAAAAAAGAAACAACCATTATTGACAACCATTATTACAGCCTAATCCTTAGAGTTTTTATATGCAATTTGTTTAATGCAAAATCTCTGGTATGTCTTTGATAGCACAGCAGTAGATGACTCCTGACTCGAGCAAGTATCTTCCTCTTGCCTTTAGCCGTCTCTGCATTATAGGCCAACCAGCTGCAATATGAGGCGAAATTGTACACTAGACTCTAATCCTTTGGAACCGAATATTTGTGAATCCCTACTCGTTTCCTGCATTATAAGCCTCCCCTATGTCCCTGGCATGAACAAGTCCACAGCGCCATCCACCTGGGCTACACCTGAGACCATATCAACGCCTGAGACACCCTGTCGAAGTCACTCGATGCCCACTGCGCATGCTCCACTCATTACTGTTCTCTTAGAAGCAGGATATTATGCTGGCAGCACGATCGCGGATTTTTTTCCCCCGTAAATAAGAGTCCCCATGTAAATACATGCTAAACTTTGGAAATATCGATACTGGAATGTTGAAAGCTATTGTGTAGGCTACATTTAAAGAAATACACGTTTAATAAAATACAAATATATGTTATTGGAATTATTCAATAGAGTCTGCAAAACTTAAATTGGTCTCTTGTGCTAGGCAATGGGTACTTTTTGGGTTGTAGAGAAAAAACGTTACTACCTGTCTCATATAAACTGTGGTGGGAAATACTCAGTCGCATCTCTACTAACCAAATATAATTAGCTTTGGCGGTGGACTGTGTCGCACAGCCTGCTGCTGGCTTTTCACTCCACCCCCCCATAGCTCCCAATGCAGTACACTGTTGTAGACTCTACATGGGATACATATTGGCTTGTAAAGATTACTTTTCTACCTGCCTCAGATAAAGTGTGGTGTGAAATACTCAGTAAATACTCAGCCAGCAGCAGACTGTGTGACACAGTCCCCTTTAAAAAGGACACATATTTGGTCATTAGAGACCCTACTGAGTATTTTCCACCCCACATTAGCTGAGACAGGTATAAAAGTTACCTCTACAGCACAATATTCTGTATGTGCTGGTGCTGTAGTTTATTATTATTTTTTATTTCATAAATTACCTATTGCCTTTTCTTGTTGGCACAGTAAAAGTGGCCATTGATTCAAATGTAATATATTTTGAATTGTAATGTTTTGAAATGCGGGCTTTTATTTTAAAGGTTTCGTCGTTACCATACGAACATAACGTCATCATTTGTGCCGCTGGCAGAATACTGGTATAATACTGTCATGGCGGGGAAGAGCTGTAGCAGCGGGTAAATCAGGAAGAGAAAGCGCTGTAAGTGGGTTAACACTGAAATTTGAACAAGTCTAGCAGTTTTTAGGGAAGGACCGAGTGGATGACTGCTGTCCCTTGTCGAGCACCACTGGCGCTGTTGCTGTACTTGAGCCACGTTTAGGAGTTCTTGCTCATGACAGCACTACCTGTCAAGCCTGCTGTGACAATAGCAAGTTCTACTGCTGTAGCCTGGCTGGACTAGTGAAGAAATGAAAGTCGCAGGTGCCTCTTCTATTTTGACAGAGGGGAGGAAGGGCAAGGTCTCTACGACTTGCCTTTAGAATCAAATCTTATTAAGCCGGTCCATTTTAGTGAACGGTTTTTGATGCATTATTTCATTCGCCTCCTTATCAAGTTTCCGACCGGGGGAGAGGAGTTCTACATGGAAACGCAGTGACAACTCCAATGTCGCGGTGTCATCGGCTAGAAATCCAACTCTCGTGCGCCTGTGCCTTTCGCGGAATACAAAACATACTTTGTTGACTCGAAGGCTTATTTTGGGAACTGTTTTGAATGGGGAGGGAAATATTTTCGTTGTTTACCTCCAGACTGTCGACATAGCTGGAAAGAGGATACCATTGTTTTTTTCTTTCACCGACTTTACTGTATCCAATTACCGCCTTTGGGGGTGAACAGGTGCCTTACCTGTTAACGCCACCTGTCCTCCTGTAGCAATGGCTAGCGAGGAGACGCCTGGTGCTGGGCGACCAACCGGGCAAGGTGATGGAGCTGCGGCGGTGTCGCTCAACCCTGGGATCCCAATCCGAGGAATCAAAATGAAGTTCGCTGTCCTAGCCGGCCTGGTGGATGTTGGGGAAGTTTCCAACCGGGACATTGTGGAGACCGTCTTCAACCTGGTAAGCTGATTATCGGAAGCCACACTCTATTCTAAATAGTCCCTGGAAACCGTCCATAGAGCAACGTGTAATATGATCCTCTGTCTACCAACCTGCCTTTTCTATTTTTCTGGTACACCTTAGGCTACCTCCTGGCCACAATATTTGTTTATAATGAAGGCTATATTGTGACTAGGCTACTTCATTATCTAGCCTACTATATGGTCCAATAGCTGAGTAACTTACATAATATTTACTTTCCATGATAAGGTAACTAGAGTAGTAGGCTATGCGGAACTAGGCTATAGCCTATTAGTTAGAAATGTGTGGGCTAATAGTGCATACGAGTTTTCTTTGTAGAATTTGTATGGTGATGGAAATGCTATATTGGTTTTACAAATCATTACTTGGAAAAGCTTTGTAACCAACCAGCGAGGCATGATCACTTTTCACATTATTCATACAGGATGCAATGGGCATAGTCTTATCCTGTTCATAGTTTAGAAAAATTATGTTTATAGACCTACCTATTAGGTGTCGTAATACCCTTAAAACCTAGCGATCCAGGGAAATGGTTCCAATAGTTTTTTCCACCATCCGTTTTTTCCCATAGGGGATTTTAGAAACATTTAAAATAAGGGCTGTGTTTGGTGTAGGCTTACCCTGGCGTGACGTTTTGATAACCATGTAAATCTCTCTCGGACAACGTGTATCAATATATTCGGCTCTATTTACTCTCAGATTCGTATACATCATGCAAAACTACAAATCCCTGCAAGCTCCTGCACGTCATCTCAAGCTGACACCTTTGCTAACAGGTATTGTGTCAATTTAAAACGTGCACAAGACAGTTCACAGAATTGTCAATTTTTAAAGAAATATAGCCAATTTATTCAGTACTATATTTAGCTAACATTAGATAGTTAATCCAGAGATTTGTCAGTCTTCTCCAGATCATCATGGCATTTGTAGTTCTTTATGATAGCCACATTAGCAGCTAATTAGCATTTCAGTTTTGGGTGGTAAATACAGGTGAATATATTAATAAGTCACCTTGTCCTAGAGAGATTTACACGGTTATCAAAACGTCACGCCAAGGTAAGCCTTCATTAAACACAGCCCTCATTTGAAGTGTTTCTTAAATCCCCTATGGGAAAAATGAATGGTGGAAAAACGATTGGAACCGTTTCCCTGTTTGACCGCTAGATTTGATAGGTGTTATGACTCCTACTGTGGCACTCTATAGGTACTAAAGTGACATCTTAGTGACACTTTAGTAACAGTTCTACAGTGGGAGTGTAATAGACACAAGTGCATACTTGTTGGACTATAATTAAATGGGAAAAGGGCCTACATGATATCTCTCTGTCATGATTTCAGTTTGTTTAAAAGAGGTGTGTCATATTTCATGATAGTCTGCTCAAATTGCACAATATTATTCTAAGGTATCTCTGCAAGGTCTCGTGCTCTCTCTCTCTCTCTCTCTCTCTCTCTCTCTCTCTCTCTCTCTCTCTCTCTCTCTCTATCTCTCTCTCTCTCTCTCTCGTTGGCTGCAGACATTGAGGCTCAGGTCTAGGAATGAATAACGCTAATAGAGGATAGGCTAGTGAGTTGCTGAAGCAGAGCGTGGAGGGTTAAGTGGAAAAAGAGCAGGAAAGGCTGGCAGTTAATGAGAACGGGAGGAAGAACTGGCAAAACTGCTTTGTCACTGTGGCAACACAATGGAGTCTCTCTCTCTCTCTCTCTCTCTTTCACACACACACACCACACACACACACACACACACACACAGAGGCTCATCCCCAGTCATCACAGTAGGCTCCATCACACCTACTGGGATGGATGCGGTCGGTGGGGCACGGCGGCACTGTAACCTCCCTGCCTCCCCACTTGAACACTAAACTCCCTCATGGAGTCAGCCAGTCAGCCCTCACCCTCAGGTAGCCATGAGGAAAGTGGATAAGTGTCTGGCTGCTGGAACAATGCCTTAGCATTTAGAATGATGTTTCAAATGTCATGCCAAATATAGAAACCCAAGCATGATTTTTTTGGGGGGGGGCGGGGTGTCAAACATTTTCTGTCGTTCATGTCTTTCAGTTGAACAATATCACAGTGGTACTAGTTTTATGCACCGTCGTGTTTCCGAGCTCTGTTTTCAGCTTTGTGCTGCTGGCCTGCACGGTGTGCGATAAACCCAGAAATATTATGCCTCCAGCAACGTGTCTATTATAAAGTGCATATTCATGATAGTTTCTTTATCCAGAGAGGAGAAGACACAATTGCAGTACACAGAAATGAGCAGTAGAGACAACCTGCCAGGTCTCCAATGTGCCAGAGTGAGGGGATCTCTCAGGCTGTGGCGCATCCCAAATGGCACCCTATTCCCTACATTCTGCACTACTTTTGACCAGAGCCATATTGGACCTAGGTCAAAATTAGTGCACTATATAGGGAATAGGGTGCCATTTGGGATACAACGGGAGTCCCTGGGCCTACTGATGCATTTGTACCCGACCTGTCTTCCCTCCATTCCCTCTTGTTTGTTTAGCATGGTCAATGTCATTTGAGGTTTTTGAGACATGGCACTTTGCATTTCATGCTCTGTGCTCTTCTTTCTGATCTCTCCTTCTACTCTCTCTCTCTCTCTCTCTCATGGATTTATCATAATGGCTGGAACCTTCTCTCTCCAGAAGTGGCTAATTTGCAGTCGCTCTGCGGATGACTCACACCCCCATTGTTAGGTCAAAGGCAAAATGAATTTTTCCTCAAACAAATCCCTCTCAAATGAATAGGATATCCAGCCAGACTTAGGACAGCGCAAAGGATCATGGGTAGCGTAACATTCTGAATTAGGGCTGTCCCCGACTAAAAAAAATCTTGGTCTACCTAGAGTCGTCTGTTCTTTAGACTAATCGATTTGTCAACATTTTTAAACGTGTATTTTTCCATATGTAGACACATCCTATGTGTTTTAATCAAATAAACTATATGCACGGAGCTTATCTGCTGCTTTAAGCGCACTGTTTGATGAAATAATTAAGACACACAAATGACTAGAGAGAGCCAACCTAATTGATTTGTTTGTGCTCAGACTTGCTGTGCTGTGTTAAAAAAGGACAGTGAGTGACTGTGACTAGCATCCATTGTCTCTCTTCTCGATGCTGCAGTGACCACTACTGAACTTCAATAGTGTTTATCCTGCTGTCCATGTTGCTGAAGCTGCAACATAATTACAGACATTTCTGACTGAAAAGTTCTATTACCAAAATCCCTCATTCGTTTAGGAAAAACATTCCCTATTCCCTCAACTAGTGATGCACCGATATGACATTTTTGGCCGAGACCGATATTTAAAATTTTAGCGGTCTTTTAAGCATTCTAGTACAGTTAAATAGTTAACATACACACATGGGCGCAGCAGTCTAAGGCACTGCATCTCAGTGCAAGAGGCGTTTCTGGTTCGAATCCAGGCTGTATCACATCCGGACGTGATTGGGAGTCCCATAGGGCAGCGCACAGTTGGCCCAGCGTTGTCCGGGTTTAGCCGGGGTAGGCCGCCATTGTAAATAAGAATTTGTTCTTAACTGACTTGCCTAGTTAAATAAAGGTTACACACACACCACACTGATCAAAATTTATTTTGTTGGCATTTACGCATGTCCCCATTACCAGTAAAACATAATCAAAACCTAATTCTTTCACTTACTTGCTGTGCTGTTTCATTGTTCATTTGTTCAGTCATTTCATTCTCAACCAGGATTTCTATGGAACGCCGTTTGGGTCTTTGCGTGTCAAAAAATATACTATTTAACACTATTTGACGTGTCAAGTAAGCTTGTTGACCAATCAGGACCTGAATATCTGCACATCACATAATAATTGAACGCGTTCATACATGTTTTACGTGTTGATTACTCTCACTTGTATTTCATATGTCACAACAATTCATCGATACGTATGCTATGATGCTGGTAAAGTTGTCTCGCACACCTACAGTGCTGGTCAAAAAATAGCTAGCTAGCTCATGGATGCAAACAATGTTCTTCCCCAAAAACATGGCAAACGACATCTGTTTCAGTAGCTATATAGTTAGCTAGCTAACTATATAGCTAGGTGTCGTCATCTAAAATAACTCAAATTTATATGACCGTTCTTATTTGATTAATGGTGGTCAGAAGCTAGCAACAATAAGGATTAGCCGCATTAGTGGACTTTGCGGTTATCCTTCAAAATAAAATATGGCATAGTTCTACTATTTGCATCACTGTCAATGACATACTTTTATTTTGAAGGCAAACCGCAAATTACACTATTGTGCCTAATCCTTTTTGTGGCTAGCTTCACAACCCGTTCCGGTCGAGCCTTTCTAGCCAGATGAAGCTAGCTGGCTGCTTATAATGTTAGCTTTGGGCAACAGGGTTAAGTAGGTGGCTAGCTATTTATTTTCATGAACTGAAGTTCAATTTCAATAGGCGAAGAAGTGGAAACCTAGCTAATACTTATTCACAAGGATTCCTAAATAATTGCTAAGAATTATCAAAATAACTGCAGTTTTTACTGGTCATTGTTTTCAGGCTGGTTGTATTGGTGCTAGCTAGGTACCAAGCTAAAGCTAGCTACCCCAGATTTTGCGGTCCAACAAATGATGCTTTATTACCAATGCGGTATTGTAAACACATCGTTCGTGGCCGGTGTTTGCATACTTTTTTTGTACAGCTTTGACAGTGCTACTGTATCTATTTTGACATGCAAAGATCCAAACGGCGTTCCATAGTATGTATGTCATGAAGCTAGTGACACTATTACTGTGTAACTCTGGTAGGGCAACATCGGAAAAATAGAGCACTTGGTAGTGTTTACCGGTGCAGAGAACGGTTGATTGTCAAGGGCAATGAATTCCATTATCTTGGTTTTAATGGATTTCGCCTTTGAGTTGTCTCTCTGAATTTTTTTTACTCTTTCAAATGACTGCTTGACTTGTTGACTGCTCGATCCACACAGCAGACATTGTGGGCTAGTTTAGGAATGCTGTGTTGCACGTATATGGCAAAATTTGACGTGGCGTCATTACGTCATGTACCTTCGTTATATAGGTATGCACCCAGCTTTGACATCGGTTTTGCACATCGGCATTAAACTAGACATCCGATTCCGATATGTTCACCGATATATCGTGCACAACTACCCTCAACCCTTGCTCTCTTTACGTGACACATGTATGCATCGCATGCACATGACCAATAGGGCCTGACCTATAGAATATTATAACAAACTCCGAACACGTGACAATAAAATGGATACAGAGGACGTGACAAATAAACTCGAAACGGGAATGTACTTACTGGTTGCTCAGAAGGTGAAGGGTGAAGTCAGATGTGTGGTATAAATTTGACTAGTTGTGTAAAATACTGGAGATCAAGACAGAAGGTAATGAGCAAGTGCTGCATCCATGTTATGTGTGGCAAACAGGTGCTGTTAGATACAAATATCATTTTTTGGACTGTTTGAAACAATGTAAACGACACTAAGTAAATTATCAGGTTACCAGAGAGTGTTGTAATATTTATTTTTGTGAAGCCTTTATTACACCAAAGACTAAAAACAGTTGCATTCATTTGTGAATGCAATTTCTGAAATGGAACGGTTTATTTGTTGTTTGCTAATTATTCAAGGATCACTTTATATGATTTTAAAATTTCAAATACTTGATTGCATTTAAAATCATGAATGATGTGACCACGTGTGATAATATGAATGATTGATTGCTGTAGCCTACATAAGTATTGAAATGTAGTCCTAAGTAAGTTACGGTATTAATAAGAATAAACAGGATGTGCTCTTTGGCCTACAACTCTGGAGGTTATACAAGGCTGCTATACTAAGCCTACTAATGATAATGACATTACTTATTATTATTATTATTATCATAACGATAATAATAGCAATAAGGAGATCAAGAAAAAGGAGGATTATTATTATTATTATAACTTTGCTATTATGCACATATGGTCTAGGAAGTTGCGGCAATTCAACAGTGTTTTAGAACCGCGGACAGCCATCACTATCCAATGCGGGAGAAAGGACATTTGTTATAAAATAATTTGTATTAGTATTGCATTATTGTTCTTATGTTATAACCATATACAATTTTAGTAGCACATGTATTAGTGATGGACTGCCATCCCCACGGCCTCCACAATGGATCAGTCCACTCAGACAGGCGTCACTCAGACAGGCGTGAATCAGACAGGTGTCTTGTACACCATGAAATTATTCTTGTTTTTTGCTACTGTTCGACTAAAGAAATCTCGGTCGACCAACAGCCTATCGCCCAAACAATCGACCAGTTTATACCTTCCAATTGGCGACAGATTTTCATGCAAATATTCTCAAATCTGCATAAAGAAAATATGTGCATTTTCTCACAAGTGGTGTTTACCAAACTGACTTGTTGCGGATAAAATTCATTGCGTGATGACGTAGTGCGCAAAACATGTCATTTTTTGTACCAAATAAAAATCTAAAGTTCATTGTGTTTCCATTGCATTTTCATCTCTACCGATAGTTTTGTCACAAACTGTTGCGTTATATAGTGCATGTGCCCACTCTGGTCTCTGCATGTGTGCTCTAGCCAACAGCTGGCAGATACAGTGCTGCTGGGCTAGTGTACATGATGACTTTATTATGGATAAAAGCGAGAATATTTTATTTTAAAAGTCAAGTGTTTTTTTGCTTCAGTAGAGTGATCAGGGACGTGCAACTATAGTTTTCCTTCACAAACAATACATTAGTGCAACACATTCAGCAGAAATTGCTTAATTTTTATCAGATTACAACAGAAGTGCAACACTATTTGGCTAGCAGCCACAAGTAAATGATCTAACAATGAAAAATCTTATTTTTTTGTGCAAATACGATGTATGGCCATCGTAGTTCTAATGTTCATCATAGAAAGAATGTAGCCAGCTACATTTGTTTTGCTTGAAGTTCATCTTGCATTTTACCAGAGAAAAGCAGGCTACACCTAGAAAAGTAGCTACACATCAGTCAGAGCGCTGTCTACTGATAACATTCCCGTTTGTGAATTCTCATCAGAGTAGAGGTGCACCTGAAGCACCAAATTATCCTGACGCCGAGCACAGATGAGAATAAAGAGCATTTTAGATCTGCGTTTACAAAACGCAGCAAGATATTTCTTATGCGTTTTATCATTTAGTTTTTTTCTGCGTGAAACACACTGCGTTAACACGGGCCCTGCATTATGGACAATAGCTAGGCCTAGCTATAGGTCTACCTCAGGCCGTCACACTCAGCCAGGCGCCTCCCCACTCACTGGAAGCTGAATCGTATGCCACTCTGGCTCTGCTCTGTAAACCATTGACTCAGAATGTCTAAGTCTGCTGGGCTCTGCTCTGACACTGGAGATGGGGGATTTGGCTCTGTGGAATGTCACCTGGGTTTTACTCCAAGCCAGGTCGCTATGGCTGGGCAGGCCCATGATAGCCGTTTGTAGTGGTTGCCATGGAAACCATGCAAGCGAACAGGCAATCAGGTTCCCCTCTCCCTGATGCTGTGGAGTAGGTGAAGTTTCCCCTAGACGCTGGGTCAGTTTTGTATTTTTCCCACTAATAGTTACGGTTAGGATTGGGGGAAGGGGAAACTTATCCTAGATCTGTACTTTGGCGAAACCTCTGAGCTAATACTGTAGTGGATATCTCTGTGCTTCCTGGTCAAGGTTGTTAGAGAGTTAGAGTAACTACTTTGTGCATATGTGTATGCATTTTCTATTTCAATTCTCATGCAGAGGGACATGGCCCTTGTTATACCTTGTGCTTTCATCCATAATTCAAATATTTCTGAACTTTTATTTGAGTTCGTTTGTAGGCCTCTCTGTCTGAATCCAATTATTGCATTCAGTCTTTATAGATTAACAGCTCCTCTTGTCTCAGATCTCATAAATATTTCAGCCTGCGCTCCTGTATTCAGTTTCCTCAGTAGAATATCATAGACAGCTGAGCTGCATGTATTCAATTTCCTCAGTAGAATATCATAGACAGCTGAGCTGCATGTATTCAATTTCCTCAGTAGAATGTCATAGACAGCTGAGCTGCATGTATTCAGTTTCCTCAGTAGAATATCATAGACAGCTGAGCTGCATGTATTCAGTTTCCTCAGTAGAATATCATAGGCAGCTGAGCTGCATGTATTCCGTTTCCTCAGTAGAATGTCATAGACAGCTGAGCTGCATGTATTCAGTTTCCTCAGTAGAATGTCATAGACAGCTGAGCTGCATGTATTCAGTTTCCTCAGTAGAATATCATAGACAGCTGAGCTGCATGTATTCCGTTTCCTCAGTAGAATGTCATAGACAGCTGAGCTGCATGTATTCAGTTTCCTCAGTGGAATGTCATAGACAGCTGAGCTGCATGTATTCAGTTTCCTCAGTAGAATGTCATAGACAGCTGAGCTGCATGTATTCAGTTTCCTCAGTAGAATGTCATAGACAGCTGAGCTGCATGTATTCAGTTTCCTCAGTAGAATGTCATAGACAGCTGAGCTGCATGTATTCAGTTTCCTCAGTAGAATGTCATAGACACCTGAGCTGCATGTATTCAGTTTCCTCAGTAGAATGTCATAGACAGCTGAGCTGCATGTATTCAGTTTCCTCAGTGGAATGTCATAGACAGCTGAGCTGCATGTATTCAGTTTCCTCAGTAGAATGTCATAGACAGCTGAGCTGCATGTATTCAGTTTCCTCAGTAGAATGTCATAGACAGCTGAGCTGCATGTATTCAGTTTCCTCAGTAGAATATCATAGACAGCTGAGCTGCATGTATTCAGTTTCCTCAGTAGAATGTCATAGACAGCTGAGCTGCATGTATTCAGTTTCCTCAGTGGAATGTCATAGACAGCTGAGCTGCATGTATTCAGTTTCCTCAGTAGAATGTCATAGACAGCTGAGCTGCATGTATTCAGTTTCCTCAGTAGAATATCATAGACAGCTGAGCTGCATGTATTCCGTTTCCTCAGTAGAATGTCATAGACAGCTGAGCTGCATGTATTCAGTTTCCTCAGTGGAATGTCATAGACAGCTGAGCTGCATGTATTCAGTTTCCTCAGTAGAATGTCATAGACAGCTGAGCTGCATGTATTCAGTTTCCTCAGTAGAATGTCATAGACACCTGAGCTGCATGTATTCAGTTTCCTCAGTAGAATGTCATAGACAGCTGAGCTGCATGTATTCAGTTTCCTCAGTGGAATGTCATAGACAGCTGAGCTGCATGTATTCAGTTTCCTCAGTAGAATGTCATAGACAGCTGAGCTGCATGTATTCAGTTTCCTCAGTAGAATGTCATAGACAGCTGAGCTGCATGTATTCAGTTTCCTCAGTAGAATATCATAGACAGCTGAGCTGCATGTATTCAGTTTCCTCAGTGGAATGTCATAGACACCTGAGCTGCATATTACAGAAACCCTGTTCCTTTACCTGAATCCTGACTTTCAGCGTCTCTGCTTAGTTGACTGTGGCAGAATCAATATTTTTTTATATTTTGAGATGTCATCAGGCTTTCATGTTCTTTCTCGTGTGTGTGTATGTATGTATGTGTGTGTGTGTGTGTGTGTGTGCGCACCGAATATACAGATGTCGCTTGTCTCCTGTTCTGTTGGGGGGATATTGATGACGGGGTCCTTCTCAGAGGCAGGCTGCCTGTCAGGAGAGAAATGAGGTGCTCCAAACTAGAGCATCTCCTCTCGCCGACGCTTTAAATAGCACACACACACAATCACATTGTACAACTTCTACTGAGGGCACAGGGAAGGAACAAGGCAACTACTCTCTCCAGGCGTGCTCTCTCCTTCTCCAGGCATGCTCTCTCTTTCTCTCTCTCTCCGATAACAGAGCCTTCTAATCTTGACACATGAATGATATCCCATCTGCTCCCTCTATCTGCCACACATAAGACTTATTCTACTTCTGTCTCTCTCTGTCTCTGTCTCTCCCACCCCAAGGAGATTCAAGGCACTGTGGACTAGTATCTCAAAGTAGCGCTGCTTTTTACTCTGCTGCTAATCCCAATAGGATAGTTCTCTATTTTCTTTAAACACCTCCCTCTTGCCCTCTTCTCTTCCCTCCTTTAATATTCTCTCTTTGAATCTTATCTGTCTGTGGATACAATCACACAAGCACTCCATTTCTTTGTGAAGCTGTGCTGTTTCACATTCCCTCGCTGTAACCTCCTCCCTCCTGACAGAAATTGGCCTGATATTTATTTAAATAATGTGAATGAAAGTCTAGTAGGCCTTCTGCTGCTGCTGTAATCATGTTGAAGCGGACGGTTTTGAAGGCCTGAATGTACTGTATCTAGGCCCAAACTGGTTTTAGTCAGTTCGGTGTTTGAGACCATAACACTTGTATTTGTGCCTTGGCAGGGAGACACCAATGTTTTAATTGGTCGCTAGGTTCCCAATTTGCTTATTTATTATCATAATTTATTCAAACCGCAATGGGTATGCAAACCAGCTATTAAAAATGTTGGTCTGAATGTCTTGGTTGAATCTTTGTGATGCGCAATTGTAATCATGCTCTTTTTGAATGAACAGTCCCCCAAAAAAACTTCCCATTTTAAATGTGGACTGCAAAGTACGCCTACCCGGCAGAATAATATCACAATGATTTGTTTTGCAAACTCTGCCATCACATGTAGCCTACACTGTACAAAAGCATCGCCAGCCAAACACAACTGTCTCCTACTTGGCACGCAATTGAATTAAAGGACAACTACACTCTCCACATTTTATTTTTCCCCAGACCTCAAAAGTGGTCTCTTGATGTGGTTTAAAAATACATTGTTGTGGTTTAAGAAAGGGGGTTTGAAGGAGACCTATTATACTGTAGGCCCAAACTTGTTTTAGTCAAATTGCTATTGGTCCTCATTGTGTGTCCATTTTCTGCTTAACAACCATCATGGTGACTGGGCATTTATTTAGCCAACAGGAGAGCAGATAATCACCTACAGTGCTTCAGTCATCCTCTCTCTGTGCTGACAAACATACAGACTGGGGGACGGCTCAGAGGATTTAGTATCCTTAACGCCTTCACTATCCTCTGGTGGCTCTCTTTACACTTTGATGGGACAGACGTGTGTCAGCTAATAGACCAAAGACCCTCTGAACTGGGCCTTCATAAAATGGAGCTGTCCATGACTTTGTCTGGCTTAGATGCTATTCAGTATAACTTATGTGGCTGTGGTTGAGAGCTTCAAGTTCCTTGGTGTTCACATCACCAACAAAATATCATGGTCCAAACACACCAAGACAGTTGTGATGAGGGCACAAGAATTCTTATTCCCCCTCAGGAGACCTGAAAAGATTTGGCATGTGTCCTCATATCCTCAAAAGGTTCTATAGCTGCACCATCGAGAGCATCCTGAGTGGTTTCATTACTGCCTGGTATGGCAACTGCTCGGCCTCCGACCGCAAGGCACTACAGAGGGTAGTGCGTGCGTCCCACTACATCAAGCTCCCTGCCATCCAGGACCTCTATACCAGGCGGTGTCAGAGGAAGGCCCTAAAATTGTCAGACTCCAGCCACCCCAGTCATAGACTGTTCTCTCTCTGCATTGTTGGTTAAGGGCTTGTAAGTAAGCATTTCACTGTAAGGTCTGCACCTGTTGTATTCGACACGTGTGACAAATAACATTTGATTTGTGGTGTTATTGATTTTGGTTGTCGTTTGTTTGTGCGTCGCCCCACGGACCTCCAGGTCGCGGCCGGCTGCGACAGAGCCTGGGCGCGAACCCAGAGTCTCTGACTCAGCTAGCGCTGCGATGCAGTGCCCTAGACCACTGCGCCACCCGGGAGGCTGGTTTACAATGTTACTTCAGGTCAGATCTGTAGAGGTCAAACAGGAAGCTATTTAAATTCAATAATGTGACATTGTCCCCATGGTTACCACGGCAGCCCATCATTTCAAAGGCTATTACATATATATAATGCATTTTTGTCGCCACTTTTAAGAGAAAGTCAAATTCAAATGATCATTTAATGTTTCTCCCCTTTCATTTTCATAAATGTTGACAAATGTCAACGTCTTTAACTTTCTATGCCAGTACAGGCTTACAGATTTCTACCTTCAAGCTACACTGTAGTTTTATATTGTATAGCCTATTTGGAATACAAACAGTGCCGTCTACATAATGTTGGATGAATGGATCAGTTGGGGTCAGTGTTAGGCCTACTACCCTGTTTACTACTGTTGACTGTCAGCACTCCAAATAGAATCCAGTCAGTCCTGTTGGCCTAGGCCACTTCTTCTCTGCCATTTGTTATTTCTGTAAACAAAGCTACGAACACCCATCGCCACCGCCTTTCACATCAACATAAACAAGCGTTAAGGAATGCTTCTGGCCCTTCCAGAGGAAACACACAGAACAGAAAACAGAATCAGACTGGAAGACCCTCGTACCACACAAAGCATTGAACCCTGCCCTAGTGTTGGGCTGGTGGCTAGTCACCGGAACAGTATAATATAATTGAGGTTTATTTGTTATGACGTCAGTATCTGGTGTTTTTTTATAATATTAGTGGGAATCGCTCAATTGGGTCGTTGGTTTCCGACATCTTTTTCTTAGCTTAGCCCATAGCTTTGTTACATTTCTGACTGCTATGGTGGTGGGTCACTTCTGACAGTTATTCTGCAGTGGTTTAAAAAGGGAAGTTCTCTTCTTAAGTGAACAATTTATATGATATGAAGCCGACATGTTTTTGTTTGTAGCAAGCATTCCGTTTGTTAGTTTCTTACCACTCTGGTCTGTCTTTGTTAAACTGTTACATTTCTGACTGTTATTCCAGTGGTTTAAAAGGGGGAAGTCCTCAGTGAAGAGTTTGTTCTGTGGGTGCAGTCTGACTGTATCCTCCTCGGCTATCAGACTGATCACCACACTCCAGAGGGCTTCTGGAGGGCACAGAGCAAGGACGAGACGCTGCAAGCTGCAGAGTGTGTGTGTGTGCGCATGGGCGTGTGGGTGGCTGTGTGTGGGTGTGTGCGCACAGGCTTGTGGGTGGCTGTGTGTGGGTGGGTGATCGTTGTATGCTGATGTGGGCGTCTTGAGTGGTTGCTTCTTCCAACCTCTCCATTGCAGCGGACTTTGTAATCATGACTTTCATGCTTTGTTGGAAGTATTAGGCTAACATCAGTGATGTCAGTCCCTATAGTAGAGATGAGTGCCTGCCTGGAGTTGTAAAATTCCAGACATTTGAATATGAATGACCTGACAAAGAGAAAGTGGAAGAACTTGTTTCCCTGTTGACTGTTTAAACTGCCAACAGATCAGACCTGTTGCCCCTGGTCCTTTGTAGCTTTGGCTGCATCAGTGGATCAGTGACTGGACACACACCACGGATGATATTACCTGACACAGAGGTCACAAAGAGGAAGGGCATTGATACACACACACACACACACACACACACACACACACACACACACACACACACACACACACACACACACACACACACACACACACACACACACACACACACACACCGCCACCACAATCTCTTCCCAATATTAGCTTGATCATCCCTTTGCCAATAAAGGACTAATCCCATCACCGTCGCTGCACAGCGAAACAACGCACTGAATAAACAAAGCAATATCAAACCCGCGACCTGCTAAACATCTCTCTCAGTAAGGGTTGTAATGATATGCAAATGTTGTTTTACAGGTAATGTATTTTTGTTGGGCTGCCTTTTTTTAAAAGCTTTGACTTTTTCAACCAAACACAGTGGAAAGTGCTCTCTTGAAAATGAGCCTCTTCCTTTAGTTAGTACATTATTATTTTTTGGTTAATCCCAAATGGCACCCTATTCCCTACATCGTGCACTACTTTTTTAACACAGCACTACGGGCCCTGGTCAGAAGTAGTGCACTAGGGAATAGGGTGTCAATAAGGACACAGCCATTGCGTGGTGGCCATTAAGCATTCTTTCCCTGTCCTCAGGGCACAGTGATTCATGAGGCAAAGGCTAAACCTGCAGTGGTATATTACCATTGTACTACTATTGCTATTTTAGGAATCTAATATCAGAGCTGCATTTACTCCATTTATCACAGCCAGGCAAGTTTCATGCATTTACTCCATTTATCACAGCCAGGCAAGTTTCATGCATTTACTCCATTTATCACAGCCAGGCAAGTTTCATGCATTTACTCCATTTATCACAGCCAGGCAAGTTTCATGCATTTACTCCATTTATCACAGCCAGGCAAGTTTCATGCATTTACTCCATTTATCACAGCCAGGCAAGTTTCATGCATTTAATTCATTGTATACAAACTGCCAAGTTGACATATCCTAAAGGAGCTTTTTTCAGTTGCATCTTCCCCAGTCTCCCTTCAGCTATGCTTACTCATCTGTACAGACAGATTAAATCAATGTTGTTGCAATGAAGGGTGCGATTCGCTTCATGGAAACACACACCTGCTAATCGCTAGCCAAAGGCGACCAAAGACTCGCACTGATGAAAAGCTCATTTGTTGAGACGGGACTTTTTAGATGGGCTGTTTATTCCGAAGAGTTTATCCTTGATCTTTGTGTGTGATATAGCCTAACAGATGCACACACTGCACATTTCTGGTTGGATTATATTGCCTTTATCATCGGTAGCTTGGTTACAGTAGCCTACTAGCTACTTGACTGGATCACATACTACAGAGTGAGCGAGATCAGATGATAACAGGGGTACAGAGACACACACCTGTCCCAGACACCCGTATAGGCCTTACGGTGACTCCTGATTCCACTGAGAGGTTGGGTTCAGCTCAGTGTTAAGATCAAACTCCTGTTGACTGTCACCCAGTGCTTCAGAATGACTGGCTGCGTCACCGCTCGGTATGGAAACTGCCATCCAGGACCTCTATACCAGGCGGTGTCCCTGACTTTAAGTGTTGATCATCTCTAGTAGAAGTGCCCGACGGTGGCTCTTTACAGCGAGACGGGGGCCGGTGCCGTAGTGCTGTAGTCGTAACCTAGCCGCTATCCCTTTGCATACTAATTGCAGTGTGGCTTTTAGCGAGGGCCGGGCGCCATTAGAGCCGTTATCGTTCCTGACACCTCGGCGACCTGAACGGCACTGGCGCGCTCACCCACAAGCCACGTGTAATTATCCCCCTGAGTGGAGGGAGGCTGGCTGTCAGGCCTGTACGTGGGAGAGGCTAACTCTAGCCAGACGTAACGCTCAGCTCACTCTGTTCCTATGATACGCTTCGGTTGCTTCTGTTGTCGGTCTCGTAGTGCCACTTTCGTTCAGTGTCGTTTCAAACACCCTCTTTAGACGTCATTGTAATGATTGTATCCTCTTGTACATTTTACATTTGAGTCATTTAGCAGACGCTCTCATCCAGAGCCACTTACAGGAGCAGTTTGGGTTAAGTGCCTTGCTCAAGGGCACATCGACATATATTTTTTCTCTCCACCTAGTCGGCTCGGGGATTCGAACCAGTGACCTTTCGGTGTGCTCTTAAACACTAGGCTGCCTGCCGCCCTTGTACTTACCAGAGCAATGCTTACTCGCGTCCCATAACACCCTCTGCTATTCTAGTGCATCTGTCTCACACGTCACGTATGGCCGAGTTTAGTTTCGTGCAGACTCCGTCTCCTGCAGACATCTTTGCCAGCTCCCGCTCTCATACACGCTGCTTTACAAATGTGCATTTCATACAGTGCATTTCATACAGTGCATTTCATACAGTGCATTTCATACACGTTTGTCTTGTTTAAAGGTTCTATCCTCTGTTGAAACGGCCTTGACTATTTCACCCAGCCCTTTTGATGTCAGCCTATTGACTGGCTGACTGATTGATGTTTCCTCTCAAGAACATGGGCACTCCAGTGAATTGTCTGGCCTTGGAGAACACCTGGCTTGTACTATACTGTCGACCCCCTGTCTATTCAAGTGGCTTAACCAATGAAGCATTTGGCATTGCTAGAAGGACCTTGTTACTACAGCGTGAGAGCATTGAGCGGTTACTCACTGATTGTAGGTTGTACAGGTTTTTCCGCTTTGAACTTGTTTGTGTGTCCCAGTGATATTGGGTGCAGTGTAACTGTTGCGTTTCTCTCTCTTACTCACGAATGTGGGCGCTGGAATCTCCTCCTCCTCTGTTCTGTTGGCACCGTTCCATTGTGTTCTGGTGTCAGGGTGTCTTGTCATGCACGGTGTGGTGTCGGCCTAGGCCTCTTACACCCATGTGATTGATCACGTCATTGTCTGGAAGGAGGCTTGTTGGCAGTGGGGTAATCCAGGTTGAAGCTAGGTGACATTGCATCATTGTCCTGATTCCTTTTCTTACTAGTGTTGTAGCTCCAAATGATCCCACATTCTGATCTCTAAACTCTAGTATGAACAGAGTGTGTGTGGTTGAGGTGACCTCGGTAATCTAGTGTTGCTGTGTGAATTGCCAAGACAGGCTGGGGCCTATTGATTGATGGCTTCGATTCATCCTGTACCCGTGACCTGTTTTTCCTTTGTCTGTGTGAAACAGCCAGTGTGGCACAGCGAGGCGGTCTTAACTCTTCATCCTCCTGCAAAGCCCTCTCCCGAGAGAGGAGGAGGCAGGGGGAGACACTGAGCACAGCCTGTCAAGTTGGCGTGACGGAACACTCATAGTCACGATTCCCGGGCGGTGACATGCCTTGTCTGGCCGGCCCAGGATGATGGTTCTTCTGTGGATGGAATTACAGCTGCGTCTGATTGGTGGGTAGGGGGGGATATAGGGGTGATGCTGTCACACACACTGCCATAAAACAACCTCAAACATGGATAGATTGAGATAGGTGGCCGTACAGTTGCCGGCTAGACTGCACCCCCCCCCCCCCCCCCTCCTGTCTCAGAACTAGGAGGAACTGCACTCTGCACATTCGATGCAATTCATAAACACCTCCACAACACAACGCAGGCCTACTGTTTACATTCACACAGCTGCCAAAATGCTGAAGAGACATATTGGCTACACTCCAGATTTTAACTATTTAGGGATAGGGGGCAGTATTCTGAAGTTTGGATGACTGGGGTGTCCAAAGTAAACTGCCTGTTACTCAGGCCCAGAAGCTAGGATATGCATATAATCGGTAGTATTGGATAGAAAACACTCTAAAGTTTCCAAAACGGTTAAAATAATGTATGTGAGTATAACAGAACTGATATGGCAGGCGAAAACCCGAGGATAATTAAATTTTTTAGAGTGTGCTACACTCCAGATTTTAACAACCACTGTTCTTTGCCATTGTCTGCTATGGAATGCAGCATGATTGATGCAACACATGTTTACAGGCAGCATGTGGTTAGCTGTGCCAGCTCACTTACTTTGCAGGGAAGGTGTAGGCCTGTTTCACAAAGCTGCAATGCCTTTCCTTTACCTTCCTCTCTGTGTGAGGGATTTCACCTTCTCTGCTGAGACGTCTCGTTAGTCAAATCAAGTCAAAGTTTATTTGTCACATGCGTCGAATACAACAGGTGTAGGTAGACCTTACAATGAATTGCTTACTTACAGGCTCTAACCAACAGTGCAAAAAAGGTATTAGGTGAGCAATAGGTAAGTAAAGAAATAAAAACAACAGTAAAAAGACAGTGAAAAACAGGCTATAAAAGTAGCGAGGCAACATACAGACCCCGGTTTGTCAGGCTAAATGAGGTAAAGAGCAGAGTAGAAACCACAGCAGGAAACCTCTGTCTGGACTAATACAGAAACATGCTCTCAGCCCCTACAGTATAGGCCTAGTGTGTGGGACCTGTGTAGATTCACACACCATCAGGTTCACTGAACATTCTCGATCTATCCATGTTTGAGGTTGTTTTATGGCAGTGTGTGTGACGGCATCACCCCTATATCCAACCTACCCACCAATCAGATGCAGCTGTAATTCCATCCACAGATGAACCATCATCCTGGGCCGGCCAGACGAGGCATGTCACCGCCCGGGAATCGTGACTATGAGTGTTCCGTCACGCCAACCTGACAGACTGTGCTCTGTCTCCCCCCGCCTCCTTCCTGTCTCCCCCTCTCTCCTCCTGCCTCCCCCCGCCTCCCTCCTGTCTCCCCCTGTCCTTTGTTGGGAGAGGGCTTTGCAGCGGGATGAAGAGTTAAGACCTGCTCGGTGTGCCACACTGGCTGTTTCTCACACACACACACACACACACACACACACACACACACACACACACACACACACACACACACACACACACACATAAAATGTACTAGCGTTTTATCGTGGTTATTCATCCTCTTTCCCTCCTGTGCTTTTGTAGCAGGGTGAGTAAGGGCAGAACATTACTGTTGTACACATTCATCTATGTTGGGTGTTGAGGGGTTCAGCTGTGTAATATATGCAACACAGTGATGTTCATTAACAAGGAGTGGCTCTCCTGCCTGCACAGCCAGCCTGCGGATGAGAGGAATGGGCCCAATGTTCTTCCTTTGAGAGACTGAAGCAAACTAACATTTCATCCTTCACTAGGTCACATGATTATTAGCTTCTGGAGGCCATGTTATTTCAAGCAGAAACGTTGCTGTATCAGGGATTAATACAGCTCTGCGTACTTGTGAACTTGCGATAATGCGATCCACCAATTTGGCAAATTAGCTCTATACCGTACATCCGTGCTTAGCATGGTTTGGTAAGCTATTTGCAGACTCAAGTTGTATTCAATGAACCAGTAACTGTTTTTTTGGGGGGGGATTTCAAGACACGGCACTCTGCTGCCTTGTGTGAAAGGATGTAAAGCTTGATATAAAGTAAAATGCTAATTGTATCAGTTATCATTTATTTTGATGAGTACATGAATTAAAACATATATTCTTGGACATTTTGGTAGTTTTTTTTTTTAGAGACGCAGTAGCAGATTTGATGGACTATGGCCCTACGATGTGTATTCATGGGAAACGGCAAACAGCAGGGTGAGTGAGCCTGACCTCCGTATTGATGTTCACTGGCTCAGGCATGTGAGGAAGTCCATGTGCTCCAGGAGAACTACAATACCCAGCTGTCTGTTTTTCTATACAGACCGAGCTATGTGAGGAGACTCTGCTACTCTGCTACACTACAGCTGGCTCCAGCCCAGACACACACACACACACAAGGTTCAGCCTCTCTCTCTCTCTGTCTCTGGACACTCCCCCAGTCTGAACTTTGAACTCTGACTGAAGAGTTCTTCTGTTGTTGTGTTGATGAAATGTCTGTCTTTGTTTGTCTGGGAGTGAGTCTCCAGAAGGCACAGTGTACGTACTGGGCTACTACCGCAGGTGGATATCTGCAGTGTGATCAGGGAATGCTCTGGCCCCTTAGAGGTAGAGTCATCAGCTGTTATAGTCCTACATCCAAATGACAGTTTTTTTACCAGGCTGTGCTCACTCCATATGCTCTGGTTTGATCAGGATGGAGGCCTAACATGGAGTCACTGTGGATGTTTCATAACAGAGAGGACACTAGTTCTCGACCTTTCAGACTCCGAGTGAGACTTGCTTGCTAACTTGCCTCTGCTCAGTCACAGAGTAATAAGCAGGTCTTATATTTTGACTCAATTGCTGGGCCAAAACAACAACAAGATGGCTGACGGTGGAGTGCTGGTAGGGCCAGATCTCCTGCTGTCACAACTCCTGTTGACACAACAGACAGAGGAAGCCTCGCCGATGGCATTTATCACGTAGTAAGAATCACAGGAAGGAGTAGTGATTGAGTAGAGGCGTCTCAGGATGAGAACATGCCGAGGCAGCAACATGCTTCCTGATTCCCCATGGAGGACCACAGTCATCAAGTGGTTTTTAATATTAGCATTTGGCCATATTGTAACCAATAATTCACCACAATTTGACCACGGTGCTAGAGATTAGTGTCTGTCTGATATTAAGTGACCATCACCAATAATTAGCCACACATTGACATGCTGTTAGTAAGGTTTGGTATAAATTGAAGTTTGAAATGGAAGCATCTGTTAAAAGCAAGTGAAAATAGCCTAGTAAACGAGGAATGTTTCCCAAGCATTCACCACAGCTCTGACCTTCTTCAATGGTAAATCATTAATGTGCTTCATCACAAACTTGGCTGTTGGCCAGTTTTTGGAATATTTGTCTACTGATTTAATGACGAGCTCATATTATGCAACTAGGAAGTGTGGTATAAGAACAGTGTGAAAGTACGAGGCTAGATCCTTTTTTCCCTTCAAGAAGACTTTGAAGTACGCTACAATGATCAGTGATAATGACAGTATCTTGACTGTCTGTTCTCTAAATACATCTATTTGAAGTCTGTCTGCTGGCTGGTTTGATGCTGTGGACGACAGTCCTCCTATGTGAGTCTGCCAGATCACTACGCACAGACTCACACGCTCATTTGGCAGAAGAGATGCTGCACAGTGCCTGGCTCAGTGACTATGTCCATCTCCCTACTCTACTAGACTGTACCCATCTCTCTTCCTCTCTCCCACTCTCTCTCTCTTCTTCTTCCTCTTTCTTCTTCTTCCTCTCTTCTTCTTCCTCTCTCTCTCTCTCTCACCTTTGTCAGGACTAACCTAATGCTTGTTCTCAAAGGCAGACACACCTTCCGGATGTAAAGTGTAAGGTTCAATTACGGGTGACCAGACCCACCATCACCCTCAGCAATTGAATCAATGCAGTCTTGTCAGAGTGTCTACATGGGAATGGTTATTCTGAAATATCTACCACTGAGAGAGAGCGAGAGGGGGGGAGGGAGGGAGAGCGGCAGAGGTAGAGAAAAAGGCCAGTGTACAAACTGAAGGGGTTTTGAAGTGTGGCGTGGACAAGCCCTGAATGAGACACTGTGTCCTCTGTATGCCACTACGTTCACCGGCTACACCACTGGTCTACTGCTCCATGGATGGATGTCCTGTGCTGACATGAAGTCCCTACAGATGACAATTATTTGGCTGGTACAATCTGGCACATTTACAGCAAATCTTGATCAATGTGCGTTGTCCAATAAACGTCATAATGTAAAAGGCATGTGAATAATAGATTTGTTAAAGAAAGATAGAGGCCTACCTGCACATTGTTGAATGCTTACAATATTATTGTGCAACGTTTAGACCCAAAGGTCTTCGGCATCATGACTTTACTCTTTGTACCCTGGACCTGCAAGTCACTGAATGTGCGTATACTACCTCTAAACTAAAAATAGAACAATGCGCTAGGATGGTCAAGAACTGTTTTTGAAGGGGAAGAGGTCATGCATTGGCTGTGGGGATCTGTAGTAATTAAGTCTGCTAATTAGCAGCTGGGTAGTCTCTCCCTGTGTGTGTGTGTCCTCATTATGTTCATATCTCCTATGCAAAAACAACCTAGCTGGATGCAGACAGCAGCTCCTCCGTGATGTATATTGCCTCACCCAGGCTCCATCCATAATGCTATTTATAACCATCCATGTTGTTTGAGAAAAACACCAAGCCTCCTGCTCTCCTGCACATCAGCCCATATGGCGGGAGTTGAGGGTAGTATGCAAAACCGATACGCCTCGGTGCATACTTTAACCACATTTTGTATCGTAGATATGTAGTGGTGTCATTATGTTATATGGTGTACTGTTTTTATGTGTCATCTTAATGTGTTTGTACTGCAGGAAGAGTAGTTGCTGTCTTGGCATCAGCTAATTGGGATCCCTAATAAATACGAATAATTTAGTATGGTTACATGCAGAATATAATATGATTATTGTGAATGGTCAGATTAATATAATAGTTAGATTTAAGTGTTTTACATGCTTTGCAAGAAGAACGATTTCCCTAATAATCCTGTTTTTACATGGACACATCTAAACTCAGGCTACCTGATGGGACTTTGATACATGCAGAAAATCGGCAGTGACCATGTTATTTTCGTGAAGCTTATTTAATTCTAAGTTTGGACATAAAGTTTGTATTTGAAAACTATTTCTAAGATGCATACTTTTTAAAGTTTTTCCGAACTCACTTCACTCGTGCAGTAGAAGGAACGCGTGTGCTGATCGTGCTAGCTCACCCGCTGATCAAATATGCCGCTATAACTCTGACTTTAAGACGTTTACATGTCCTAAAAATCAGACTGATTGCTCACAAAACCAGGTGTTTTAATTGGCTAATGCTTACTTCGATTATGACCTGAAGCCGATTTTTAAGATGAGCAGAATAAGGTGTTTATATGACTATTGGTATATTCAACCTTCTGCCACAATCAGTTTAATATCTAATTATTAGTGTGCATGTAAACACACACAGTGATTATGATTTCTTCATCACCTGTTGATCTGGTCTTCTGCTTTTAAAGGGCAGACATCTCTCCCATGTCTGTAAGTGGTCTATTGTCATGCAACTTTGCACTATAGTCTAATTAAAACCAGAGCTGGGTTCAAATACATGTGTATTTCAGTATCTGGTATGAGTATTTTCAAATACACAGCCCAAAATGAGTACTTTGAATGGTTATATGTAATAACCAAATAGTCTACCAAGTTGTATTTGAGTCTTTTTCAAATACTTATTTCAAATACCTGGGTTAAATGCATATTTGAGTCAGTGTATTTGAGTCTTTTCAAATACTTTCCAAGTTTTTATCTGTACATGTATTCTCGTTCCCAGAAAGAGTCTGAGAAAATAAGTTTCCGTGGTTTGTTGATGTAAAATATGTCTCGTTCTCAGAAAGATCAGCTAGCCTCTCATATCAGAGAGCAGATTTGGACGTTTCCTGGAAAAGCAAAAAGAGACTCGTCAGACTGTCTAATGAGGGTCATTTCCTGACCGCCCCTTACCCTTTCCCCTCGGGCGGGATGGCCCATTTAGCTGCTGAACCAACACCATGTCAGATCACTACTATAGATAGATAGCACCAATGGTCTAGACAGCAGAAGCACCAATGTCCGGTCTTCGACTGAGTAGCTTTATAAACCCAGGGAATTCTCCTGACCAACATGACTTGACCAAGATCTGACCAGAGTTGATATTTAGAGTGTAGTTATAGCTAGCACCCATTGTTTTCCTGGTCAGGTCACATGTTTTTAATTTGATTTATTTCACCTTTATTTAACCAGGTAGGCAAATTGAGAACACGTTCTCATTTACAATTGCGACCTGGCCAAGATAAAGCAAAGCAGTTCGACACACAACAACACAGTTACACATGGAGTAAAACAAGCATAGTCAATAATACAGTAGAAAAATAAGTCTACATACAATGTGAGATAAGCGAGGTAAAGGCAAAAAAAAGGCCATGGTGGCGAAGTAAAAACAATATAGCAAGTAAAACACTGGAATGGTAGATTTGCAGTGGAAGAATGTGCAAAGTAGAGAGAAATAATGGGGTGCAAAATAAATAAATAAATACAGTAGGGGGAGAGGTAGTTGTTTGGGCTAAATTATAGATGGGCTATGTACAGGTGCAGTAATCTGTGAGCTGCTCTGACAGCTGGTGCTTAAAGCTAAGTGTTTCCAGTTTCAGAGATTTTTGTAGTTTGTTCCAGTCATTGGCAGCAGAGAACTGGAAGGAGAGGCGGCCAAAGGAAGAATTGGTTTTGGGGGTGACCGGCGAGATATACCTGCTGGAGCGCGTGCTACAGGTGGGTGCTGCTATGGTGACCAGCGAGCTGAGATAAGGGGGAACTTTACCTAGCAGGGTCTTGTAGATGACCTGGGGCCAGTGGGTTTTGCGACGAGTATGAAGCGAGGGCCAGCCAACGAGCCAACGTGTACAGTCTAACCAGACACCTAGGTATTTGTAGTTGTCCACGTATTCTAAGTCGGAACCGTACAGAGTAGTGATGTTGGATGGGCGGGCAGGTGCAGGCAGCGATCGGTTGAAGAGCATGCATTTAGTTTTACTTGTATGGCATTGAAGCTCGTCTGGAGGTTTGTTAACACAGTGTCCAAAGAAGGGCCAGAAGTATACAGAAGGGTGTCGTCTGCGTCGAGGTGGATCAGAGACTCGCCAGCAGCAAGAGAGACATCATTGATGTATACAGAGAAGAGAGTCGGTCCAGGAATTGAACCCGGTGGCACCCCCATAGAGACTGCCAGAGGCCGGGACAACAGGCCCTCCGATTTGACACACTGAACTCGATCAGAGAAGTAGTTGGTGAACCAGGCGAGGCAGTCATTTGAGAAACCTAACCATGTTCAGGAAAAACACCTGGGCCCATAGCCACACCAGACTCCAGGGCCCGCAGCCACTCCAGACTCCAGGGCCCGCAGCCACTCCAGACTCCAGGGCCCGCAGCCACTCCAGACTCCAGGGCCCGCAGCCACTCCAGACTCCAGGGCCCGCAGCCACTCCAGACTCCAGGGCCCGCAGCCACTCCAGACTCCAGGGCCCGCAGCCACTCCAGACTCCAGGGCCCGCAGCCACTCCAGACTCCAGGGCCCGCAGCCACTCCAGGGCCCGCAGCCAGAGAAGTAGTTGGTGAACCAGGCGAGGCAATCATTTGAGAAACCAAACCATGTTCAGGAAAAACACCTGGGCCCATAGTCACTCCAGACTCCAGGGCCCACAGCCACTCCAGACTCCAGGGCCCGCAGCCACTCCAGCCTCCAGGGCCCGCAGCCACTCCAGCCTCCAGGGCCCGCAGCCACTCCAGCCTCCAGGGCCCGCAGCCACTCCAGCCTCCAGGGCCCGCAGCCACTCCAGCCTCCAGGGCCCGCAGCCACTCCAGCCTCCAGGGCCCGCAGCCACTCCAGCCTCCAGGGCCCGCAGCCACTCCAGCCTCCAGGGCCCGCAGCCACTCCAGCCTCCAGGGCCCGCAGCCACTCCAGCCTCCAGGGCCCACAGCAACTCCAGCCTCCTGGGCCGTAGCTGAATCAGTCAGGTTTAATGTGTGGCTACAGGGGGATAAACGGCTCTGTAAAACAGGGCTGCATTCCCACTGATAACGATACCTAGACTGAGTAATGAGAGAGAAGAGCCTGCCTTAATGCCTAACCATTTTAATCTTGACAGAGTAACGGCAGTTAAGCTGTGGAATTTCCATCTTCCATCCCCAACTGCAGCAGAGAAATGGCCAGCGATAAAAGAGGAAGGGAGAGATTATGGTCAAATATCTCTGTGCTCCCTGCTATCAAAGGAACTCGCATCCGTTTAGTCAGATGAAAGGGAAGAGATGGATTGTTTTTTAAATTGAACTGTTTCAGCTGCTACCTTGTTTTGGGCCTATAGCCTGGTCCCTGGTCTGTTTGTACTGTCTGTCTTGCCACCTCGCAAGACAGCACAAATGGGACCAGGCTAGACTGCAAGCTATAAATCACATGGTGAAGTTTACAAATCTGATAAGCAAAGGAAATGCACTGTTTTTACCTCAAAGGCTAACCCAATAGAAAGACTTCCAGGATGTGTGGTTATCGGCTTTACAGTGTGAGAGGAATCTAAACGTACCAAACAATATTTTGTACAGTTCTGAGACCAGGGTTCTTGCTATATATGGTGCCTGTTGATTTATAGCACTACAGTCAGTGTAGAGCTGACCATACATTACAGTGGACTGGATAAGGCCCTGTGCAGCCGGCCGACCGAGCCCACCTCCTCCTCTGTGTGATTACAATTCCTGGCTGCTAGTTTTTCTTCTGCTCCTGAGGGAGGGAGGGAGGGAGGGGGGGCAGGCTAGCTAAAGTGTTTTCTAGCCGCAGCTGTGCTGTGCAGTAGTGAGTTTATTAATGTGTTGGCAGGCAGGCAGGCAGGCAGGCAGGCAGGCAGCTGGTGCTCCTGAACAGGCTCAAGAACTCCCTCCCTCCCTCCCTGTGGACCTCCCCAGTCCTCATGCGACCTGGCTGTAACATCAACAAACTTACACAGAACAGTACAGTCTGAAAAAAGCCCTCTGTGCATGGAACATATCAACTGAAAGGAACTGAAGTGGAACATCAACGTGAGGTCTGTTTCACAGCTCAGACAGCATGAGATGCTGGCTGTTATGGTGATGATAACACCGCAGCATAGAGGATGATGCCATGTATAACCAATCACAGCCGTATTTGTAGAAGCCCACAGTCTAAAAATGTTTTGGTCCCTGTTGTCCAACTCAGTTTTCTATTACTACGACAACCAACATGTTATGTTTACTCTTGGATGCCTAGTGAAGCAGAGTGTGTACCAGTCCTAGTGGCCTAGATAGATGAAGTGAGTGTTTAAGCAAGTAGTTACTTCGCTGTACATTTAGCCCTAGAGAACAGTGTGATTGAGTAGACGGTGATATGAATATACTATGATGTAATAAGCCTGTAGGTGTTAATTGTTCTGATGGAATGCCAGCCCTGTGTGCTCTCTAATGGAGAGGACCATAATGGGAAAACATTCATTAAGCGTAATTGCAGAGGGATGTAGACACACACACACACACACACACACACACACACACACACACACACACACACACACACACAAACAAGTACTCGCACGTACACACACACACACGCACGCGCACAAGTACACACAAGTACTCGCACGTACACACACTCCTAATCTAATGATGCAACACCCCACAGTGAACAAAACGTCTGGAAGCCATAGTTTTAATCCACAACTGCTGGACTAGATCATATTAGATCAGCTATGCCCCCCGCTGCTCATTTCATTTGTGTGTGTGTGTGTGTGTGTGTCACTAATAGCATGAAAAAGGCACGGTTGTGGAACTAAATGTTAATGAGTTAGAATGCAGTCAACAATGTCAGATCATCGCTCCTTTTTATTTAAAATTCATTGATTTAATAATGCATTTTTGATTAAAGAGACCCGTTTTTTTATTTTTCTCTCTCCAACCGTGTAGAAGTGTAATTTCTGCAAGTTGGTCATTAATCACTATTTGTGCAATAAGAGAACTCACTGAAAAGATATTTGGCCTGAGCTTAATGGAAAATGTTGAACACATTGATGCTGGGTGTGTTTGTTTAAAGATATTACTAACAGAATACATTTGACGCTGTGCATATCTCTGTAACGAGGCAGTATTGGAAGTGCAATGGTATACATTGTAATCTTCCCGCACTCATCTCTGTTTCCCCCCCAAATGTGTGTCATTCTTCAATCCCCATCCTCTAATCTGCAATGTCAACTCTGGTCCTGTGTGAGCAAATTTAGAATTGTTCCTACCTACAACTTTAAGGAAGCCCCTCGCCCCCCACCTGCCTTTTTCTCTCCCTGCTGAATCCCATTTGTTTATGTCTTCCTCTTTCTCTGAGCGTGGTATCAGGGGAGGATGTGCCTCTGAACATCAGCTCACTACTACCAGTGACTCTGCACTTCAAACCCTCACATTGGCCTATATCAGGTCATAATTAGCTGTAGGACTGTCACATCATAGGCTACCTCAAGCTGAGGAATTGACATTTCTTTCCTAATATCTTCCTCTGTTTGGAAAGAGGATGATATCTCGAGTCTCGTTGACGCAGAGGAGGTGTCAGAACCTCAGGACTTCTAAACAGTGTTCTAGCAGGACTTTTAAGATAAGTTTTCTTAAACTTTTCTCCTTAAGGGCTGGTTTCTCTGTTATCTTCGTGAATTGAAGAGGTCTTGTCTTTTTCAGTCTCGTTTACTATGAGAAGGAACAATGATTTACCCCTGTGGCCCTTACTGAAATATTTGACTTGGCCTTTTTGCCTTTTTACACTGGCATCATCTTCACCATCTCTTGTGCTTCTCTCAGCTACTGCGTGATTATCACATCACCTCCTCTCCTCCCCTCTCTCAATACAGCAGTCCATAGCTGCAGGGCTCGCCCTTATGATGCCATCGTCTTGTTAATAGTTGGTTGGGGAGATCATGGAAGCCATTATGCTGCATTGGAGAGGAGGGCATTCTCAGGGAGTTGGAGTGAGTCATGAAACTAATGTGAAAACGAATTGTGTGTGTATGGGCTGTGAAGACAGTTAAGCTGAGCTATCACCCTGATCAATCTGACAGTGTGGGGCTCTCAGAAAACAAGGCTGCAGGACCTCCAGGCTTGTTTATATCCTCTCTGCCTTAACTCACTACTCTCTCTTTTTCTCTCCTCATCCCCTGTCTCTCTCTCTCTCTCCTCATCCCCTGTCTCTCTCTCTCTCTCTCCTCATCCCCTGTCTCTCTCTCTCTATGACGCCGTATCATCGGTTAGTGTCTTCTACATCACAAGCTAATTTCCTCTAAGCAGTTGTCACCCCCCCCATGGGATTCTTTTTGAACAGTTTCAGCAGCTGATGTCAAGGCGGCCTCGCTGGGCGGAGAAGTAAGGGCTCGCTCATCACAACAGTGGATTATGTGACGGTGGCGTTCGTTGTTCGCGACGCCATGTCCGACATCACCGTGATGAATGTTTGATTTGGAGGTGGGCTTGTAGGGAGCGAGCTACGACTTTTAATTGCCTGTCAGAGACTGATGTGAGCTAAGTCACACCCCTCAGTGGTAGAATAGCTCGACAGCAGCTAGCGACGGTCAGAGACCTCGTTAAAGCGATCCAATTAAAAGAGCTGATGGAAATGAGCTACAAAGGCAGCGAGCGTTTCCTCTTTGCTTCAGCCGACTAGTGATTACTGTGGGATGTGTTTATCACCCATGGCAGGAACATGGACATGACATATTTGAAGATGACTCTGACATTTTCACCACTTACCCTGCAGGGACAGATTAACACAATTCTGGATGTCTGTAAAAAAACAACAAAAAAATTTCGGGTGGTCTAGGCATGATTTTGGATTGAATCCTGCGAGAAAGTCTGTGGTCATTTTGAAACGCTATTGCCCGTCACGCAAGAACTGCCTCTGACACATGTAATCCTTCACCTAGTTTGAGATAGTGCCGGGATTTCTGCGTCTAACTACAATGTCTCCAAAACCAGCTCTGACTAATGTGTTGCGTTGGAGTCCACACTAGAGACAGAACAGAGGGGAAAACATGCCCTTTAAACCACTTCAGCCAAACATTTACATATTTCTGTTACAGCTGAGCTTGAATAGTAAACCACGTTCCAACGTCTGCTTAGTGTCAATGTATGCATCTACATTGAGTGTACAAAACATTAGGAACGCCTGCTCTTTCCATGACACAGACTGACCAGGGGTATCCAGGTGAAAGCTTTGATCCCTTATTGATGGCACTTGTTAAATCCACTTCAATCAGTGTAGATGAAGGGGAGGAGACCTGTTAAAGAAGGATTTTTTTAAAGCCTTGAGACAATTGAGACATGGATTGTGTATGTGTGCCATTCAGAGGATGAATGGGCAAGACAAAAGATGTGCCTTTTGAATTGGGTACGGTAGTAGTTGCCAGGCGCACCAGTTTGAGTGTGTCAAGAACTGCAACGCTGCTGGGTTTTTCACGCGCAACAGTTTCCCACGTGTATCAAGAATGGTCCACCACCAAAAGAACAGCCAGACAACTTGACACAACTGTGGGAAGCATTATAATCGACACCCTGTGGAGTCCATGCCCCATCGAATTGAGGCTGTTCTGAGGGTAAAAGGGGTTGCAAGTCAGAATTAGGAAGTTGTTCCTAAGTGTATGGCAATTTAATGAACGAGATGGCGCTGCACTGAATAGCTGCAGTCTTACGGGCTCCAGACCAATTCTGCTCTCTGCATTGTTGGGAAGGGCCCGTAAGCATTTCACTGTTAGTCTACACCTGTTGTCTACGAAGCATGTGACAAATGATCATTTAATTTCAGTGAAGTCAGACAACACGACAGCTGTGTTAAGTCCTACGGAAATAGGTTGCCATGGTGCCTTCTGGGACACCGCCACTGTCAGACGTCCTGTCCTCCCTTTAGGCCGGTTCCTCTACGACCCACAGCAGCTAACAGCATGTGTGATGCACATTGTGCTCTCTCTGCTTTGATTCCTTTGTCTCAGTGCCTCATTCAGGCAAATGACTTTTAATTCAAAGGATTCCACCCGTAGAATGAATCGTGATTTCATTAAGAGAGGAAGAGAAGCATTTATAATGGAGATAATGGAAACACACACACACACACACACACAGACAGACAGACAGACAGACAGAATGCGTGGCAAGGAATACGTTAGTCCTTAAATATTTCAAAAACTCCATACCATTTGTATTTGGAACAACTCATTCACTAAACCCTAAACTTCAACTAAATCTTGTAACAAATGTGGAAATTGAGCAAGTTGAGGTGACTAAACCGCTTGGAGGAACCCTGGATTGTAACCTGTCATGATCAAAACATGTTGATACAACAGTAGCTAAGATGGGGAGAGTTCAGTCCATAATAAAGCCCTGCTCTGCCTTTTTAACAATGCTATCAACAAGGCAGGTCCTACAGGTTTTGTCGCACCTGGACTACTGTTTAGTCGTGTGGTCAGGTGCCACAAGGAGGGACCTCGGGAAAATTACAATTGGCTCAACAGGGCAGGACGGCTGGCCCTTAAATGTAAACGGAGAGATAACATTGTAAATCTCTCATGGCTCAAAGTGGAGAGATTGACTTCATCACTGCTTGTTTTTGTAAGAAGTGTTGACAAGCTGAATGTACCGAGCTGTCTGATTTTAAACAACTAGCACCCAGCTTGGACACCCATGCATACCCCACAAGACATGCCACCCCAGAGGTTTCTTCACAGTCCCCAAGTCCAGAACAGACTATGGGAGATGCACAGTACTACATAGAGCCATAACTACATGGAACTCTATTCCACATCAGTTAACTGAGGCAAGCAGTAGAATCAGATTTTAATAAACAGATAAAAATACACCTTATGGAACAGCGCAGACTGAAGAGACACACACACACAGACACAGATAGACTTGATAAGACACGCGCCCTACACACACCTGCACATGGATGTTGAGGTGGTGGTCTGAGGGAGCACACTGAATGTGTTGGGTAAGATGTTATGTAATGTAAAGTCATGTTTTCTTTTAATCAGTATTTAACTCTTATGTCTTATGTTGCTGGACCCCCAGGAAGAGTAGCTGCTGCCTTGGCAGGAACTAATGGGGATCCATAATAAATACAAACACAACTAAAAACACACACACACACACACACACAGTCAGACGGACGGAGAAGAACAGGCAACAGTAGTGCTGTATATGAGTAGCCTGGCTTCACATCACTGTGTTTACTACAGGTCATTTGAAGAGAGCCATTTCCCCTGTGGTTCAAAATGCCCAAAATGTTTCTGGCTCTGATCTTCCCCTGCATCACATGACCTCATCCATGGCTGCTGTTGATCTTATCCCCATGTACTTCTCTCCTGCCCCTAGGAACTCTGACTACCCTCTGTGATCTCCACTGGTTCTATCCTCTGTGATCTCCACTGGTTCTATCCTCTGACTACCCTCTGTGATCATTAGCCCTAACTAGCCCTGTTCTATTCACTTGGAATTCTGGTGGTGTAGGGTCGACTTCTAATAACTGGGGACCACTGCAATTAGCCTAGTAAGGCATTTCTACCTCTGGGTCTGTATTCACAGAGATTCTCAGAGTAGAGGTGTTGGTCTATGATCAGGTCTTATTCATTCCTGTCTTATTCATTATTATCTGAAATCGGCAAAACTGTTCCTAGATCAGCACTTCTACTGTGAATATTGGCCCTGGTGTTTTCCTACTGCCATTACCCCTACAATTCCCCCACCTAATTCCATAAGTTCCATGGAGATAGGTTGTTTGTGCTCTGCTCAGCTGTTGTGCTTGTGTTCACCCATGATTAATTTAGAATGGCCTCGGGACTGAACAGCCAGGCTAAGAGGCTAGGTTACGCAGAAGGGGATCTGGTTACTCCTGGAACAAAGACAATGGTTAGAGGGAGAGACTTGGATAGAGAACAAGAGGTGACGAGAGAGCAGTTGGAGAGGTGACGAGAGAGCAGTTGGAGAGGTGACGAGAGAGCAGTTGGAGAGGTGACGAGAGAGCAGTTGGAGAGGTGACGAGAGAGCAGTTGGAGAGGTGACGAGAGAGCAGTTGGAGAGGTGACGAGAGAGCAGTTGGATGGAGAGAGAGGAAGGCTGTTGCTGCTGTGTCTCCCTGCCTGTCTGGTCTGGCCACATGACCTTCAAAGCACCTCATACACAGGCTCCCTGGAAGAACAATCTCTCACTCCTATGATTCACCATTTCTGTGCAGTTTGAGAGAGGGGCTAATATCCATTTTGATGCCCGTTGCTTAATTTTTTGTGTTACGCTAGTGTGGATATTCAATCAATCAATCAAATTGAATTATAAAGCCCTTAATACATCAGCCGATGTCACAAAGAAAGTGCTGTATAGAAACCCAGCCTAAAACACCAAACTAGATGTAGAAGCACGGTGGCTAGGAAAAACTCCCTAGAAAGGCCGGAACCTAGGAAGAAACCTAGAGAGGAGCCAGGCTCTGAGGGGTGGCCAGTCCTCTTCTGGCTGTGCCCAGTGGAGATTATAACAGAACATGGCCGAGATGTTCAAGCGTTCATAGATGACCAGCAGGGTCAGATAATAATAATCACAGTGGTTGTGGAGGGTGCAACAGGTCATCACCTCCGGATGTCAGTTGGCTTTTCATAGCCGATCATTCAGAGTTCGAGACAGCAGGTGCAGTGTAGAGAGAGTCCAAAACAGCAGGTACGGGACAAGGTAGCACGTCCAGTGAACAGGTCAGAGTTCCATAGCCGCAGGCAGAACAGTTGAAACTGGAGCAGCAGCACGACCAGGTGGACTGGGGACAGCAAGGAGTCATCAGGCCAGGTAGTCCTGAGGCATGGTCCTAGGGCTTGGGTCCTCCGAGAGAAGGAGAGAGCGAGCAAGCATACTTAAATTGACACAGGACACCGGATAAGACAGAAGAAATACTCCAGATATAACAGACTGAACCTAGCCACCCCGACACATAAACTACTGCAGCATAAATACTGGAGGCTGAGACAGGAGGGGTCGGGAGACACTGTGGCCCTGTCCGACGATACCCCCGGACAGGGCCAAACAGGCAGGATATAACCCCACCCACTTTGCCAAAGCACAGCCCCCTCTCCATTAGAGGGATATCTTCAACCACCAACTTACTACCCTGATACAAGGCTGAGTATAGCCCACAAAGATCTCCCCCACTGCGCGAACCCGAGGGGGGGTGCCAACCCGGACAGGAAGATCACGTCAGTGACACACCCCACCTAGGGACGGCATGGAAGAGCACCAGTAAGCCCATGACTCAGCCCCTGTAATAAGGTTAGAGGCAGAGAATCCCAGTGGAGAGAAGGGAACCGGCCAGGCAGAGACAGCAAGGGCGGTTCGTTGCTCCAGTGCCTTTCTGTTCACCTTCATACCCCTGGGCCAGACTACACTCAATCCTAGGACCTACTGAAGAGATGAGTCTTCAATAAAGACTTAAAGGTTGAGACAGAGTCTGTGTATTTTGGAATAGACCAATGAAAAGCTGGCGTGTGTGTGCTGTTTTGAGCGAAGTTGACAGAAAACAGGTAGCCTTTTACTGCTACAGTACTTGAGGTAAACGTGAGTCAGCAGAAATAGTTGACTTCACATTAAATATTTAATGTTTCAAATCTATTACCCTAGAAACTAGGCTACTTTATGAACTATTCAGTTCTTAGGCTGACTGAAATTGGAGGGCCTCGATTTTACGACTCTTTTCAGTGTGCCCACAATAATTGATTCATCCCTGTTTTGTCTTTCTATGCTGTCATCGCTGCTCAGTCAGACCTCCATAGTCGAGGCAAGGAGGTGATATTTGTAGAGTTTTACTGCTAAGTGGCGGGCGGCTCCCCCATGGTCCTGCCTCCTGCAGGTTATAGTCTGTGTCCCAAATGGCACCCTATTCAAAGTGCACTACTTCTGAACAAATGGGGGAATAGGGTACCATTTGGGACGCAACCAATAGTCTGACTCTGGGTGATTACATCATCGATTGAGGTAATAGATTCGCTGAGCTCTGTGTGTGGCTCACCACATTTTAGGCTAGCGGTGCTCCTACTCCAAAGATGAGTTGCAAGGTACACAGGAGGAAGTGCAGCAGACTGTATTGTAGTACTTTCATCAGTCTGAGGTGTTCTGTTACTTCAGGCTCAGTTTGTAAAATAATATTTTCCGTGACCGTTCTGCTGTGGGCTGCTTGCTCAGATTTCCATGTGTTTCTTGCCAATCCATACATCCAAATAATGTCAATGTACTTTTAATTTGATCTAAATCAAAGCTACATCCCATAGATTAATTTATGACACATTTGAATTCTAAACTGCCATAATTCTAAGCTCTAATCTGAAATATCAGCAGTGAGATATGAGGTAGGCATTTCTCAATGAAACTCCGGGCCCCAGAAGACGATTAAACATGATAAATTAAGCCTATTAAAACCCTGCTAAGTATAAGCAGGTCCTAATATTAAAAAAATAATCGCTGTGGAGGATGATGAGGCTTTATCTGGAAGGGCAAATATGAAGGCCAGTGAGATATTAATGGTAATTAGGAAATACTTATAAATGCAGTGAAATTTTGTTCTAAAATGGGCACGGTATCATTTGCGCAACTTCAAAGTTAGGCGAGTGGGTTATACTATTAATTATAAACTGGGTGATTCAAGCCATGAATGCTGATTTGGCTGACAGCTGTGGTATATCAGACCGTATACCACGGGTATGATAACATTTATTTTTACTGCTCTAGGTAACCAGTTTATAATAGCAATAAGGCACCATGGAGGTTTGTGATATATGACCAACATACCACGGCTAAGGGCTGTATTCAGCCACTCCACATTGCGTAGTGCGTAAGAACAGCCCTTAGCCATGGTATATTGGCCATATACCACACCCCCTCGGGGCTTGTTGCTTAATTAAACTGAATTTGTGCCAAAAATGACTTTTTTCCCCTTTTTTTCCTGTGGTTTTCAGTGGAAGGAAGTGGAATTGTGGTCAGTGATCGTAATACTTGCCCATAGAAGGCAGTTTCTATTACGTGGTTTATGAATAGCTTATCTGTTTAAAACACATATTTTACTATCTCTGGCTATCTGACCTGTTTTTGAAGAAATTATATCTATGGTACTATACAGATAGGCCTGGCTAAGTTCCTGAGAAAGCTGAGGTTGGGTTAGTACGTTCTCTTGTACTTAGACCTGCTTACTCACCCAAATCAATCCTCTTGGGGGTCCCATCACTCCATTCTGACTGTCTCTATGTCAGCTTTAATATCAACCTTACTACAACGTCATTAACAACTCAACTGGTACAGACACACACGGCTGCTTTTAATGTCGATGCACTGGCACTCGTGACGGTCTCAACCATTAGACTCTCATCTCAACCATCGAGCTTTCATCCTTTTAAAAACCCCTCTGTGATACACACACACACACACACACACACACACACACACACACACACACACACACACACACACACACACACACACACACACACACACACACACACACACACACACACACACACACACACACACACACACACACACACACACACACGTGTGTGTGTATATATATATATATATACACACACACACACAGGCTGAGTGAAAACAGCTCTTTGGTACTCACACACTGACCTCCCTCTAGGCCAGTGCTGCCACCACTGTGGCCTCGCCCTCATGTGACTCTCCTCTCTCCCCTGTCACCTGACTCTGACGGATGTCTGACTCGCCCAGAGTGTCAGGCTCGTAAATCACCTGTTACTGTGGCGAGTGCTGTAGAAAATATCCATTAACACAATCCCGACTGGGTGGGGGGCCCCCAAAATGCAAATGACCGTAGGTTTTATCAGCTACTGCAACGGGAGGGATGAAGGGAAGAGGGAAAGAATGTCACTGCTTTTATTTAATTTATTATTTTACACTTTATTTTATTGAACCTTTATTTAACTAGGCAAGTCGGTTAGAAACAAATTCTTATTTGCTACGACGGCCTACCCCGGATGACTCTGAGCCAATTGTGCGCCAGCTCACGGCCAGCTGTGATACAGCCTGGAATCGAACCAGGGTCATTAGTGACTCCTCTAGCACTGAGATGCAGTGCCTTAGACCGCTGCGCCACTCGGGAGCCCAATGGCTAATGGCCAGAGAGGGGTGGAGGAGGGAAGGGACTTTCTGATGAACAAATCATTTACATTGCTTGCCTTTATCTATATATATAAAAAAAAAAATTGAAATCAAGGCACCTAACCATCATTGCCACCACTCCACAATCACACACTTTAGGTCCTACCTCTGAGGCGTCATGGATTGGATCAGCAGCTGTATCTAAATGACGTATTTGGTTTGTGTGTGTTTGTTAGTGGCGGATCCATGGACGTATGACGTGAGCGTGTGTTTGTCGGGGTGGCACGGTCTGTTATCATTGCTTTTATCTCCTGGCTTGGTTGTCCATGGTGACAGGGGGCTACCCTGATTCCCCCTCAGCCCCCCCCTTCTGTTAATCCTGCTTGACTCATTTTAATGGAACAGGTTCCCATCAAACACAGCTTGAGGATATAATTTCATCCCAATCAAATTGTCTTCTCACCGCCTGTCTCGTGGCAAATGGTGGCTATCCCTCTTTGCTTTCCGCCCATTGACAGGCCCTTGTTGATTCAACACCTTGCACCCCATCTTACAATATTAGTTTTGACATGTGTGTTGTTTTTTTCCTTATCACTTTCTATTAGGCAGGGTTCAATCATAAAAATGTCATCTCCACTATTAAATAAATGACAAATCATGACATTTATAGCTTGTACAATATATTTACCAGACACAAAGAACGTTATTCCTTCCTTAGCTATAGGTCTCTCTCTCACACACACACACACACACACACACACAAACCCCCATGTAGATAACCTTTTCCATGCTAAAGGTAGCATAATAAATTCCTTGACATCCTGCTGGCGTGGAAATAATACAATTCATGTTTTTGGAGGCAAAACATGTTTACACATAGTGTGTGTGCACAAACACCAGCTGAGAAACAACACACTGGCAGCGCCTAGATTAAATGAATAATATGCATGAAAGGTAAAGTAAAAACCAGGTTTCAAACATGAAACACGTAACTGACAAAACAACTCACCTAAGGGAGCAATCTAAGGGAATAGCTATCTATAAAATATATATTTATTTTCTTTGAATGTACTCGTTACAAATCTTGCATTTACAACAAAAATGATGTGTTATATAGGCCTAAACCTTTGAAAGCAATATACTACTACTACTACTACTACTACTAATAGAATTGGAACTGGGGAAAAATGTATTTAGTATTAGCTAGAGTCTGAGGTTTATCACATCCTAGATGACAGTTCTGTATGATGTCTCTATGTTATCATAGCTGTAGGGTGATCCTGACTAAGATGTCACATCTGCCAGCGCCAGTTGTTGCCATGACCATACAAGATTAAAGTCAGGCTCTAAATAGGCTTCTCACCCAACCAGCCCTTCTGCTGTTGTGTTGCTGCTGCATTGTGTTTGAGAAGTATGGAGGTCAGAAAGAGGCTAGAGAAGACGACTACAGCCTGTATTCCCCTGAGGACCAGGGTATGTGAGTGAGGAGCGGAGCGTGCCCAATTTGACTGTAGCGCAGAGCGAGTTTCCCAAAAGCTGGAGCGCCAGCCTTCTCGCCCGCTCCAGTAGAGCTCACTTCACGAGCTCAGGGCATGCCCGGCCCAGCATGCATCTGTAGTCTACTTGTGTGCTGCTATAGCCCCTTGATTTAGTTACTGTCATGGAGTTCACTAAATATTTTCATAAAGAATCTGATACAACACACAGCTGAAAAATCAAGGTGACTTACAAAGATGAAAAAAAAAAAGATGGTGTACTTACTACGTGCACACACTAACAGGAAGGAACGAGGTGGGGAGCTAGCTGAGTGTGTCATTGTAGCAAAGTATTTATAAACTAAAAATCAGTTCTCTTAAGTTTTGTTCTGTTATCTATCCAGTAGGCCATCAATGATTTTGGCCCAATAGGCCAGGCATATTACCTCTTTCAAGGAGCTTTCCGTTTTGATAGGGTTATTTTACCTAAAATTGTTAAGGCCTACCTACAGAAAACAACAACAATGCTGCATCCTGCCAGTCTGACAAGAGTGGCCCAGAGGGTGTTTAGCATCCCCAGTGGCTCTGCAAGCGTGGAGAGGGTGTTCTCTGTTTCTGGCTTGCTCTCCAGGCACCAACGCATGAGCCTGAAAACTCGTGTCTAAAAATGAATTAAAGGCATTGTAGACTGAGCATAATAAGGCATGTTTCTTTTCATTTGTATTTCATTTTCAGTAAGTCACAGCAAAAATGTGAAATGTATAGACTATAACGATTGAATACAACATGTTGTTTAAATAATGAGAGCTTAATGTCCCTGCCAGGCTAGTGTGTCGTACTCGCAAATGCTTCAAAATGTGTTTCTTTGTAGGCTATAGCCTTGAAATAATAGAAATAATATAGCCTAAATAATTAATTTTTGTTCTTTTCTTAAACTACCTGTCTGGCTCCTGACCTATTTATGACGTTTATATGCTGTTTAATACGACATGTAGCCTATTTGAAATGATGAGCGCTATTTAGTCTTTCTTACTCTTGTTGTTTATTTCAATTATTTTCATTCAAATGAAATGGTTTGGTTTCAATACTTCAAAACCAAGTGGTAGTTCCAGGTAGTCACAAAAATAGATGGGTGTTGGTTAAATTGTGATTTTAATGGCCTCCCGCTGCGGTCTAAGGCACTGCATTGTAGTGTTTGAGTTGTCACTACAGACCCGGGCTCGATCCCAGGCTGTGTCACAGCCGGCCGTGACCGGTATCCTCCGGGATGTGTTTCATTTCAGGGAGGAATAACTACCCTCCGCTGTGCCCTTGTTCACTTGTCTTCACAGAATATGACAGCATTGAGGTGGAATAGGGCAGAGAGTGGAGCATCTTTCTGTATTGAAGCCCAGCCTGCTCCATAGTTCTCGTCCTTGTACACATCTGAGACAACTGGATTGGATAGATAACAGCAGTATGATAGAAGCTAGCGGAATAAAGCTCAACCCATTCCTCTAATCTAGTTGTCCAGCAGGCCTGATCCACAGAGGAGCAGATGTTTAGAAATACACCGTCTGGCTTGGTCCAGGGATTTGGTTATGCAGTTGATGTGGCCCAGGAACCTGTGCCAGGGGTTTTATGTCCTAAAAAAAGGACATATAAATAGGTGTGAGGGAAAAGCTCAGTGGCATATGCTAATCCAATTGCATTGGAGATGTTGTTTTTGACTCTGTGCTTTTGAATTGCGTAGGTTGATGAATCCTCTCTCTCTCTCTCCCTCTTTTCTTTCTCCCTCTCTTTCTTTCTTTCTCCCTCTCTATCTTACCCTCCTCTCTCTCTCCTCTCTCTCTCTAGTTGGTGGGGGGCCAGTTTGACCTGGAGATGAACTTCATTATCCAGGAGCAGGACAGCATTGTGTGCATGGTGGAGCTGCTGGACAAGGTGGGTGCTACTCACACAAAATGAAATGGAACAATATGTATAATATAATCTATGGACTATGGTGGATGAGTTGTGGCTGTACACACATAGAAATAGATTTTCTGCCAGTCCACCTATCGTGGTCTCATTGACTTGAATGGGGATCCCTGTTCTAGTAATTGTAGGCCTATTTCTATGGGTACATGTTAGCGGTGGAGGATTGTAAAAGCGCTTTGAGCATCTGGAAAATCTCTTCCTAAATCGGATCCATTATTATTATTATGTCTGATACCCAGTGTGAGCCCACGTGCCAGGCGGAGGTGTGGAGCATCTTCACGGCTATCCTGAAGAAGAGCGTGAGGAACCTGCAGGCCTGCACCGACACGGCCCTCATCAACCTGGTCCTGGACCGCGTGGCCCACACTGACAGCATGATCGCAGGTACAGTAACACCAGAGGCCAAAGTCATTTCACTCCAAAGTAACGAGGTCACCCCAGTCCGCAGTACAGTATTTAGCATGCTGACACCTACCTACAGTGTTGTCTAGTTCCCCTGGAGTGTGGATGATTGTCTCAGTCATAATCATTATCCAGTGGTTCTCCAAGTCCTGTGTTTTTAATACCTTTTTAAATCCAAGGTAATGACCACTGCCTCAGTCCGAATGATTCCCTACTGTACAGGTATCACCCTTATAATGAGGAAGTGAGCTTGCCCTGTCTAATGCTCCTCACCTTCCCTTATCAAGCCTTGCAAGCTGACGGCACTATTCTGTGTGTGTCTGAGAAGAGACTACTTTGTCCTGCAGCAACTGAAGCACTGAGGAGGTGTGGACACCCATGGACGGACGGACGGACGGACAGACCATTATTAGATTAGGAGTGTGTGTGCAGACCTGACAACACCACTCAGCCTCACGCTAACCCACTGCCCAGCCAGAGAAGTGACTCCCACACCAGTCAGTAGACACAGTCACCAGCCTCAATCACTCACCAGACTCTCACCCAGTTACTAATGAGGCCAAAATAACTATTCTAAAGCTCCATGATTGACCACTGGCCTGGCAGAGCAGGATGATCAGCCTTAGCATAATGTAACCATTAGCCCAGGGAACATTAACATGCAGTCCAGGCCAGACAGACAGACAAACCCAGGGAACATGAACATGCAGTCCAGGCCAGACAGACAGACAAACCCAGGGAACATGAACATGCAGTCCAGGCCAGACAGACAGACAAACCCAGGGAACATGAACATGCAGTCCAGGCCAGACACAGACAAACCCAGGGAACATGAACATGCAGTCCAGGCCAGACAGACAGACAAACCCAGGGAACATGAACATGCAGTCCAGGCCAGACAGACAGACAAACCCAGGGAACATGAACATGCAGTCCAGGCCAGACACAGAAAAACCCAGGGAACATAAACATGCAGGCCAGACAGACAAACCCAGGGAACATGAACATGCAGTCCAGGCCAGACAGACAGACAAACCCAGGGAACATGAACATGCAGTCCAGGCCAGACAGACAGACAAACCCAGGGAACATGAACATGCAGTCCAGGCCAGACACAGACAAACCCAGGGAACATGAACATGCAGTCCAGGCCAGACAGACAGACAAACCCAGGGAACATGAACATGCAGTCCAGGCCAGACAGACAGACAAACCCAGGGAACATGAACATGCAGTCCAGGCCAGACACAGAAAAACCCAGGGAACATAAACATGCAGGCCAGACAGACAAACCCAGGGAACATGAACATGCAGTCCAGGCCAGACAGACAGACATACAAACCCAGGGAACATGAACATGCAGTCCAGGCCAGACAGACAGACAGACAAACCCAGGGAACATGAACATGCAGTCCAGGCCAGACAGACAAACCCAGGGAACATGAACATGCAGTCCAGGCCAGACAGACAGACGGACAGACAAACCCAGGGAACATGAACATGCAGTCCAGGCCAGACAGACAGACGGACAGACAAACCCAGGGAACATGAACATGCAGTCCAGGCCAGACAGACAGACGGACAGACAAACCCAGGGAACATGAACATGCAGTCCAGGCCAGACAGACAGACGGACAGACAAACCCAGGGAACATGAACATGCAGTCCAGGCCAGACAGACAGACGGACAGACAAACCCAGGGAACATGAACATGCAGTCCAGGCCAGACAGACAGACATACAAACCCAGGGAACATGAACATGCAGTCCAGGCCAGACAGACAGACAGACAAACCCAGGGAACATGGACATGCAGTCCAGGCCAGACAGACAGACGGACAGACAAACCCAGGGAACATGAACATGCAGTCCAGGCCAGACACAGACAAACCCAGGGAACATGAACATGCAGTCCAGGCCAGACACAGACAAACCCAGGGAACATAAACATGCAGGCCAGACAGACAAACCCAGGGAACATGAACATGCAGTCCAGGCCAGACAGACAGACATACAAACCCAGGGAACATGAACATGCAGTCCAGGCCAGACAGACAGACAGACAAACCCAGGGAACATGAACATGCAGTCCAGGCCAGACAGACAGACAGACAAACCCAGGGATCATGAACATGCAGTCCAGGCCAGACAGACAGACAGACAAACCCAGGGAACATGGACATGCAGTCCAGGCCAGACAGACAGACGGACAGACAAACCCAGGGAACATGGACATGCAGGTCAGGCCAAACCGACAAATAAACTATTTTTACACTAATGTGCCAACCCGAACCGACTGCACTTGCTCTGATATCTTCTTTTCACGTCGTCCTTTCAGCACGTCTCCGGCAATTATGGTGTAACCAGGCCATTGCAATATGTTTTGACTCTGCTTGGCTCAGTAGTGTGAAACGGGCATTAGGCTGTTAAATCAGACTGCGCCTCTCCCTCTCCTTCCATGGCTGGTGTGTGTCAGTCCTCTGATGCCCCAGGTCGCTCTGGGAGGCTATAGAGGACCATTTTCATCTCAGTGAACAGAGAGAGATGTTCTATAGCCTCCCTATAGCCACCCCCCCCCCCCCCAACACGGCTAGAATCCACTACAACACCGGATTTTTGCTCTGGACCTTTGCATCGGATCATCGCTGCTAGTTAGCTGCTACCGTGTGGCTAAAGTGGCTAACGCCCCTGTCCCGAAGCTAGCACCAGTTAGCCGCGAGCCAGGCGCATCTCGCTGGCTAGCAAACGTAATTACTACGACTACATTATCTCTTTCGCCGACTGGCCTTGGACCATTCGTCGATAAGGAGCCCCGCAGTTCCACCACGATTGGTCTGCCGAGCCCTCAACCGGTCTTTGCCGGATGTCGGAGCAAGCGCTTCTACTAGCCCCGGCCTGCTAACTTTAAACGCTGTGTCTCCCGCTTGCTAGGTAGTAACGACTACCCAGCGGCTTCCCTGTTTCATCTACTGCTGTTTACTGGACCCTATGATCACTTGGCTACATAGCTGATCCCTGCTGGACTGTTCATTAATCACTGTACTCCATTTTGTTTATGTTTTGTTTATCTGTCGGCCCCAGCCTCGAACTCAGGCCCTGTGTGTAGTTAACTGACCCTCTCTGCCCATTCAGCGCCATTTAACCTGTTGTTGTTGTCTTAGCTGATTAGCTGTTGTTGTCTTACCCATTGTTTACTTAGCTAGCGCTCCCAATCAACACCTGTGATTGCTTTATGCCTCGCTTTGTCTCTCTCAAATGTCAATATGTATGCCTTGTATATTGTTGTTTAGGATAGTTATCATTGTTTTAGTTTACTGCGGAGCACCTAGTCCCACTCAACATGCCTCAGATACCTCCTTTGTCCCACCTCCCAACCATGTGGTGACCTCACCCAGCATAACTAGTGCGTCCAGAGATGCAACCTCTCTTATCGTCACAAAATGCCTTGGTTTACCTCCACTGTACCCGCACCCCACCATACCCCTGTCTGTACATTATGCCCTGAATCTGTTCTACCACGCCCAGAAATCTGCTCCTTTTATTCTCTGTCCCCAACGCACTAGACAACCAGTTTTGATTGCCTTTAGCCGTACCCTCATCCTACTCCTCCTCTGTTCCTCGGGTGAAGTGGAGGTCAACCCAGGCCCTGCGTGTCCCCAGGCACTCATTTGTTGACTTCTGTAACCGAAAAAGCCTTGGTTTCATGCATGTTAACATCAGAAGCTTCCTCCCTAAGTTTGATTTACTCACTGCTTTAGCACACTCTGCCAACCCTGATGTCCTTGCCGTGTCTGAATCCTGGTTTAGGAAGGCCACCAAAAATTCGGAGATTTCCATCCCCAACTACAACATTTTCCGTCAAGATAGAACTGCCAAAGGGGGAGGAGTTGCAATCTACTGCAAAGATAGCTTGCAAAGTTTTGTCATACTTTCCAGGTCTATGCCCAAACAGTTCGAGCTTCTAATTATAAAAGTTAATCTCTCCAGAAATAAGTCTCTCACTGTTGCCGCCTGTTATAGACCCCCTTCAGCTCCCAGCTGTGCCCTGGACACCATATGTGAATTGATTGCCCCCCATCTATCTTCAGAGCTTGTTCTGTTAGGTGACCTGAACTGGGATATACTTAACACCCCGGCATTCCTACATTCTAAGCTAGATGCCCTCAATCTCACACAAATTATCAAGGAACCCACCAGGTACAACCCTTAATCTGATAAAATGGGCATCCTCATAGATATTATCCTGACCAACTTGCCCTCCAAATACACCTCTGCTGTTTTCAATCAGGATCTTAGCGATCACTCATTGCCTGCATCCGCTACGGGTCCGCGGTCAAACGACCGCCCGTCATCACTGTCAAACGCTCACTAAAACATTTCTGCTAGCAAGCCTTTCTAATCGACCTGTCCCGGGTTCCTGGAAGGATTTTGACATCATCCCGTCATTCGAGGATGCCTGGTCGTTCTTTAAAAGTAATTTCCTCACCATCTTAAATAACCATGCCCCTTTCAAAAAATGTAGAACTAAGAACAGATATAGCCCTTGGTTCACTCCAGACCTGACTGCCTTCGACCAGCACAAAAACATCCTGTGGCGGACTGCAATAGCATCGAATAGTCCCCGCGATATGCAACTTTTCAGGGAAGTCAGGAACCAATACACGCAGTCAGTCAGGAAAGCAAAGGCTAGCTTTTTCAAACAGAAATTTGCATCCTGTAGCTCTAACTCCAAAACGTTTTTGGACACTGTAAAGTCCATGGAGAATAAGAGCAGCACCTCCCAGCTGCCCACTGCACTGAGGCTAGGTAACACTGTCACCACCGATAAATCCACGATAATCAAGCATTTCTCTACGGCTGGCCATGCTTTCCTCCTGGCTACCCCAACCCCGGCCAACAGCTCCGCACCAAGCCTCCCCAGCTTCTCCTTCACCCAAATCCAGATAGCAGATGTTCTGAAAGAGCTGCAAAACCTGGACCCGTACAAATCAGCTGGGCTAGACAATCTGGACCCTCTCTTTCTAAAATTATCCGCCTCCATTGTTGCAACCCCTATTACCAGTCTGTTCAACCTCTCTTTCGTATCGTCCGAGATCCTTAAAGATTGGAAAGCTGCCGCGGTCATCCCCCTCTTCAAAGGGGGTGACACTCTAGACTCAAACTGTTATAGACCTATATCCATCCTGCCCTGCCTTTCTAAAGTCTTCAAAAGCCAAGTTAATAAACAGATCACTGACCTTTTCGAATCCCACTGTACCTTCTCCGCTGTGCAATCTGGTTTCCGAGCTGGTCACGGGTGCACTTCAGCCACGCTCAAGGTCCTAAACAATATCATAACTGCCATCGATAAAAGACAGTACTGTGCAGCCGTCTTCATCGACCTGGCCAAGGCTTTCGACTGTCAATCACCGTATTCTTATCGGCAGACTCAACAGTCTTGGTTTCTCAAATGACTGCCTTGCCTGGTTCACCAACTACTTCTCAGATCGAGTTCAGTGTGTCAAATCGGAGGGCATGTTGTCCGGACCTCTGGCAGTCTCTATGGGGGTGCCACAGGGTTCAATTCTTGGGCCGACTCTTTTCTCTGTATATATCAACGATGTCGCTCTTGCTGCTGGTGATTCTCTGATCCACCTCTACGCAGACGACATAATTCTGTATACATCTGGCCCTTTGGACACTGTGTTAACAAACCTCCAAACGAGCTTCAATGCCATACAACACTCCTTCCGTGGCCTCCAACTGCTCTTAAACGCTAGTAAAACTAAATGCATGCTTTTAGTTTTAGAAATCTAGAATCGGCTTTCTATTTCGCTACATAGCCTCCTTCACTCACGCCGCCAAACATACCCTAGTAAAACTGACTATCCTACCAATCTTCGACTTCGGCGATGTCATTTACAAAATAGCCTCCAACACTCTACTCAGCAAACTGGATGCAGTCTATCACAGTGCCATCCGTTTTGTCACCAATGTCCCATATACCACCCACCACTGCGACCTGTATGCTCTAGTCGGCTGGCCCTCACTACATATTCGTCGCCAGACCCACTGGCTCCAGGTCATCTATAAGTCTTTGCTAAGTAAAGCTCCGCCTTATCTCAGCTCACTGGTCTCGATAACAACACCCACCCGTACCATGCGCTCCAGCAGGTATATTTCACTGGTCATCCCCAAAGCCAACACCTACTTTGGCCACCTTTCCTTCCAGTTCTCTGCTGCCAATGACTGGAACAAATTGCAAAAAATCACTGAAGCTGGAGAGTTATCTCCCTCACTAACTTTAAGCATCAGCTATCTGAGCAGCTTACCAATCGCTGCTGCTGTACATAGCCCATCTGTAAATAGCCCATCCAATCTACCTACCTCATCCCCATATTGTTTTTATTTACTTTTCTGCTCTTTTGCACACCAGTATTTCTACATCTATCACTCCAGTGTTAATTTGCTAAATTGTAATTACTTCGCTACTATGGCCTATTTATTGCCTTACCTCCTCACGCCATTTGCACACACTGTATATAGACTTTCCTTTTTTATTTTCTATTGTGTTATTGACTGTACGCTTGTTTATTCCATGTGTAACTCTGTGTTGTTGTTTGTGTCACACTACTTTGCTTTGTCTTGGCCAGGTCGCAGTTGTAAATGAGAACTTGTTCTCAACTAGCCTACCTGGTTAAATAAAGGTTAAATAAAATAATAATTACAATTTAAAAAAAGTAAACAAACGCATTGCTGGGGAATGGCATAGCATTTCTCTACATTTGCGATACCGTGAAAATATGTGTACTCAACAAATAGAAGGTGATTTGTTTTGCATAGTATTTTAAGTGCTGAATATCTGATTGAAGTCTTTTTCGATGTCCTCTTTAGTATGAAGTGTTTTGGTCTATTTGTAATCAATCCATAAAATGTTTTATTAGCCAAGTAACAAGAGGTTACAAAATGATGTTACTTTGGTTATAGAGTTTCTGTAATATCCCTCTGTATGTGTGCTGCTTTTCACTTTGACTCTGTTCAAGTCTATTGTTTGTGTGTGGTAACTTGTCAGTTTCCACTTGTGTGTCCCTTCCCTCTTCCAGACCTGATGGTGGACATGCTAGGAGTGCTGGCCAGCTACAGCATCACAGTCAAGGAGCTGAAGTTGTTCTTCAGCAAACTGCAAGGAGAGAAAGGCCAATGGGTAACACATCTAGTCTAACCTTCATACCGTACCGCCCTGTCATATTTGTCTTGTAGAGAGCATGGGGAATGTGCTAGCAACACTTCAACTGGTAGCCTGTACACAGCCTTTTATCCTCTCTGTGCTCTGGTATCATACATTACACTATGTAGTGCAGACACACCATCGCTGTCTATTGGGCTAATCCAAAAACATTACTGCATTATTAATGTGTAATAACTTGAGGAGGAAGTTGCCTCTTAGCTCTGATTATGAAGGCAGTTTTATCATTCTACCTTCTACTGGGTAATGTTACGATTTAAGGAGAGGGTAAGCTGATCTTAGATCAGTGTTTGGGATTAAATCACACACATTTAACAGTTGAACATAAATAGTACTATCCTATCGTTAGTTAAAAATAGTATCTATACTTAAGATACATTAGTGATTATAAAGTTGAAGAAGAATTTGTTTTCCAACCTGGGTTTTGTAGTTTTCCACCAAGACAGCCTGGGCAGTCTTGCCTAGCAGGGTGGAGTCATTACAGTACAGTGGGAAGACAGCCTGGACAGTCTTGCCTAGCAGGGTGGAGTCAGTACAGTACAGTGGGAAGACAGCCTGGAGTGTCTTGCCTAGCAGGGTGGAGTCAGTACAGTACAGTGGGAAGACAGCCTGGACAGTCTTGCCTAGCAGGGTGGAGTCATTACAGTACAGTGGGAAGACAGCCTGGGCAGTCTTGCCTAGCAGGGTGGAGTCAGTACAGTACAGTGGGAAGACAGCCTGGACAGTCTTGCCTAGCAGGGTGGAGTCAGTACAGTACAGTGGGAAGACAGCCTGGGCAGTCTTGCCTAGCAGGGTGGAGTCAGTACAGTACAGTGGGAAGACAGCCTGGGCAGTCTTGCCTAGCAGAGTGGAGTCAGTACAGTACAGTGGGAAGACAGCCTGGAGTGTCTTGCCTAGCAGAGTGGAGTCAGTACAGTACAGTGGGAAGACAGCCTGGACAGTCTTGCCTAGCAGGGTGGAGTCATTACAGTACAGTGGGAAGACAGCCTGGACAGTCTTGCCTAGCAGGGTGGAGTCAGTACAGTACAGTGGGAAGACAGCCTGGGCAGTCTTGCCTAGCAGGGTGGAGTCAGTACAGTACAGTGGGAAGACAGCCTGGGCAGTCTTGCCTAGCAGGGTGGAGTCAGTACAGTACAGTGGGAAGACAGCCTGGACAGTCTTGCCTAGCAGGGTGGAGTCAGTACAGTACAGTGGGAAGACAGCCTGGGCAGTCTTGCCTAGCAGGGTGGAGTCAGTACAGTACAGTGGGAAGACAGCCTGGGCAGTCTTGCCTAGCAGAGTGGAGTCAGTACAGTACAGTGGGAAGACAGCCTGGAGTGTCTTGCCTAGCAGAGTGGAGTCAGTACAGTACAGTGGGAAGACAGCCTGGACAGTCTTGCCTAGCAGGGTGGAGTCATTACAGTACAGTGGGAAGACAGCCTGGGCAGTCTTGCCTAGCAGGGTGAAGTCAGTACAGTACAGTGGGATGAAAGCCTGGGCAGTCTTGCCTAGCAGGGTGGAGTCAGTACAGTAGCCCTTGTGTAAAAACAGCAGATCTAGTAGGTTGTACCATGAATTATCCACTGAGTCTCTGCACCATTGAGAGGGGGGGGGGATAGGGAGGCCCATTGATCAGTGTGGAATCAGATTGCCCCCATTTCGTTGACAATCTGCTTTTGTGGTTCTCCATTTCTGTCCACCCGCCTACACACACACACACATACACACTGCAACTCTGTGAAATATTATCTGAGGGGGTTGGCAAGAGATGATGCGTCTATCAGGAGTATCTCCATCACAGGATTTGAACACCGTGTGATATGCTTACTGCAGTCTCCACAGAAATGAAACTGACAGAAGCCTTGTCGGAAGAAAAGCTCATCAATATATTATGGAAGTTTATCAACGTTGATCACGGTTCCGTGGGTTTTGATTTACATTTGGGTTGAAAGGAAGGTGGCTCTGATCTGAAGCGGGTGACCTTGCAGCATCAACGGGAATGTAAAGTAGATCAACAGAACTACTGCATTCTCAGTATGTCTCTAGAGAGTTCTCAACAAGATGTTGACTTGGTTAGTAGAGGTCAATATAGGAAAGCTGAAAATAGACCTTGACTCTGTAGTTGTGGAGATGTTGGTGTGTTTTTTTGCTTGCTTACCTGCTTGTGAACTTGAACTTATACAGTGCGTTCAGGAAGTATTCAGACCCCCTTCCCTTCCACATTTTGTTACGTTGCCGCCTTGTTTTAAAATTGATTCAATCATTTTTTCCGTCCTCAATCTACACACAATATCCCTTAATGGCAAAGCAAAAATAGTTAATAATAATTAGACATTTTAGAAAATGTATGAAAAATAATCACATTTACATAAGTATTCAGACCCTTCACTCAGTACTTTGTTGAATCACCTTTGGCAGTGATTACAGCCTTGTGTCTTCTTGGGTTTGACGCGACAAGCTTGGCACACCTGTATTTGGGGAGGTTCTCCCATTCTTCTCTGCAGATCCTCTCAAGCTCTGTCAGGTTGGATGCAGCGTCGCTGCACAGCTATTTTCAGGTCTTTCCAGAGATGTTCGATCGGGTTCACGTCCGGACTCTGGCTGGGCCACTCAAGGACATTCAGACTTGTCCCGAAGCCATTCCTGCGTTGTCTTGGATGTGTGTCTGAGGTCCTGAGCACTCTGTAGCAGGTTTTCCGTCAAGGATCTCTCTGCTCATCTATCCCTCGATCCTGACTAGTCTCCCAGTCCCTGCCGCTGAAAAACGTCCCCACAGCATGATGCTGCCACCACCATGCTTCAACTTAGGGATGGTGCCAGGTTTCCTCAAGAGGTGGCGCTTGGCATTCAAGCCAAAGAGTTACATTTTGGTTTCATCAGACCAAAAAAATCTTGTTTCTCATGGTCAGAGTCCTTTAGGTGCCTTTTGCCAAACTCAAAGCGGGCTGTCATGTGCCTTTTTACTGAGGAGTGGTTTCCGTCTGGCCACTCTACCATAAAGGGCTGATTGGTGGAGTGCGGCAGAGATGGTTGTCCTTCTGGAAGGTTCTCCCATCTCCACAGAGGAACTCGAGAGCTCTGTCAGTGACCATCGGGTTCTTGTTCACCTCCCTGACCAAGGCCCTTCTCCCCCGATTGCTCAGTTTGGCCAGGTGGCCAGTTCTAGGCAAACTCTTAGTGGTTCCAAACGTCTTCCATTTAAGAATTATGGAGGCTACTGTGTTCTTGAGGACCTTGAATGCTGCAGAATTTTTTTTGGTCTCCTTCCCCAGATCTGTGCCTCGACACAATCCTGTCTCGGAGCTCTACAGACAATTCCTTCCACCTCATGGCTTGGTTTTTGCTCTGATATGTACTGTCAGCTGTGAGACCTTCTATAAACAGTTGTGTGCCTTTCCAAATCATGTCCAATTAATTGAATTTACAACAGGTGGAATCCTGTAAATTCAAGTTGTTGAAACATCTCAAGGATGATCAACGGAAACAGGATGCACCGGAGCTCAAATTAGTCTTATAGTGAAGGGTCTGAATACTTATGTAAATAACATTTGTATTTGTAATACATTTGCAAAAATTGATAACCTGTTTTTGCTCTGTCATTATGGGGTATTGTGTGTAGATTGACGAGGATTTTTTGTATTTCATCAATTTTAGAATAAGGCTGTAACGTAACAACGTGTAAACGGGGAAGGTGTCTGAATACTTTCCCGAATGCACTGTAGCTTTACATTGAAGTGTGTTTGTGTGTGTGTACTTGTGAATGCGGTGCACCCTTATCAAAGTCTGTGGCGTCTCATCTTGTGCGTGTTCTTCCCTCCAGCCTCCCCATGCGGTGAAGCTGCTGTCTGTCCTGAGGAACATGGCCCACCGGAACGGACCTGACTCTTTCTTCAGCTTCCCAGGGAAGAGTGCTGCTGTGAGTACAGTAACAACTCAGTACACCTCCACATGTATACCGGAGTCTCAGACTGATCATTAGAAGACAGTGTAGTACACACTACCCAACTAGACTACAGTCTGACGCTACACCTGGTATTCCCCTAAGCACTGTTCAAGTCGTGCACTATGTAAGGTAAAAGTCGTTTCAGACTTGTAGTGACTGGTATGAGTCTCGGTGAACACGGCGTCTACGGTATTTACAGCACCTCTGGATAGCTTCTAAATGGGTTACATCCTCTTGTGCTTGACTTCCCACATGATCCAAGGCCGGACGCAATAGCAATAACTAAGATAATGCATCATGAATTGCCTATAAGCTCTGACCCAGCACACATCTTGGCTTCTATATCCTATAATGCCAAGGTTTACCAACCATATGTAGCTTGGGTCATACTGTACTTCTGTGTGTTGAATAAGCAGCAAGAGAGGAGGAGCACAGATGCTAGCTAATCTTCCTCTGTTCTCCTTCTCATCCCTTCATTCTAATGCTCCTAGCCGTCTTCCCTCTGTTCTCCTTCTCCTCCCTTCATTCTAATGCTCCTAGCCGTCTTCCCTCTGTTCTCCTTCTCCTCCCTTCATTCTAATGCTCCTAGCCAGTCTTCCCTCTGTTCTCCTTCTCCTCCCTTCATTCTAATGCTCCTAGCCGTCTTCCCTCTGTTCTCCTTCTCCTCCCTTCATTCTAATGCTCCTAGCCGTCTTCCCTCTGTTCTCCTTCTCCTCCCTTCATTCTAATGCTCCTAGCCGTCTCCCCTCTGTTCTCCTTCTCATCCCTTCATTCTAATGCTCCTAGCCGTCTTCCCTCTGTTCTCCTTCTCCTCCCTTCATTCTAATGCTCCTAGCCGTCTTCCCTCTGTTCTCCTTCTCCTCCCTTCATTCTAATGCTCCTAGCCGTCTTCCCTCTGTTCTCCTTCTCCTCCCTTCATTCTAATGCTCCTAGCCGTCTTCCCTCTGTTCTCCTTCTCCTCCCTTCATTCTAATGCTCCTAGCCGTCTTCCCTCTGTTCTCCTTCTCCTCCCTTCATTCTAATGCTCCTAGCCGTCTTCCCTCTGTTCTCCTTCTCCTCCCTTCATTCTAATGCTCCTAGCCGTCTTCCCTCTGTTCTCCTTCTCCTCCCTTCATTCTAATGCTCCTAGCCGTCTTCCCTCTGTTCTCCTTCTCCTCCCTTCATTCTAATGCTCCTAGCCGTCTCCCCTCTGTTCTCCTTCTCCTCCCTTCATTCTAATGCTCCTAGCCGTCTCCCCTCTGTTCTCCTTCTCCTCCCTTCATTCTAATGCTCCTAGCCGTCTCCCCTCTGTTCTCCTTCTCCTCCCTTCATTCTAATGCTCCTAGCCGTCTTCCCTCTGTTCTCCTTCTCATCCCTTCATTCTAATGCTCCTAGCCGTCTTCCCTCTGTTCTCCTTCTCATCCCTTCATTCTAATGCTCCTAGCCGTCTTCCCTCTGTTCTCCTTCTCCTCCCTTCATTCTAATGCTCCTAGCCGTCTTCCCTCTGTTCTCCTTCTCCTCCCTTCATTCTAATGCTCCTAGCCGTCTTCCCTCTGTTCTCCTTCTCATCCCTTCATTCTAATGCTCCTAGCCGTCTCCGAACTCATTCTCACCCCTTCCTTCTTATAGCAGCAATCCCTAAGCTGCTTTTTCCAATACCTTTTTTATCTATCCAGCCATTCAGGCAGACCGCCAGCCATGTGATTTAGTGAGTGAAAGAATACCATATAAGTCCCCTGAGAATGTTCTGTTATTCCCCTCTCTCTTTATTCCCCTCTCTTTATTCCCCTGTCTTTCTCTTAAAATAGAGCAGTTTTCTAATACACTTCCTGGTGTCAATGGGTTTAAAAGTGAGGACTTAGTGAAGCTAACTCAGTTAAGATGCTCTTGCTGAAGTCTTCAAGGTAATGAAGGATGAAAACTTATCAGACGTAGTCTCAGCTATGATCTCATATCTTAGGCGAAGTCGGCTAGGTTTTCATGAAGGACGACATCATAGCCTTATGTATGCTACATTTTAACTGTGTATCTCCGTCTAGGACCTTTACCCGTCACTATTTTCTCAATGAGTCTCACCTGAATGCTGACTATACCTGTATGTGGCCGTGGTACATTTGACTGTACAGTACCTGGGCTAGATAGCTAACTATAGAGATAATCACGTCTGCTCCCATTTTGTCTTACAATAGCTTTCTGGAATACTCACATTGTATATATATAGAGAGAGAGAGAGAGTGTGTGTGTGTGCACTGTATGTCTCTGTGTACCCTTCCATTGCCATGGTGACGGTGCCCTTTGGTGAGGGTGAGCTCTGGGCCGCCCTAAGAGGGTCTGTGATTGGTGTGTGTGCAGCGGAGACTGAGCACTAAGCACACGCCTTCCCCTTGCTGTGCATCTGGCTAATGAGGCAGGAAGCCCTCTGGATAGACACACACACACACACGCATGAACAACTCCATCCCTTCCTTCTTGGACCCACTGTAGTCTAGGTCACACTACTCACAATCCTATTTTTAAAACATTGTTTCTCGACTCATTGAGCTAACCGTTTGTCTCCTCACAGGCTATAGCTCTGCCCCCTATAGCCAAATGGCCGTACCAGAGTGGATTCACCTTCCACACGTGGCTCCGCATGGATCCAATCAACAACATCAATGTTGACAAGGACAAGCCTTACCTGTACTGGTGAGTTACATACACCAGGCGTCCATGTTGGAGATCAACTCCTCTGCACTCGGCGACTGCAGACCGACTAGGTATCACCTTGCATCCTAAATGGCGAATCATTGTGATTTGTCGACCAGTCAGTCTGTAGCCACCGACTAATGTAGTCAGTCTCATACACCCAATCTACCAACTTACTGCTGCTTGATTTGTTCTCTTTCTCTATGCAAATGACGTCTCTACTCATATCCTGACTTGAGATACCCATGCATACATTTTGTATGGATAATCTGATATTTTTCATGTGTATTCAAATAGAATTTGGCTCATACCGTAGTTCCCTTTCTGTGTGTGTGTGTGTGTGTTTGTGTATACTGTATTTGCACGCCAAGGAAAGCTATTTGATTTTTGTCCCTTGTTCATCAAAATTGTAGGATGAAGTCATCCCCAAATAGTAAAAAAGCAACTGACATCAGAGAGAGGCTTAATATATACACACACACACACACACACACACACACACACACACACATTACCAGATGAAATAGGCATACTGATGCAATGCCTCTCCCTCTCCGTTTCCATTTACCTCTCTCATCCTTCTCTCTCTCTCATCCTTCTCTCTTTCTCTCTCATCCTTCTTTCTCTCTCTCCTCTCTCCCCCTTACTCTTTCCTCTCTCCATTCCTCCCTCCCTCTCTCAGGGACAGTAAATCAGTGCCTCACTCGTTCCTATTTTCAGCCGATAATTAATTTCTGTCAAAAAATCTAATTGATGTGCCGGGATTTGGTCGGCCTTCAGTTTAGTGGGCCTTCTGAAAATGATAACCAACCACACACAGCCAGCCAGCTAGAGGCAGAAAAGTCTATAGTAAAACTACTTCAGACTCTGCCCTTTTAAAAAGAGATTAGTTCACTAAATCACACGGCGACCGCCGGGGCCCCTGCTCGCTCAGAACAGACACTCACAAATGGGAATTTGTTGTGAAGTTGACAAATGATTGAGGCTTTCGCCATCTCTGTCTCTCCTCCATTTTCAGTGTTTTTTAAATTTGTATGTTTGAATGATTTATCGGCAGGTTGACTTGTCTCAACCCCCGTCTGCCCTTGAGTGTTAGGCTGTGTTAAAGTGAGCCGTCACGCTCACTAACTGAAATGCGTTTTTTCTTTATCTTTTTTTTCTGTTTCTTCCCTCTCTTCCTGTAGTTTTCGCACCAACAAAGGTCTGGGATACTCTGCACACTTTGTGGGCGGCTGTTTGATTGTGACCTCGTTAAAGTCCAAGGGGAAGGGATTCCAGCACTGTGTGAAATATGACTTCAAACCACAGAAGGTAGGCAGACGGCGAGGCCGGCCGACAGACACACTGTCCTGTGGGAGAGACACACACAAACCTAGCACTCATAAAACATAGAAACACGTGCTAAGTAGGACACACAAACATGTTCTCTTTCGCATAGGACACACAGAGAACAAATTGTACGCAGGCATAGTACACATACACTGCCCTCTCGTCTAGGCCCTTTGGGAGGAAGCATAGTCATCTGGTCCTTCCTCTGGGGGCCAGTAATGTCAGAGCAGAACAGTGAAAAAAGGATAGCAGGAACGAGAGAGAGGGATGATGTAATGGGACACGACACACAGCCAGACCATAGCACCCAGACCCAATCAAGCCCAACAGCATCTGTGAGATCCATGGTGCCCCTGGCCAATTAAAACACCCCTTGTGGAACAACGCTACTCTACTTCCTCCTCAGACTCAGAACCTCATTCTATCTTAAGACCGACCGTGGAATACAGAGGCCTAATCTCCCAAGCTGTCTGCCTGGTAACTCTAATAACCTATTTCACTGGATTCTTCCAATGTCTGACAGAAATCTGAGCAGCCGATGTAGGTGGGATTGTAGCCCAAGGGGTTTAGGAGCTGATCGGGCGATGTCCCATGTATCATAAGGGTAACTCTGTTAAGGCAGCTAGGAATGAGGCTTAAATTAAGGCTGACCAATGCTTTTTAGCTCGTTTGCAGTCTGCTGCTGCCAATGTGAAACTCATGATAACATAGCCTATTATTCATTGACCTTGTTAGTAACTTCATTACCATTGTTGTTATTAAATTATAATTTAAAACATTATAACAACAACAACAAAAATGTGTGAAACTGGTGAGGTGTTTAGGGTGTTAGGTCCATAGAAATCTAATCTCATTCTAGTGCTGTGGTTAAGTTGTTGTTGTTTCAGTGGTACATGGTGGTTAAGTTGTTGTTGTTTCAGTGGTACATGGTGACCATGGTGGTTACGTTGTT